>NC_090927.1:545539270-545844446 GCF_040938575.1 Ambystoma mexicanum
TGAAATGCCTTCACTAGTATGCAACACTGGGTACCTTCAGTCCTATCCCACCGCTGTACACCAATTTGTTAAGAAGGATTTCTGAACTCTGACCTGGAGGGGCAGAGGTTCAGAAGGCCAGCCTAGTTTCTTGGAACAGGGTAACCTCTGTACAAGCCAGACCAATCAGGGTAGCTATGGCAGTCGGTCAAGACTAAGTCTCAAGAGGGGTGAGGGTGACTGAAAGACCTCAGTGAGCACACAAAGCAAGGATACTTACAAATTACTCCAAACAGGTGTTCTATTAAGAATATAGGCACATTTATTACAAGGCCTTTGTAACATAGACCACAGCAAAGAATCACAGTAACACTAGATTAAACCAACACATCACAATCAATACAATATATATACAAGACCAAGGGAGTCTAAAGGGGTAAAAGCACGAAATATGTAGACCACCTAGATGGGTGGGAAAACAGGCAGTGCAAGTAATTTTTAGACCCAGTTCATCATCAAGAATACACCTGACTAAGAGGCAGTCCAAGCCCTACGAAGAGAGGAGCCTTGTGCTCAATAGTACATGCACACGCTTGTGTCAATGGACAAAATAGGGTCTCTTCACAGGTCTCTAGCAGCCCAGGAACGTGGATAAGGCTATGAAGAACAAGTTCCCACTATTCAAGCAGGACTCCACTTGAGGGCAGAGGCAGTTTGAGAGTGCGGGATGGAGTCACTATTTCGCAATAGCTGTGGAAAGGAAGGGGGCACTCGGGGGCCACTTCTTGCGTAAAAGTGGGCTCCTGCACTAGGGGCCACCGGTTGGAGTAAGGACTACTCACCGGTCCCCAACGCAGGCAGACCCAAACTTTGCCAGTACCGTCCACTTCGCTGGCAGGTTCAAATGCGACAATCAGGACGTCTTGACACTGTGTAGTTCCCGAGATACAACGAGGATTCCCTAACGGGACAGTGGTGATTTCTCCGCTCTGGGTGGAGGAATCAGCCCAATTCCACTGCAGCAGGCTTCAGGGTCAAGGGGGTCACAAATGCAGCGAACCTGTACAGGTCGTTGCCACAGCAGGGCAACACGGTAACCGTGTTTACTCCGGTCCGGGCGCACTCGTCTCACTTCAGAACTGGGAACGTCAAGTGTACCAAATTCGGGGTGAGGGTGCCGTGGACACAGAGCAAGCAGTCTACCAAGTTTCGAGGGTCTCCTCGAAACAGTGGCGGTAACAGATCAAACGTCCTGTGTAAGCTGGTCAGCCCACTTGTTGGCCCAGGGACACTTCCAAAGAGGCTTAGTTGCAGGATTTGGTGAAGGTGCCGAGAATAGTTGATCCCACTATTCCAATGGGTCAAAGCACCTTCGCAGACCTTCTAGGACGATCAGATGCAGAGGGATCCCACGGGTCGACAGCGGTTGCAGGGTGCCAAACCTTCCAGCGGGTCACCAGCGGTTCCTTAACTCGGTTTCTTGTTGCAGGATACTTGGCTCCTTATCCTTTGTTCGTGTGAACTCAGGAGATCGACATGGTAGTGGTGTTTTCAGCCTCCTCTTATCCAAAGTTCCCTTCACGCCAAAACGGGGAGGACCCAATGGGAGATCTGCTGTCAAACATTCACTCCATACGTGGACCAATCATGCACCACAGTGGTCCCAGGCATTCTGGACACTCCAGACTCTCTGGCACCCTGGATGTGTATTGGGAACAGACATCCCAGCCTACATCCTGGAGGCACACACACAAGGCATGCAGAAGCCTGCGAAAGCAATGGGGTTTCGGACAAGCACTCTGCCATTCAGCACTACACACTGCATTCATACCAGTTTCAGGCAGGGCTGTCTCAGTCATTGTGTCAAACACCAGATACTAGACACCCACAACATGAAATGCGTATTCGTCACACACTGCATTCACCCAGGTCCCACCCCACGGGCGTACCCACAACATACAGTCATTGGGAAGGCTCCAGCCAGTCTGGCATGGACTTCCGCACAATACCATATATGGAACTTCCACCCAACAGCCAGTCAGGGGGAAGGGACAGAGTCAGGGCTTCCTGGAACTTCGGGAAATGTAAGGTAACAGGCGATAGAAAGAAAGAGGCCACAGGGGCCATCTTGTTTCTTATCAGGAATCCACCGATTCCAATGACAGGGCCTGAGCAACCCAAAATGGAGGACGTGCAGGGCATCCGTCAATTCAGCACAGAGCTGCCACCACCCTTTACCCTTCTCTGTGGGCCACACACAAGTGCCCAAAAACATACACTAGTACAACAGTGTCGTACTCCCACCCATGGGTGCCATAAGGGTATCCCAAGGGTCTGTTCACCAAATCAAATACAGGAAGAGTCGCACTGCCAGGAGTCCTATGGGAACTCCTGTGCAGAAAACAAGACAGAACACATGATAAAAAACAATAAAGGACAAGGATTCAGAGGCCCTGTCCCTCCAAAAGCTGGACAAGGCCAAATTACAATATTGCCAGACTGTAGTGTTATAAATTGGCGCAGAGAGCTGCGAGGAGGTGCAGTCTGGCAGAAAGCTCTCTTTCCTTCCTGCTGTGCTGTGTGAAGCCTAGTTATACATTGGACAGATGATATCCCAAAATGGCAGAATAGTGACACCAGAAAGGGCAGTAGCAATACACAGGACAGCAAAAGCCACAACTGCGAGACAAATGCAGCAGTTCCTGGGACTATGTAATTATTGCAGGGCATGGATATTCTACAACAGCACTTACACTAGGCCCCTATAGAATGCTCTGAAAAAAGCACAGCGAGGGGAGTACAATTGACAACAGAAATGACTGAGGCATTCAACGAGCTGAAGGAAGCAATATGCACAGCTCCAGTGTTAGGGATCCCAGATTACCAAATTCATACATATTCTCACACTCCGATGGAGTGGTTATGACTGCAGTACTGGCACAGAAGACAAGCATGGGGCACAAGCCTTTTGCCTATTACAGTGGGAAATTAGACCCAGTCATGAGAGTACACTATACATGTGAACAGGCATTGGCTGCAGCCGCATTCGCAGTGGACAAGCCCGTGAGTATTACCATGAGATGCAGCACAACGCTCTACGTGGAGCATTTTCTCTTTGCAATTCTGGAAAGACTGAAGAGAACACTGACAACACAAAGAGCCTCGGGGTATGAGGTGTTACTATCGAACCTGGCTCTAAAGATTGTGAGATGCAGACTTGTCAATCCTGCAACCTTTATTGCTGACGTCTTACAGAAGGATGACTATGCACATGACTTCACAGCAAACATAGAAGAGTTCAGTGACACTTGCAAGGTGCAGGAGGACGCACTTGAGGGGGGATATGTCCTTTACATTGACAGGTCTTCAACAATTGACCAAACGACCGTGGAAAGGCATACTGGGACAGCAGTTGTGAGGTAGAGAGAAGACAGGACAAGTGAAGTAGTGACAAGCACGTGCCTGCCGTCACATTACTCAGCACAAGCAGCAGAATTAGTGGCCTTAATATTCACATTGGAGCACAGCAGGGAGAACGAAGTGACGATGTATTCAGATTCAGCCTAAATGACATCCACAGTGCATTCTGGGCTGTCACGTTGGACAGACTGATAGAGCTCACAGACCTCCCAGAGCGAATAGCAATAGTGTAGTGCCAAGCACACACAAAAGGGGAGGATCCCATCTTGAGGGGTAACAAAGCAGCAGATGCCAAAGCAAAACACACCGCCTATTTTGGTGACATCTTAGACATGGAGGCCTGGCCCCACGTGCACGATTATGCACAAACTATGATACAAAAAGAAGGGTATAACACATTACCAGTAACACAGATTATGGAGCTGCAAGGAGCTGCACCCAGGAAAGAAAAAGAGCTGTGGTTAAGGCAGGGATGTACAGTGTCTCTGACAGACACCCTATGGTGGTAAAACAACACAGGAAGGTGGTAATGCCTTTCACATTGGATACAGCACCGACACAATTACACTATCCAACCCATACAGGGAAGGAGGTGCGTGTGAACAATATACTGCTGGTCATACATCAAGGGTTGTGAGAGGAGCCTTGGCTCCCCCAGTGGGTCCATTCCAACACCTGCACATTGACTATCTCGACATGATCCAAGTCTGCCAAGGGTACCGCTACATGATAGTGGTTGCGTGCCCATTTTCCCATTATATTGAAGCCGGTCCTTGTACCCTTGCTGACGCTCTTAGAGCGGCAAAATTCCTGGTCCCAGAGATATTCCCATGATCTGGTGTGTGTGAGGTCCTGTGATCTCTCAACGGCCCTCACTTCACCAATGAGATGTTCTGGCACATCACAACCGTGTTGGGGATCCAACACAAATTCTCCTGTGCCTATCACCTGCAAGGAAATGGGGTGTGTGATCACCTCAACAACTTGCTCAAGGAGGCTATAGCCAAAACTAAAAAGACCCTGAATATAACCTGGCTCCATTGCCTTCCCTTACCCTATTTCACACTACGCTATAAGCCCGGTTCCACCCACCATTTCACCCCACATGAGGTGGTGACAGGACAGAGCATGTGACTTCCTCAGGCTCCTCCCACTAGGGCAATCAAAGATGCTGAAAGTATATCTAATGTATTGGGTCAGGAAATGTACAAGTATACAACTTCCTTGAATGCTAGTGCCTCTTTTATTTCTGGCCAGCTGCAAAGACAACAGGAGAGGCCCGAAGCCAGAGAAGAGAGTGACAGCACCGAAACCAACAAGGATTTACTCAATCAGCTACTTTTGTATTCAGGTGATAAGGTTATCTTGTGTCATTTCCCCCACAACTGGGATGCCCCATGGTTTACAGGCCCACATGTGGTTGAACTGGTAACTGAGAGAGCAGTGAAACTTGTCGGGAGGACCACTTGGAATCACCTCAGCGACATCAAGCTCTACAAAGCAGTGGCCTCTCCTAGTCCCTAGATCGACAGGGACAACAAATCACCAATGGATGATCAACCAAATAACCTGGAATCAGCACAGCCCAGCAGAGAACACCCAATGGTTACTCGCTCACGAGCTGCAGAGTTAGGGAAAGGACTTCCTACACATCCAGAGTGAGGGTACATTGTCTGTTTGCTATTTTTCTTTCCGCACACATTCATCGTGAAAGTGCGACTGTTTTTATTGCATTTCTCCCATGATTCCCACTCATCCCCATCCTGAAACCTTCCAAGGCCAATTTGTTAGGAGATCCAACAGAACACGGAGACGTCATCCTAATGTGTATTTCTGTGTCTTCATAGCGTATTTGGCTCAGGTTTACCCACAACTAGAAAGAGGAAACCCATCCATACTCGCAGTACTCCAAGACCCTAGAATTAAAGCTGTGTGGGAACAACTATTTATTTTTGCCATGGCAGACTACATGGTCTGCAGGGCTTGAATGAATACAATACTAATCCAATAATGCTTGTTTTGCGCATTTCTGGTGGACAACTGATATCTTCAAGCTGCACCAGAATCCAAGCAGCACAGGTAATGGAAATGGCTATTAAAAAAATGCTAATTTTGTCTTGTCTCTTATTTCCAAGTGGTGTTTTTGCTCTCATATTTTGGCAAACATACCTTGGTGCTAGTGCTACCGTGATATCCTCTGCTAACATTATTCCAACTTCAGCAGGTGGAGCGATCATGTCAGGTGGACAGGGAAGCACTTTAAGCACAGTAAGGAGAGGTAGGCGCATGCTGATACAGACATGGGAGGGGTGGACCGATTTCTCACTGACACTGCTCTAGTGTCTAACAGCACGTGGTACAAGCACATGACCAAAGGAGGTAAAGAAACCACTGGGGAGAGCTGCACTAATTCTCTGTGCCATGAGTGACTCCAGAACGTTTATAGCAACTGAAATACCAGCAGCAAGAGCACAATGACATATGTACCCATCCATGATTACAACCCAAGGAAGATTCCAAGGGAAACCAACAACATTGAGATGGATTTCCAAGGCAACATTTCCATATGAAGACATCTATATAAAGACTCTTGACATGATGAAAAATTACTGGCAGCTAGACAAGGTTATACAATACATAACTGACAACCTGCAGAAAGGAGAAACAAAAACAATAACACTGAAGGAATTGCCGTGCCGAAGAGGAGGGTCAAGGAAATAGGAGGAGAGCCAGGATGTTGGGAAAGACCACAAATGCCTGTGTATGGCCAGGGATGCACAGCTGAAGGATGGATGGAAGGAGAAGTAGGTAGCAAGGCACACACCCTAGTACAAGTACCGGTAAAGACAGTACAAGGAGAAAATGACAAGTGCCTGAAGGAATGGGATGAAAGCACCGAGTTACTGTCCTGGGTGGACAATGAAGCTGGACCAATGCCCATAATACCACTGAAGAAACCTGCATTATGTTACCAGAATGATGGTACAGTGAAGGTTGGCACAGCGATATTAATGGGTTGCATACAAATTGTTCATTTTACAACTGTTCGAATTACAATTGACCTTTTCACAATTGACCGAATTGTGAAGGTCAATTGTAACATATATGTGGGGGGAAACCCCCCACAACCCCCCGCCCAATGCCAAACCCCCCAAAACCCATATATATATATATATATGGTCAATTGTGAAAAGGTCAATTGTGACCCTTTAAATTCGAACAATTGTAAACGAACAATTTGGGTAATACCGTATTAATGAACCACTATTGGGGGTGCGGATCCATGGAATACGAAAAGCTGCCACCCAACTGGGGAAGTGTTTGCTCGTTGATACCACAGAAGCACATCAAAATAGACAACTTCCCCAAGATGGATACTAACAAAAGAAAGAGGAGAATTGGAGGAAAAGGGAAGAAAGAAACGGTCAGTGGAAGTGAGTATCAGAATCAGAAGTATCACTAAACGATGTACCACCTGAGCATAGGTTGTTCAGTAGGCCAGAGATGCCTTTTGGTTTAGTAGTTCCAGCTGTACAGACATATACAAATGCAAAATAGTTGCAGATAACAAGATGGGAGTTGATGCAGACAATAAACTCTACAGTAAATGGCTTCAACACGATAAAAGAAGAGCTCCGAGCAGTAAGGTTGATGGCTCTCCAGAACATATATGTTCTAGACCTTCTCACAGCAATGGAAGGAGTTTGTGCCTAGATCGGGAGACAAGATTATCGAAAATGTATGCCAAAATGGAGGAGGAAGCCAAAAAAACAGGATAAGACCAGAGCTGGTTGTCATACATATGGTAATGGATGCCAACATGGCTGATGGACAGACTGAAAGTATTATTAGGGGCACTAATATTAGTGCTAGTAGGACTGTGTGTGATCAAGATCACATAAATGTCACAAAATGTTGCAAAACTACTGAGAAGACAATAGGGAGGAAAGTGCTAGTAGATGTGAACGTTGAAGAAGACAAGGACAAGATAGTAGAAGGAAGAAATAACCTGAGAGCAAAGATAAATGAGTGCCCACTGTTCCCGACTTTGGTGATAAAAGTCGACAATCCCTTTGACAACAACAGATACTGAGCAAAATGTGTATGGTGCAACCCAGAGTTTCAATGACCAAGCAAAGTATTATGGACATCTTGGAGGAGTAACAAAGATATTGCTAACAAAAGCAAGAGTGACGAAGAGTGGTGGTTTGGTCGACAAGTCGACCAGGGGAGGGAGACTGAAGAGAAGATCCCTGGAATGCCCCTCCTCACCCCCAAGAACATGACAGCCCGAAGAGTTAAAAACACACAAAGCCACTCACTATTCGGACAGCCCCCAGGAGGACCAGTCACATCCACGTTTGCGGAAAGATACTCCCTTAGACAGCCATTCAAACCTTATCCAGAGAATGTGTTTATGGATACCAGTGCTTTAACATTGGTTATGGACCCAAATGCCTTGATGGACAACGTGACTAATGCAGAGAAACCATTGTGCTGATGTCATTAGTGACACCACAATGTAGCCACATTATTCACAAAGAACACTCGCAGCCATGAACAAAGTTACACAAACACACATGCGTGCACACAAAGGACATGCTTACACAGTTCTGTAGATAGAGGACTGATACATATGCATATTGTCAAATGCTTTTATCATTTTTTGCATTAGCCAGGTGGAAAAAAACGCGGAACGTAAGGCAACGAAGAGATGCAGAGCAAGCTTGCAGATGCTTATGCCAACTAAACCTATGGAACTACAGGATCATGTAAGGAGTCTGGAAGGACCAAACACGACTAACCTATGAGAAACACAGCACGGTATAGATATGTATAAATCATAGTATAAGTATAATGGGGATTATGAGGCCACAAGCCGCAGGAAGAGAGATGATGGAAAGCAGAACTAGGCTGCACAGAACAGCAGGCTAGGGCTCGCAGCCAAGGTCAGAGACAAACAGCACATTCCAAACCCAAAATGACAAGGAGCCATTTGCAGAAAAACAGAGTAAATCCTCATAAATTGCAAACCAGAATGGCTCGATTTCATGGTCCTCAACCACGTGACGCAGACGAGCTAGACAATGGTCATTCACCCATGGTGGGAAGACAATTGGTTCTCAGCAACACAAACATGAAGTGAAACATGA
This sequence comes from Ambystoma mexicanum, assembly GCF_040938575.1. Taxonomy (NCBI): domain Eukaryota; kingdom Metazoa; phylum Chordata; class Amphibia; order Caudata; family Ambystomatidae; genus Ambystoma; species Ambystoma mexicanum. The sequence goes on from NC_090927.1 coordinate 545,547,823, forward strand.
AATCGTTAACAACGTTGCAACACTGAGGGCACTCTCACAGGCAAAAGTGGTACTGCTAACAGATACATTGGGAACACAGTCATTCTCATCACCTTGAAGAGGTGCACCGATCGCTGAAAACAGAGCTGGGTCCAGGCCTGGGAGACCAGTTCCAGCCAATCAGGGAACCGAAATCCAAGGGTGGATGGCAGAGGTCAAGGGCCATTGGTAATCCTGCGACACTGCAATATTTTAATAGATAGTTTATTGGGGAATGGGCAGGCCAGTCATCTGACATGCAGGGGCTAATCAACTAAGATATATACGTGCTGTCCCTAAGGGATACCACTCCACTCACCCAACCAAAAGGACCCATAGGTTTTTTAGGACAGGGCCCATGTTGTGATGCATGGGGGACAAAATGCCCCCACACGGACTCGGGAGCAGTGATTCTGGGGATGTTCGAATGTCCTTTATGATCTCTGTCTGTTTGTGTTATAAACGACAGTTCTAACTTGTCCATGGCGGAGTCCTCCATTTTTATACTGGGGAGGGTTGTTGGGCCCTGGGAGCTGAAAGGGTATGCTCGTATTAACCCCTAGACCTCTGGCATACCTAAGCCAACAAGGTGTTTCCATGATGGGGTGTGTGCCAAGTCCTGCGGTCTGACAATGGACTGAATTTTGTAAATGAACTATTTGAGCAGGTTACTCTTTTGTTAGGTATAAAGCATACGTTCTGTTCTGCCTATCACCCACAGGCAAATGGATTTTGTGAAGGTTTAAATGGACTCCTTAAAAAGAGGATAGCTAAAGTCAAGATTACTTTAAAGAAAGGGTGGTGTTACGTTCACCTGGTCTCTGCGGCGACATTGGGGCATGGTCTCAGGTTTGACAGGTTGATCAAGTACAATGTCTACACAACTAGCCCCACTAGCCCACTCCTCACCTGATGAATCTGTTGGAGATGCAGCAGATTCGTCTGTAGAACTTTCCTTCTTCTTTTCTCTCCAGGTGGTTCTTGTGGACTTGGTTTCGATCTTGTTCTTGGATTTGAAGATAGAAGGACGGGCTTGCCTAGAGTCCACTTTGCCAAAGAGGCTATGTGCCCGGCAGCGGGGACTCCAGGGAGCCCACCCCAAACCAGGGAAAAAACCAGATGAAAAAACCCTGGTAGATCTTGATATGGATGGTAGTTGATGCAGTCCGTAGAGAAATCTAGTAAGAGTGAAGGCAAGAGTAGTATTGCCTACAAGTACCAGAATGCACTGGTTGTTGTTGTAGTAGGCGATTGCCTGTTGTCCGGGTAGAGGTCCAGCTGACGTGCAGATAACACGCGGATATAGTGGTACACAAGGAATGGACTGTGTGTCAGGAATACACCGCTCCAACGGTAGACACTGCTCACAGAAAACAATGAAAGCTGGGGAATCGCCCAGCGCGGGAGAGAGTACAGCAGTAGCAGGAAGGGCTGAGAGAGATGCAAACAGGTTACGGCGACAGACGCCGCACAAGCGGAGAGGAAAGTAGTCCAGGACGGAAGGAGGCAAGGAGCCGTTCAAGTGGGAAGCAACCCACTAACAAACGACCAACAAGGTAGGCAGAAACCGGGATGGGAACACAAGTAAGCAAACTTACTCGCGGGAACAAAGTAAGGAAGTTGCAACGCACAGGTGCTTCTCATCTGCTGGTCTTTAAGGCGGCTAATACTGGAAGACTAGAACGCCCTGTGCGTTGCATGGAATAATTCAGTCCTTCTTCCATATCGACCATCTCCTCCATACTTTCCATGGGCGATATGTGACAGTAAGACCCCTTCTCAGTAGACATCCAACTGGTTTTCCCGGGTGCAGTCGATGGAACTTCTGAATGAGACGAGGTGCTGATATATGTCTAATAGGTTCCCAAGAGCTCTCAGACATTGGGTACCCCTTCCATAGTACCAGATACTGCAAGATGCCATTCTTGTACCTGGAATCAAGGAGTCTGGAGACTTCGTATTCCTTGGTGCTTTCTTTCTGCTGGAATCCGATTGTCTTTTTTATTTTTATTTTGTGTAAGTCCTCTGTGTATTCTTTCAGTAATGAGGTGTGAAATACCGGATGGATTCTTTGTAGTTTGGCTGGCAGAGCCAAGCGAAAGGCTACCGGATTGATTTTAGCCGTGATCCGGAAGGGTCCAATGTAACGGGGAGAGAACTTGCCTTGGTGTATCCACCTGGGTAGGTATTTGGTTGACAACCATACTTTGGTACCAATTTCCCATTCAGGGTTGGGTTGTCTCTTGAGATCCGCCCACCTTTTGCTTTTATGAAGTGCCATCTCAAGGTTGGCTCTTGTCTTCCTGTAAAGGTCTTGCAGAGGATTCATGAGCAGATCAACAGAGGGTACATTAGAAGAATTCTGACCAAACAGAGGTATGTGTCGGGGATGGAATCCATAGGTGCATGAGAAGGGACTCATGCCTGTAGAGGAATGTCTGGTGTTGTATGAAAATTCTGCCATAGGCAGAAGCTGATACCAATCACTCTGTTCTTGATTACAAAAACACCTGATGTACTGTTCTAAAGTGGCATTGAGGCGTTCAGTTTGTCCATTGCTTTCCGGATGAAACCCAGACGAAAGGGATCTTTTTATTCCTAGAGATTTGCATAGAACAGTCCAGAATTTTGATGTGAATTGTGAGCCGCGATCTGATACTATGGTCTGGGGTAGCCCGTGTAATCTGACCACGTCTCTCAAAAACACCTCTGCAGTAATGCCTGCTGTGGGTAACCCTTTTAAGGGTGAGAAATGAGCCAATTTTCTGAATGAATCGACCGTGACTATGATGGCTGAGTACCGTTAGAAACAGGTAAGTCTACAATGAAATCAGTGGAGATGTGTTGCCACGGACCTTCTGGAGGGGTTTCCGGCTGTAGAAGACCCAGGGGTTTCCAATATGCGTACTTATTCTGTGTACATACAGGACATGAGACGACATAGTTCCTGACATCTTTTGCCATCGTGGGCCACCAGAATTGTCTAGAAACCAATTTTAAAGTGGCATTTTGTCCCTTGTGTCCTGCTAATGGTACATCATGACACCAGGCCATTGCTTGTTGTAGGCAGAAACAACAAACCTTCTTTGAATAACAGTTCTCCCCTTTGAGTCATACCCTTTTTTAGAGGATCCTTTTCCTTGCTCTGGGCGGATTGTACTTGTTGCAGTAAAGTGTTAAGGGTATTAACAAACTGCTTCCCTGGTAAAAGGATCTCCTGACCCTGATAACCTCCAAAGTCTCCTTGACTGCGTGAGAGAGCATCAGCAAGATGGTTGTCCTTTCCTGGTAAGTATGTCAGAACAAAGTCGAACTGAGAGAAAAAATAGGCCCATCTGGCATGTCTGGAATTCCGACATTCCATCTTCTTGAGTACCTTCAGATTTTGGTGGTCAGTACGAACTTGAAAAGGATGAATGGTTCCTTGTAATAGATGTCTCCATTCTTCGCATGCTTGCCTAATAGCCAGGAGTTCTCTTTCCAAGACAGAGTAATTTCGTTCACTTGGGCTAAGCGTACGAGAGTAGTAGGCGATGTGGTGTTCCAATCCATCCTCCTTCCTTTGTAGTAGTGCTGCCCCAATTGCACCGCCTGAAACATCGGTTTCCACAATGAAAGGTAAGGACTGGTCTGGTTGTCTCAATATGGGAGCAGTCACAAAAGCTGTCTTAAGTCTTTGGAAAGCTTGTTCTGTCGTTTGGTCCCAAATAAATGTAACCCCCTTCTTTAAGAGATTAGTAATGGGCAAGATGATTTCTGAAAATTTGGGTATAAATTTACGGTAAAAGTTGGCAAGACCTAAAAATCTCTGTATGTCCTTTACTGATGTGGGTACCGGCCACTGAGTTATTGCTTGTGTTTTTTGAGGGGTCCATTTGCACACTGTCTGCTGAGAGTATAAACCCTAAGTAAGGTACAGTTGTAGCTTCAAAGAAACACTTCTCGGGTTTTGCCAACAGACTGTTCATTCGCAACCTGTGTAGTACCTCCTGAACATGTTGGCGGTGTTCTTCCAGAGTGTTGGAAAAAACAAGTATATCATCCAAATATACTACAACCGAAGAATATAGGACATCCGCAAATATTTTGTCCATAAACCGTTGGAACTGGGAGGGTGCGTTCCCTAAACCAAAGGGCATGACTCTGTACTCGTAATGTCCAAGAGGTGTTCTAAAAGCCGTCTTCCACTCGTCTCTTTCACGGCTTCTCAGAAGATGATACGCTCCCCTAAGATCTAATTTGGTGAACATTTGGGCTTCTCGGAAAGCCTCTATAATGTCTTTCATCAATGGCATGGGATAGCGGTCTTTTATGGTTAGACAAGTCCTCGGTAATCAATACATGGTCTTAATTCTGACGTCCCTTTCGTTGAAATGACAAAATGGGATGCCAAAGTCGATGAGGTGGATTCACGGATTAGTCCGTTCTTTAGATTTGTGGCTAAGTATTCCTTGAGGGCGTCCTTTTCAGGTAGTGACAAAGGGAACATTCTTCCAAACGGTACTTCTGCGTCTGGAACCAGTTCGATCTTGCAATCCTACTTTCGGTGAGGTGGAAGATTCCGTGGTTGAGTGTCTAAAAACACATCAGTATATTCTTGGTATTGGTCAGGTATCAAGCTGACATGTGTTTATGGATCTGTGTACTATTGTTTGTACTGTCGGCTTTGCAGGTTCTGGAATCAAACAATGTTGACAGCAGTAATGGGATTGAATTTCAACCGAATTCCGACACCAGTCTATGCTTGGGTTGTGTCTTCGAAGCCATGGTATGCCCAAGATAATAGGAAAATGTGCTGCTCTTATCAAATTAAAGGATAGATATTCATGGTGATTGGACATCTGGACCTTTAATTCCTGTGTCTCTTGACTGATGGGTCTGGAGGTTAAGGGGGTACCATCAACCCCTTCAACTGGGATAGGTCACATCTTGGAGCACATTGGTATCCGATGCTCTAGGGCCCACTTATTGTACACAAAGTTACCAGCTGCCCCACAATCCAACATGGCTAGACATTCAACAGAATGTACCAGTCAATCAGAATCTTGATCAACATCAGACTGTCGCTGTCAATTACAGCGGGTTGAGCCAATGCACAGGGATTCATTGTACTTTCACCTTCCTTTTCCCTGTTCAAGGTCGGGGTCTTTCGTTTCCCTGTCTTCTGGGAGGTACCTCGGGACAGTACCGTAACAAATGAGTATTGGAGCCACAGTACATGCACAGCCCAAGATCTTTGCGTCTCTTTCGTTCGCATGCAGTAAACGGTCCTCTTGCTGTTCCTATCTGCATAGGTTCCTCAGTTGGTATCTTTTCAGGTGTTGGGGGTAGGCTAGGTAGGGCAGAAAAAGAACGGGGTCTCTCTTTCTCTGCTCTTCTTTCGGTCATACGGTAGTCTATCTGCAAAACCAAGGCCACTAGTTCCTGGAAAGACGCAGGCCTGGCCACTCTTGCCAATTCGTCTTTTAAGTCTTCATGCAGACCGCGACGGAAAATGGCCTGTTAGGCCGTCTCCAGACATCCGGCTTTGGTTGCTACTTTCTGAAAGTTGGTGACACATGTTTGTAGGTCCAAGGTTCCTTGACGAATGTCTAGTAGATTCTCAAAAGTTGAATAGAAGACTTCGGGTCTTTCGAATCTTGTTTTCAAATGTGTTACAAAGGTGCCATAGTTGTTTAAGGCTGGATCTAAAGCGGTCACCAAGGGAGTTGCCCAGGACAGGGCGTTACCTACCATATTGGAAATCAGAAATCCCACCTTAGCCCTGTCCAGCTCATATGTTTTAGGGCGAAAGGTAAAATGTATTGTACAAGCATCGAGGAATTCCTTCACCTTTTTTGGGTTGCCATCAAATTTTCCACAGGGTAGGGAAATGGGAGGTAAGTCTCCCTTGGTGTCTTCTCTCTGTTGAACTTGCTGTCTCAAAGGTTTTGCATTTCCACAGTTAGAGCCTGTATGGCATTGGCCATTTCCTGATATTGCTCGAGGCTAGCCATCTTCTTCTGGCGTTGCAATCTCTCCGGTTTGACAGGTTGATCAAGTACAGGGTCTACAAAACTAGCCCCACTAGCCCACTCCTCACCTGATGAATCTGTTGGAGACGCAGTAGATTAGTCTGTAGAACTTTCCTTCTTCTTTTCTCTCCAGGTGGTTCTTGTGGACTTGGTTTCGATCTTGTTCTTGGATTTGAAGATAGAAGGACGGGCTCGCCTAGAGTCCACTTTGCCAAAGAGGCTAGGTGCCCGGCAGCGGGGACTCCAGGGAGCCCACCCCAAACCAGGGAAAAACCGGATGAAAAAATCCTGGTAGATCTTGATATGGATGGTAGTTGATGGAGTCCGTAGAGAAATCCAGTAAGAGTGAAGGCAAGAGTAGTATTGCCTACAAGTACCAGAATGCACTGGTTGTTGTCATAGTAGGCGAGTTCCTGTTCTCCGGGTAGAGGTCCAGCTGGCGTGCGGATAACATGCCGATATAGTGGTACACAAGGAAAGGACTGTGTGTCGGGAACACACCGCTCCAACGGTAGACACCGCTCACAGAAAACAATGAAAGCTGGGGAACCGCCCAGCGCGGGAGAGAGTACAGCAGTAGCAGTAAGGGCTGAGAAAGATGCAAACAGGTTACGGCGACAGACGCCGCACAAGCGGAGAGGAAAGTAGTCAAGAACGGAAGGAGGCAAGGAGCAGTTTGAGTGGGAAGCAACCCACTAACAAACAACCAACAAGGTAGGCAGAAACCGGGAAGGGAACACAAGAGGGAGCGTAAGCAAACTTACTCGCGGGAACAAAGTAAGAAAGTTGCAACGCACAGGTGCTTCTCATCTGCTGGTCTTTAAGGTGGCTAATACTGGAAGACTAGAACGCGCTGTGCGTTGCATGGAATAATTCAGTCGTCCTTCCATATCGACCATCTCCTCCATACTTTCCATGGGCAATATTTGACACATGGTCGGAGCCCTCCCTGGAAGTGAATTCCCCTTGTCAGGCTTCTTCCCCTGCTCGTGTGCTGTGGACTGCGCTGGTTGTTGGCACTGCCCCTGCGAGGATATGAGAGATCGTGAGAAGGCTGCTATATGACTGCTGTCTCTCCCAAACCCTTCTTCCCAGAATGTGGTGAGCATGTGCCGACCCATATAGTCTCACCTGTTGATTGATGACAAGCTCTCCGTCCTGCTTCTCACAGCAGGGGCGCGTTGAATGGACCGAGTTCCTTCACTAATCAATGTGCGTGGCAGCCCAGGCCGGCTGTGGCTGAACCACTCCTAAAGGTAAGTGTCTTTTGGCTTTTAGAATATTGTAGTGTTGATTCTTGATTATTGTAAGTATCCTTTTAATAATGTATTTCCACCGGTTTCTCCCTATAGGTGATATGCGGCCCAGGGGTAGTTGCGATGCAAGAAGCGAGGCCAAATGGGAAGGGAATAGAGTCCACGATGTTCCAACAGATAGTGAGTGTTGGTTTTAGGTCAAGCACGAGGATTTGTCTAAGCGCGACCTTAAACGTAATGTCTTAGCGGTTTCTAACCTTGTCTTTGTCTTTTTCCCTTGCAGGCACCGTCTGTCACAACATCAGGCTGGAGCGCTGCTATCCTGAGGTCTGGAGATGGAAGATGAATGCCAGAGTCCATGATGATGCGTGCCGAAGGAAGCGGATTGCAAGGTAAGTGCTGCGGCTGGTAGCTGGAGGCAAGGTAAAATGTGCTCTGGCGAGTAGCTGAAGACAGGTAAGATGCGCTCAGGCTGGTAGCTGGAAACAGGTAAGATGCGTTCTGGAGAGTAGCTGAAGATAGGTAAGGTGCGCTCAGGCTGGTAGCTGGAAGCAGGTAAGATGCGCTTAGGCGGCGGTGAGCGTTACGCTGCAATAGCAGAATAATGCAAAGCGCGTTCTAGGAAGCAGAGCCGGCTTATATAGCCTGCTCTGGCCCCACCCTGCCACTCCTAAAAGGATGCTTACACGTGCATTCTGCCTCTCCCCAGCAGCCACGCCCGACCCAATGCACATGGGGGCCCCTGCAGAGGAAACCAAGTACCTGCATCAAATAAAATGTGCTAGTGCACATTTATTTATGAGCCTGCCACCAAAGGCGCCAGGACTGAGTCCAGCTGGGCTCTCCAAGTCATATTGTCCCCAAAGGACAATAAAAGGTTGTGTTGTCCCTTGATCTAGTGCCCTGATGGTGCAGGGTCTGGGGTTCTGGGCCCATGGCCATGACAGCTGGCTATATTGCCTACCCCTTACATTATATGCACTGCGAAATCAGCCTTGCTCATATCACCACCTAACTCCTCAGGAGTTGGTGACTGGACGCCGTATGAGAATATCTCTTGCTCCTCCTACTAGGTTAGAAACTGATGCCCACAGTGTAGCGAAGACATTAGGTAATGATATGAATAATTATTTGGCAACTATGACCGCTAGTGATTGTCTCTTTTATTTCTCAACAGATCAAGAACAGGAGGGCGGTTGAAAGAGGATAGAAGAACACTGACAACAAATTGATTCCTGAACCTAGTTTTTATCCAGGGACCAGCTGCTGGCACGAATGTTTTTTTGCACCTGGAGTAAACTATGTTTTCGAGGGACCATACAAAGTGGAAGAAGTCACTCCCACAGCTGTCAAGCTACAAGGAAGATGAGCCTGGCTGCACCTGCATGACATCAAACCGTACAAAGGACAGACCATGACCCCTCCTGTATGTGCTGACAGTGAAGCAAGAGAAAAAGTTCTGTGCATGCAGACCAGATTGGCTACCAAGAATAAGGATAAGGAATGAATGGACTTGCAGCTTTTCTAGAATAATTTTAGATAGGAACAAGAGACAATGTATTAACATAGCAGATCCAAAGAAAAATATCACACTGCATCGTCTATGCTGTCAATTACAATAACATTGTATCGATTCTTGTATGCTGTGTTTACCTATATATTACAGTCTTACCCAGCTCTTATAAGATGACACGTGGACATTGTGACATTTCTTGGCAATTCTAAAAATGGTCATATTACTTTCAGAGTGAATTGTATATGGTCAACCGTTGTATCGGAAAACAACAGATGCACACTTTTGTGCTGCACTACGACAGCCAAATATTGTTCAATAAACTTCACGTGTATGACAACTTGCTTGTGTAAAAAACACAAACTTGTGTGTGTGTTTATTTCTTTCGTAACAAGGATTTTCTGTTATCTCATTCAGTATATCATAGGCACATTGCATATTATATTGTCATATACAAACTTGTTCGTGTATGCCTGTTTCAATCATAATTTTTTTTCCCCAATTACAGTTTTAATCACATCATGATTCTTCAACAAACAATACTTCATTCATTTGTAGTCAAATTGTTCCAAAATGTCTTGATATCCTTGGTTTATTGTCCCAGTTTTACACAAGCCCTCTTGCAGGCTTTTAGGATTCTAACCTATGGGTTCCACTACGCGTTTCGGGCAATGTGTTCGCCCTTCTTCAGGTGGGAATATCAATTTTTTCTGTCTTTTTTCTGCAAAATCAATGTGTACAGATATCTGCATTAGTTTCTATTACTTTCTACAATCATTCTATGTATACGTCTGACAGTTAACACTTGACTAACCTTGGTCCCGGTGAACCTTTATGTGGCAATACTCTGCACACTTCTGTGTGGTGACTGTGTGTCTCTTAGTTTCTCTTTTGTACAACTTAAATTATATCAAATGAGGACGAGTATGAGATCAAAGCATGAGATCTCACGAAAAACTTCTTGGAAAGGGGGTACAGTTCAGACACAATATCTAGACATGCAGCCAAAGTCAAAGGAACATCAAGGACAGAAGCAATGCTACCTAGAATAAAGAATACAGCTACTGAACTGGTCTATGTAACCACGTACTCACAACAGAGCAATTCGATTAAAAGAATCATCACAAAAAAATGGAAATTGTTGGAACTAGATCCCAAACTGGCAGAACTGTTTCCTAAACAACCATTATTTGCGTATGCTAAAAGCCCATCTATACGAGATCATCTAATGAAATCAGACATTGGACACAAAAAGAAAAATGAAACAATGTACAAAGGAACCATCTCATGTAACAATAGCAATTGCTGTAATAACCTAATCATAGGAAATGAGATTAGCCATCCCCATAATGGAAAAAGAATCCAAATCCATCACACTTCAACGTGTGATACCAGCAATGTAATTTATGGAATCAAATGTCCATGTGGACTTTATCATGTGGGACTTCCAGGACGCAAAGCAAAGACGCGATGGTGTGAGCATAAATCTAACATCAGACAGAAATCAGAAAAATCCCCAGTGGCCCAACATTTTGTGAACGAAAAGCACACAATTGCACAAATTAAGTTCGTCATACTGGAACATGTGATATTACCAAGGAGGGGAGGTAATCTAAACAAAATGCTCCAACAAAGGGAAATATTCTGGATAGAAAAACTTGATAGCATGTACCCAAGGGGAATGAACATAGAATGGGACCTAAATTGTTTCTTGTGAATTCATCACAAGGCATATCTACCCTGTGAAAAGTTAGAAAGGCCATAAATGATGAGGGAAACTGCCTCAGTACGAACTATCAATCCTTGGATAGATTGGACAATGTGGGTGAAACTAACAATGTGAATAATAGAAACTTAGAGTCATTAATTCTATGCAAACTGTATTAAACATATTCACAAATGTACTGATCAGGACTTACAACATCCATGAATGTAATGCACGTGGTGATCTGTTATTTAACCATCAGAAAGGTTGAAGATATTGTATTATAATAATTGTCATATATAAGATGTACCAAAATATATTTTGTATGGTAACAACACATGGTTAAAGGGTAAATATACCATTGGTTACAACAGTCATGTATAATCAAAAATTGTAAGTGACACTTCTCAAAAGGATTTATATCAAATGTATTGAATTGGTGGTACATCTGAATATACTGCAATGGATGCTAATGGGCTTAGTTTATGTTGAAAATTATCTCAATGTAAAAGGGAAAGTATTCAGAATTAACAATGCCGGTAATCTTCATTAAACATACCGACCGCACATGGCGAATATGAAAAAGGCCCCCGAATAGACAATATAGCAGACACAACATGTAGGCAATAAGCAAGAACTCATTACATGAAAGACAGTGCAGCAAGTACATTATTTCCACATGGCGCCTTTAATTACGCCGTGAACCAAAACAGGCAAGTCAGTAGACACACAGCCATAGAGTGGTTGCTTAGCAACCCTCCAATGTAGGACCCAGCATACGGCAACACCATCATTACGGGGAAAAGAACACAGGAATCAAACAGCGGTGAAAACGCGAATGCGAGTGAAACGAAAGTACTCCGTACCGCAAGGGACTCCTTTTGCCCTCGTACATTCATCCACAGTAGGACGCTCCGCGTCCACCGTGAAGGACGAGTGTCCTTTAGCCCACGAGCCTCATGAATAGAGCGAAGGAATCCCCGGAGGGATCTTAACCCAGGAACGCTTATAACATTGGACACAGAACACCGCAACCGCATATACATGAGACGGGTCCCACACCTAACGGTGAGTCTTTTAAACAGCAACGGTCTTACTTGTTTGCAATATTGATCACAGAGTGGGGCTCAGCGCTGAATTTAGCGACTGATCCCACTCGTGATCTTACTACTTTTCACCAAACAAAGAATGAATGAAAGAAGCAATATCTGTAATACGGATCACATAGTGGGACTCAGCGCTGATTTTAGCGACTGATCCCACTTGTGATCTGACTACTTTTCACCCAAAGCGCAAATGAAAGAAGCAATGTTAGTATGATTCCCCACAGAATACATGACTGAATCCAGGCTTTTAACTTTATCTCCTATAGTGGTGGAACTCTGAAAATAAGAAGTTGTACAAAAGAGAAACTAAGAGACACACAGTCACCACACAGAAGTGTGCAGAGTATTGCCACATACCGGTTCACCGGGACCAAGGTTAGTCAAGTGTTAACTGTCAGACGTATACATAGAATGATTGTAGAAAGTAATAGAAACTAATGCAGATATCTGTACACATTGATTTTGCAGAAAAAAGACAGGAAAAATTGATATCCCCACCTGAAGAAGGGCGAACACATTGCCCGAAACGCGTAGTGGAACCCATAGGTTAGAATCCTAAAAGCCTGCAAGAGGGCTTGTGTAAAACTGGGACAATAAACCAAGGATATCAAGACATTTTGGAACAATTTGACTACAAATGAATGAAGTATTGTTTGTTGAAGAATCATGATGTGATTAAAACTGCAATTGGGAAAAAAAATATTATTGAAACAGGCATACACGAACAAGTTTGTATATGACAATATAATATGCAATGTGCCTATGATATACTGAATGAGATAACAGAAAATCCTTGTTATGAAAGAAATAAACACACACACAAGTTTGTGTTTTTTACACAAGTAAATTGTCATACACGTGAAGTTTATTGAACAATATTTGGCTGTCGTAGTGCAGCACAAAAGTGTGCATCCGTTATGTTTTCCGATACAACGGTTGACCATATACAATTCACTCAGTTTTTTAGTCTGGTAGCACAGGCTTAACGGATTGCACCTAAGTATTCAAATTAATTCTCACAGAGACTTAGACCAACATAAAGAAAATATAAACTCAGAGTGCACCTCCTCTACCAAATTTTTCCACATTTCTTTCAGAATTATTATCGCTATTATCCTACAGTTTTTGGTATGAAAGTGTGATTTACAAAAAATAACAAAATTACATATTGAATTAAAACAAGATGGGAAGGTTCCAAAATATAAGAGACTACCTACGATCAGGAAAATCAATTACTTTTTCTTGAATAGTAATTATGATTTCATGCTGCATTATGATTTGTCTTTTCTTGCTTATTATTATGGCATTTAGAAACATAACGATTAAAAATGCAGATTCACTGGTTGACAATGAAACATTTCTTATAATCCATAACAAAATCACGAGCAGCATCTTCCCTGATGTTACTAAACAAATTGTTTGACTTAAAAGGGATGCTGGTGAAGATAATGAAAATATAAATACATATCTTGATAATTCGGCCCATTTAAAGAATAACACGTGGCATCAGCACATGAAGGAGGTAGGAGAGAGAATGTCAGATGAAAGCGGCTACATATGTTCTCTCATCCCCTATGCCATGAATGCAGCCAGAACATTTGTTGCAAGCGAAATACCTGCACACAATGGAAAGTGCTTCAGCCATCTAGCAGCGTGCATAACAAGAAGACAATTCGAAGGAAGATGGGCAACTATATGATGGCGATCAAGAAGATCATTTCCATATGAAGATGCTTATGTGAAAACACAAACGATGGAAAAAGAGATAGGCTGGATGAGCAAGATGCTTATATATCCATCCCTGACTGGGGAACAAGCAAATATTGTTGAAATGAATAGGCTGGGATGTTCAGACATACTGGAAAAACCAGGAGTACCAGGATACTGGGAGAGACTTCAACTATATGGATGAGTTGCCACCAGTAAAGGATGGGAAGAAGAAATGTTATCTTGTACTGCACACTTATTGAAGAAGGAATCAGTGCGCATAGTGCAAATAGTAAATGACATATGCCAAAAGTCATGGGCCAAGTATTCTAAGTTACTAACATGGGTTGAAAATGAAGCAGGACCAGTGTCCATAATACCAATAAATAATGCAACAACATGCTTCAGGAACAAAGGCCTGGTTCTAGTGGGAGAAAATAAAGGATGTAAGCAGATACTCGAAGTATCAGGAATGAATGTAGGAACTGCCGTGATGATGGATCGATATTGGGCCTGTGGATCCAGAGCTAATATGCAGTTGCCCAACAACTGGGGATGAATATGTTCTATTGTGGTCATACCTGTTCCTGCATTAGTGATTCCCCAAAGTGACCTTCCTATTTGAAGAGTTCCCAAAAATGAATACCAGAGAAAGAAGAGGTCGCTCAACCTGCATTGGCTGAAGAGGGAGAACTATTTCTCAGCAAAATCAGCCTATGATGATATTCCAGCAGAGCATAAATTATTCAGCAAGACAGAAATTATGTTTACATCTATATTTATGCCATGACCCCAGATTGCAGTGAATGCTAGGTGGTTAAAAATGATCAGATGTGACCTGTTACAAATGATCAACGTGACAATAAAAGGATTTAATGCAATCAAAGAAGAACTGATGCCATCAGGCTTCTGACCCTCCAGAACAGGTATGTCCTGACTTAATAACAGCAATGGGAGGCGGTGTGTGCGCCAAGATCGGGCCTTCTTGTTGTACATTCAACCTGCCCATGATGGAGAAAATGGGACCCTGACAGAAGCAATAACTATGCTGACAACCCTGCTGAAGATGGAGGATGAAGTTGATAAGACAGAACAATATGACTGATTCTCGTCTCTGTTTTCATGGATTCCAAATTGGCTGGTGAATGCATTTAAACTAAATGGAGCAATACTAGTGTTGGTATTGCTAGGATTCTGTCTTATAAGGATCATTATCGGACAATGAAAGAAGACAGCTAAGAAAGCTGTTGATATGAAAATAATGATTGATGTGAATGACGACCATACACCACAGACTGAAGACACCACCCATCAGAAAACAAAGAAGAGTTTGCAGGCACACCCAGGGATGACATTTTATTACCCAAAGGATCATGAGAACTATATTGGACTTTGGGTATTCTGTCAACTGACTGGAGAATGCTGTCAAATGACTTGGGGTGTGGATGAGCATATAAAGAAGGTAGGTGATCTGAGGGGGGGTTGACCAAAGTATGGATTCTGAAGAAACCAAAGTATGAAGAGAAGATGAAGAAGATTGAAAAGGAGGCGGTGGTTGAGGACTTGACCAGAGGGGGGAATGTAGAGTAGCAGATGGACACGCCGCCCCTAGGTCCCACCCCTTCACCTCCATCATATTGGAACAGTAGGAGAAGAGCTCTATGTGGGACACCAGGTATTTTCCCAATACTGTATGGAGTGTATGAGAGATGATTTGCACTCAGACAACCATATCAAATGTGCCCCGCACTGAAAGGGTGGAAGGATGTCTGCATACACCATTGGACATTGAAGAGCTATACATGAAATCGGATGATGGCAGCGTGACATCATGAAGGACAGACACGAAGAAGCACTAAACGATATGCAAATACTTAAAGGATAAAGCTGTAACTGGAGTGATAAGAGAAGCATGTAATCGATTACAAAGAAATCATATGCACTAAAGCAATAAGAGAGGATAGATTAAGTGAATATAAATACGTAGAAATGCAAGGTAACTGAGACATATAGATGTTTGCTGCAGAAGAAAACATAACGTGGCTATGGTGGCCATGGGAGAAAGATGGACGTTCAACTTGTGTTGAAACCAATTAAGCTACCTCAGAGACAGACCAGGGCTGCAAAGTAAGAAGATGCTGGAAAAACAGCTTTGTGTGAAGAACAAAGAAAAGTCTATTGACCTGGGATCAAGGATGCCACATCAAGGAATAATTGCAAGGCACAAAGGAAGTCAAGAGGATATGCCATGTACGTAAGACATATTTCTCTTAGATTAAGCAAAGAAGAAGTCATCTGCAAGCGTCAAGTATTGGACAATCAAGGATGCAAAAAGCACAATTAAATCAAATAGCATTAAATAAAAGGATGAAATGGACATAATCGTGGTCTCCTCATGCGTGACTCAGAAGTTGAAAACAAGGGCTTTTCATTAAGCTCTAGATGAAGATAGTGGTGTACCTACACTCCCTTGAAAGTCCCAGAACAGAGAGGCTGAAGGGCCAACTATAAAGTAGAAACCTTGGCTTGGCTCCTGACCAATGAGATGATGAACTAATTGGGCAAGCAACTGAGTTTTGATTTGCTTACATGCTTGTAGAGGAGCAGGTGGAGGCCTCTTCTCTAGTCCCCACCCCTTCACCATTGTCCTATTGGAGTAGCAGTCCGGCTATGTGGGTGAAACCATCAGCAAGGTTTGCTCTGAATGACTGTGTAATAACATAGTCTTTTTTCTCAAGCCAGATGTTGAAATCGCTAAGTATATTTAGTAGTTTGAGATCTACAGCCAGGATGGTGGCTGCATAGAGGTCTGTAGATTAGGAGTAGCATAGTGTGACTGTGGGAGAAGTGGAGCAGGCGACAGCGCACGTTTCACAGTCTGGGATTATATAGCTGGAGGTCTTTGAGACTATGAAGGAGTCTCTGTGTACCAGAGCAAGGTCACCTCCGCTACTATTGTTGCAGTTAGCAGAGATAATTGTTAAAAGTGATCAGTGGTTTTTATCCTTCACCCCAATTACCAGCAGGGAACCCTGGTGCTCATCAAAACTCCCCACCACAAGAACGGAAGACTCAGTCATGGGGCAAAAGTTACTGTCTTTTATCAGCAATCAAAATTAGACACAGATCAAACCAGAAAACAAATTTCCTTCAGAGCTCTTGACTTTTGAGCCTGCGTTGCATAGTTTTGTAGTTATGACATCACAAACTCAGATGTCGTCCCACAAACCTATAAGCCAATTACATAGTTTGAGCTAGTTAGCTGGTTATATTTAGAGAATCTCTAGGGTAGTCCTATGATTGGAGAACCATGTCTAGGAGGCCCCCTCCTCAATCTACCCCTACTAATGCTAGTCTATAATGTTGCAGGTTTGCAGATAGACCATTGGCCCGTGCAACAAATTATCCCCCGTGAAAGTCAAATCTGGATTGGTCAGAGTGTGTCCTCCCATCCCTGGGACCCTGGACAGTTACCAGACTGAGTGTACCTTTTTAAGACAATGGGAATGAACATGGAGGTGCGAAGTGTTCCTAATTTTGCCATTTTCTGATTACCTAGGGCTGTGAGAGTGCATTCAGTTGAACATCTTGCAAGTATGGTCTTCCGGTTGGTTAGATGGCTGTTACAGTAGATGTAGACATGGGTGTTGGGCCGTTGGTGAGTCCTGTTTCTTGGACCAATATTTGGTCATAGTAATATGCTTCAGGAGCTATCTGGAAATACATTTTCTCAATGGTGTCTTGAGGTGAGGAAGTGGGAAGCTTATAGAGTTCGGGATGACTGAACGGACAGGGTCATGAGGGCTGCTTCAAGTTCTCTCTTTCTTCCTTTTCAATTATGCTATTTTAGTGGTTTTTAGGGATCTTGTTACCGTATTATCACCCTGTTGTTATTGAGGATTGGAGAAGAGGGGGTGATATAGCATGGAGAGATAGGAGAGGTGGTATTTACCTTTTGATATTCTTCAGACCTGAATTTGTGATTGGTTTGTTTGAGGGCTTCATAATCCCTCTATGGTGTTGGTTACCCGTAATAGTATGGAAGTGTTTCGATAAAACTATAGGCCAACTATCAGATGTGATGATTTATCAGAAGTCTGGTTGGCAGCAGTGCATGCTGCTATGGTTATGAAGATTTCAGGAGTTATGAGGTATTGCTTGTGTCTGATACTCTATATGAGAGGGGACTACTTATGACAAATTAGGTACGCGGGTTAACTGGTGTGTTGATCTAGATTAATGCTGGTTGTTCAGGCAAATACGGAGACTGAAACCATTTATGCGCAGGGGGTCTAGACGAATATCATGAGATATGCAGTTATTATGTGGACAGCACAATGAGTTCAGTTATGTAGGGGATTGCTATGGAAATCTTGTATGTGTTTGGAACGTAGGCACAACTCAAAAGTAACCTAGTTATGAGATAGATATCTATGGAGCAGTGTTGGGCGAAACGTCTATCCGCCGAGCAAAACCAGTGAAGTTCGCAACTCTTTTCATTTTCTCCATTTCCGCGGCATCGCCAGCACGGTTCTGCAGTCACCGGAATTTCACACACAACCCCCAATATTATGGCCAGCGCTGTTTCATGCTGGGTTTTGTGATTTTTTGGACACCCGTGTTCACATGCGTGATACTTTTGAAACTGTACCCTTTTTTTTCACGAACAAGGATGGTTCACGGAGGGTTTCAAGAATGCCACACGCCATTTCTAAATTTCACCCACACTAACCACTCAGTAGTAAACCAGTATGTTTCACGACCCAGAATGTTTTGTGGTGCACGGAATGGTTAAACATTTGGGTTTAATAGTGCCGAAATGTGAAACTTTGCGCTGGTCTTTTTGGGTTGCAGGTCTCTATTGGACCTTAGCAGAAACCGTTAGCGAATTGCCAACAGTGGGTGGTTTTTACTTTACCTGTTATTTTTGTACAAGTCATTTGAGGCACAAAGGCAACATCCTCGCCCAGACCTGTATGAATATCAGTGCTTTTTCCAGTGTGTACATCAATCATCACCAGTAGCAGTTGTCTGCCTCTGTGACTGGAGATCAAGGCGAACCCAATGACCATGACAACCAGGCTGTGTTTGTACTGCTGTTACACCTCATTGCACTGGTAGGTATGCATGGCGGGGTCAGCTTGCATTGGGGGGCTTGGGGCATTGTGTGTAACGCTCATGCATGGGGGCTTGTACTTAAATTGTCTCATCATGCTTGCAAATGCCTCCCTCACTTACCCCCACTTTCATTAGGAACGCGTGTAGGTTGGCAGGGTCAACTTGTGTATTGCTCATGTATTGTGGGGGGCTTGTACTTGAATTGTGTTGTCTCATCAAGCTTCCACATGCCCACCACCCTTAACCCCACTTTCATTAGAAATGTGTGCATAGTGGCAGGGTCAATTTGTGCATTGCTCCTGCACTGGGCTTACACTTGAGTTGTGTTATCTCATCATGGTTTCACTTGCCCCACCGCCATTACCCACGCTTTCTTTATGAACAGGTATGGGATTGCTGGGGCAACTTGTGTATCGCTCCTGCATTGGGGGTAGGGTCACCTTATGTATTGCTCATGCATTTTTGGGGGCTTGAACTTGAGTTGTTAAGTCTCATCACTCTTCGACATGCCCCCTGCCCTTGCCCCCACTATCATTAGTGACGTGTGTATGGTGACGGGCCACGTTGTGTATCACTCCTGAATTGGGGGGTAGGGTCAACTTATGTATTGCTCATGCATCGTGGGGGGGCTTGTACTTGAGTTGTGTTGTTTCATAATGCTTCCACATGCCCTCCTTACTCCCACTTTCATTAGGGACATGTTTAGGATGGCTCAGCTGCTAACAGGCTGTGTATGTTGCTTTCTCACAGGACCAGAGCAAATAAAATAACATTGCCAACACCATATGCCGTAAGTGCGCAGCACATGCTTTCATATAATCAACACAGATGATGCTCCTCTGCATTCAACACAGTCACTGGCAAATCCACTGGCAACCAGAAACAAAGCAGCAACAGATTGCGGCATTGTGGGCGGTTTATAGTCATTTGGTCGAAAAAAAAAATGTCGAAAGTCATAATGTAGAAAAAAAAAATGTCGAAAAAAAATGTCTAATTTTTTTTTTCAATACGTTTTTTTTCGAAATGGGAGGGTTCCCCCCGAACCCCCTTTTTTTTTATACTTTACCCATTTTTTATACTTACCAAACCCAAAAAATACATATAAATAAAAAAATAATATATTCGACTTTTTTTTTTTCTACATTTTTGTCATTCAACATTTTTTTTTCGACATTATGACTGCACACCATTGTGGGCAGTGCCAGCGGGAAGAGCCTGCACAAATAACACAAAAAAAAAATCAACAAATGATGTGGCTAATGAGCACTTTGATGACCGAACAGTTGAAGAATTTTCTGTCATTGAAGAACATGAGGAAGTTAGTTGCACAGAGTCTGATAACAGCACTCAGCAGCAGAAGCAAACCTACACTCTCACATCACTGTCACCAACCACACGCCCACAAACTGAAGTCTGAAGTTTGGGCTTACTTCACTGTTGACGGAGCAAAGAACAACATTGCTGCAAAATGGAGGTGCACAGGGGCAAGGAGAGGTCACATCTTGGCACATCGGGCCAGCTATCCCACATGAAAAACCACCATAGGTGGGTATGGGGCCAAGCGAGGCAGAAGAGGAGCAGTACCAGCGATGGGCCTCAACTACTGGATCAACATGCAGTGCTTTGCCAAAAACCCACACTGCAGGAAACATGTACCAGCCAACGCTTACAAAGTTTTTGGAGAAACAAATGCCTTATCACTGCAAAAAACGATTGCACAGCAACTGGAGGCTCACACATCAAAAATGCTTGCTGTGGAACTGCTGACCTTGCTGTGGATCTGCTGCCCTTTTCCTTTGTAGAGAACCAGGGGTTCAAAGAACTGATGGCATGTGTCGTACCAAGGTGAAAGATACCAAATTAGCATTATTTTACCAGGCCTGTTGTTCCAGCTCTGTATAAAAAGGTGGTGGAAGACATGGGTGGACTGGGAACCAAAAGAGTTCCTGGACACTTCTTTCAAAGTGCCCCATATTGCAAGTTTTGAGCAAGCCCAACCCTTTTCCTATGAGAAAATTAGAAAATAAATTACAAAAGAGGCCCAAGGTGCAGAGGCCCACCCAGGGACGTCATTTCACCAAAAATAACAGGGGTAGCGGAAGTGACATCACACGACCCTTGACCCCCCTGTTGATATCACAGGAAGTGATGTCATTTGACCCCACACCGAAGTGATATCGCGGGAAGCGATGGAACACAACCTTTCACCCGTTGACAAAACAGGAAGTGGCATCACATAGCATTGTACACTACAAAAAATATGGTTACGATATTACTATAATGTGATGTACATTTCATACAAGAATGGATCGCCATATGAATCATTAAGATCAGTGTGTATAGGCCCATATTACTAAATTACTGTGAATGCAAGCAGACGTCCATGACCAAATGACAATGATGTGTTATTATATAGCACTTACTCTTAAGCGCTTTATATAGAAAGAATATACACCCAATATCACCCAACCTGTGTTGGTACTCATTTATTGACCTCAGAAGGATAGAAGGCTGAGTTGCGTTTAAGAACAGAGTAAATCAGTGACTCACCCTCTGAAGTGTGCCTGAAATAAACCTTTAATGAGTCTAGCAATTATTGTATAGAATTCCAGAAAGACTCCTATTCTTTCCTATTTAGGGTCAGTGCTGAAAGTGTTAGACTTGCAGCACTCCTGTTCTTATTTTTCTTCTGTTTTTTAAGGGGCCTGAACAAGAAAGCCAGCCACTCCAGAAGCAAAGAGCCACATGGTGCTGGCCACAGCCTAGGAGCTTGCACTGAAAAAAAAAAAACTTTTTTTTTTTTTTAAGAGGTCGCAAGGGAGACCACAGAGGTCGCAGTTGCGACCTCTGGCAAACCCACCGGACATCTCCAGAGTTCCCTGTAGGCCAGTCCAGCCCTGGTGGAAGAGCTGCACAATGCACTGCAAGGGTCGGGGACAGAGAAGGTTCACCTCGCCATGAACTACACTACTGAAATGGCACACTGGCTCTCCTTTGGTAATCCATAATCAAGTCACACAGATGGGTACACAGGCATACCATGCACTGCTGCAAACAACCTGCACCAACATGCAATGCTCTGCCTGCGGAGCTTTGATCAGATATCAAACAAGGAATTAGACATTTGCGGAAAACTTGAATTGGTTATTGCAGAATGCCTTGGGTCACACTCTCTCAAAGTTGGCTGTGTTACTGCAGAAAATGGTAGCAGTATAGTGTCAGCTCTGAAACAGGCAAAGATAACCCACATTCCATCTTTTGCGCATGTGATTAACCTTGTGATGACACGGTTCCAAAAAGGCCCCACCCTTGCCGAAATGCTGCAGTGTGCGCGCATGAAATGTATACACTTCAGCCACTCCTATACTGCGCACAACGCATCGGCCTGATTCCAGGACATACACCATCTGCACACCACCAGATCAAGGTGGAATTCCACCCTATATATGTTGGAACGTCTCCTAGAACAACGCCTTGCCATAATTCACTATTGTATGGCACCACAGCAAGCAAAAGCACAGGGTGGCACTGCTCAGTCAGCAAGCATGTGGCACTGGATTGGCATTGTCTGCAATGCACTTGGGCCCTTTAAGGAGGCAACTGTGAGGGTGAGTCATGAGGAAATGAGCCTGCATTAAATATTGCCACTCATTTTTCTTCTTGAGAAGATTCTGTAGAACATGTGGCGTTGATGTGCTTACGGGCAGACCCATGGATCTGTGCTATTCAAAATAATGACTTATACCTAACTGCTACTTTTTTGGACCCCTGGTGTCAGGAACGTGTGTCTGTTATTTTCGCCGAAGCACAGCATGCCTCCATAGTTGCCGGGTGTACCCAAACACTCAAGGACACACAAAGGCACTGGTCCCGCCATGGCAGTCAATTGTGATGGTATGTCTCACTGTGGGGGTGGATGCAGCAATATGTTATGCTGTTGCCACCTTTCGAGTATGGGGTTCTATGGTGATTTGTCACATGTTGGGGAGGACAGCCCTAGTGCCAGGGCATCAGAGACTGTAGTGGCCTATCTGCAAGATAAATATATGCCCCCCGGTGAGCCACTACAGTACTGGGCAGGAAAGAAGGATGAGTGGCTCGAACAGCGCGAGGTGCTGCTGAAGTCCTTAACATCTCCCCAACAAGTGTAAAATCGGAGTGTGTTTTCTGTGCTGCTGGGGAGATTGTAGACAAGCATGTCCTCTTGTCTGTCACTACCAGTGTTCAGACATTGACATTTCTAAAAACGAACAAGGCATGCATACCAAAAAGCCCTTTTCTGCTCTTTTCTGCCACCAACCCCCTTCAAGATAGATATGCAAGCAGCGATGGCAGTGATGGGTTGCAGTAGAGAATACAACTGTGTATTGTGTTTCGAATTCCCTTCTTCACTTCAATACATTCTCCTACTGAAAAGCGTGCAAAATAAATGTGCATAAGTAGTAGTTTGGATTTCTAGTTACTTCTGTTTTTGCATAGAAATAAACATAAATTGTATTTGTCTACATTTTGTGTGTTTGTGTTATTGTATTAATGACAAAGTGCTGGTTCGTTGTGAATATCACAACAGGCTCCGAGTCCTGGGGAGAAAACAAAAGATAAAGTGGTGGGCTTAGTTGGGAAATTGTGTGTATGTGTGTGTGTAAAAGCAAAGAGAGAGATAGTCAACAAACTGCCAAGACTAGGTACTTATCCTTTCCTGAAGTGCTGGTCTGCCTGGGCTTTCTTGTCTTCTGGCGGAGCCCCATCACCACCCCTTACCTCGCCAACGCTAACGCTCCCACTTAACAGGTTCTCAGTCCTGGGGAGGAAACAAAAAAAGTGGCGTTTAGTTGGGAAATTGTATGTGTGAATATATGTACTTAGGCATTATCTGGCTCCTACTGGTCCTGTCCTTCTCCTCTACTCTGCTGAGTGATGGCCAGGTGTGGGGCACTCTTCTGCTCGATGCATCAATCCTCATTCCTCCTAGCCCAGTAACCTTCAGGGTGGTGCTTCTAGATGTGTTATCAGGCAAATGCCAACACATTTTGAAGCAGCAACTCACCACACCCCAGAAGCAACCCACAAAACCGGCATGATAGAATCAAGCCTCCAAGGAATGGCTTGGATACCTGTGTCAGCACTACTGGTATCCCATAACCCAAAAGGGCAGGAACATCAGGGTCCTGACTAGTCTGTTTCAGAGGCATGCTTGTCGTCATCACCAGGGGTTGTAAGGTCCTTCCTGAGGCATTTTTAGAAGCGCTGTCCCTTGTTGCTGCTGTGCCAGTCATTGTGGCGATATGATATGATGTTTTATTTGTATCGCGCCCATACACAAGTGTTTCAGAGTGTGACAAGGCAAGGGAGGGGAAACAAAGGAGGATAAAACAACAATCTTAATAGTACCCGTGACATTGAGATTGTGCACGTGCAGGGGAGAGGGAAGGGGGAAAGTGCGAGGGGTAGGGGAGGAGTTGAAAGTGCTGAACACGTGGTGGAGGGAATCATTCGGTGGTGGTGGGTGCACTGTCTGTGGTCATCCTTATCGGTTGCACTGGTGGTGGTCGGCCCTTGGAACCTCTGGGGATCTTGTGACGTCTTGCAGGTGTAGGGACATGGCTGAACATGTCCTGGAAACGACTCCCCTTCGAACTTCTTGGCCACAGTGGTGGCAGACGACGTTGCAGCAGCCTTGAACCAGTCGACTCCAGGTGGAAGGGCGAAGTGGTTATAGGTCCATGAGAACGACCAAGTGTCAATATTGTATCACTTTAAAATGATCAATATTGACACTTGGTTGTTCTCAATCCCACAGAGGGACAGAACTCTGAATATGTTGCTTCAAGCAATACATTTGATTTTATTTAACCATACTTATATTTTCAATACTATTGAATTTATGTCAAATGCGTGTTTGTGCACTTGCAACTTTGCATGTTCATTTTATTTGGATGGCTGGGGGCGTAACCACCTATTTAATGGAGCACCAGAAGCATATACTGAGTATCTATTTACCACTTACTATTAGTTGTTGCAATAGGTGCAGTGAAATTTTATATACGTTGCCCCAGCTCCACGTACTTCTGTCTGCAGGCTGAAACGGGATGTGCTTCACTCCTCCAAAGCACTGGATGAAGGTCACTTGAAAGAGCGTCATGATAAAAAGTCTTTGCTTGATTTAATGAAGCAGAATAATGGTATGTATTGGTTTTATTGCCACACAGTTGATTTGCAGCCTGCTTCCTTCATGTGGTGTAGGTTTTATGTAAATTCATTTGAAAACATTAAATCTTGTACGCACATAATGAAGAGCATTTTCATAAAATGATATTACAATTTGCAGGAAATAATATCTTGACAAAGATCTTCATGGCCAAACATGTGCAATGGGTTGAAACATTCATGGTAACGCTTAGATTGATAATGGTATTGAATCATGAATTTTATGATGGGGTTCTCCTCTTCTGTCCTGCTTTCTCTGCACTGTTTGCATTATGCATATCACTAAACCTTTTGGCACGTGCCTGCTTTGTTCCCGACGACATAGGTTCTTGCAAATGAAATATTTCGTTTTGGTATGTATATATATTGAAAAAATGTATAACTTTTTTGTAGAACCAGGTTGAGTAATGTTGTTTAAAGTATGTTATATTGCAATGTAAGTTATCACACAAACTGGGGGCTAGTCTGAAACAGGACGCGCTTCCCTCCTCCAAAGCACTGGATTGAGGTCACTTGCAAAAGCCTCAAGGTAAAACGGCTATAGGCAAGAGTGTCCTTCTGTGAGCCTTGCGGGTTATGCACAACCAGTTAGGTGGTGACTTCAATAGCTATTGCTTGTTGCAGACAATGGGCTTGAGAGTCACATGATGAGAGGACCAGACAGATATAGTTTATTGGTCAAATTCCTCACAGTTGATAGCTTTCAATTAAGTTTAAAATGTCCCTTTGCCTGTAGGAGGTGACGACTGAAATAGTCGGAGAGTGGCTGCTCATCCCAGGGGTAGGTTCCAAGCCCACTCCGGAATATGCACTATGCTTTCTCACAAATACTATGAAAAAATGTCACTGAAATCAATTCAAATCTTTAAGACAATGCAAGTGTCTTTATTTTATTTTGTGGGGCCTAGAGCCATCCCTCTATCTCTAATCTTGTTATGACCCTCCTCTCTAGTCTAGGCATTGGAAACCCCCAGTTAATGCTACCAAATGTTGATAAGAAGCGCAACCTTTCGTCTGCTCTACGGGCACATTTGGGTACAGAGGCCCATTGTGCTTAATCTATATCATGCATATAATGCCCATTTTGATGAGAGCACCCAAGCTGCTGGCTGCAGCAGCATCATCATTTCTATACAGTATGATGTAATAGATGTTCTGTTCTTGTCCGTATTTCCAAAATTAGAAATTAGAACGTATTTTTAAATATGCTGTTTGCCGATTTTATGTTAAAGTGCTTTCTGTTCTTTGGCCAAATTCGCATCTTAGTTTTCGAGCTTATCGTCTTTTGCTTTAGCATAGGCATCTGTAACCCCCGGTTAGCGCTACCAAATGTTGACCCCCCTACTGTCTAAACACTGTCTTCTCCTATGGATCACCAAATGCTGGCTATCCAAGCTCCCTCAGGAACTTCCTAAATCTCTGTACTCTAACCAAAGGTTAGTGTTCTACAGGGAATTGGGATAGTGCCTTGCACTTACGCTGTTGGATTTAGGCTGGTTCAATCATGCCCACACTTAGCTCTCCCTTTCTATGCTTACTACGACATCCCTCCGCCTTACTCCTCCCACTAATCTTCAGTCCCTCCCCTGCTTTCCTCCACCTAGTTCTTGCCTCCATCTTTTGATTATGCTTCTCCCACTCCACTTGATACTCCATCTCTCCAATACTACTCTCTTCTTCCTCACTACTACTCTCCTACCTCCCACTGCCACTCTCCCCCATCTCCCACTTCTACTCTCCTTCTCCCACTACTATTTTCCTCTCCCCGACCACTCAAACGTCCTTTCACCCAGTACCATTCACTTCACAACCACTCCTTACTCTAACTTCACTAATCAGTCATCACACAAACACACACACTCAACCTGCAGTACCACATTCACTTCTATGCCAATACCCCACCTGCTCCATGGATCACCTCCATAAGCTTCCACCACCTCCTTCCGCCTGTTGGAGTCTTTGTCATCCCCCCAACATGTGGCCTCACCCGAGAAACCTACACGCCCTTCATCCTGTCCCCTGCCCTGCTTAAATCCCCCTCCCCTGTGAGGAATGGCTAACTTTCCCTGGCCAATTTGCCCCAGTCTTCCCACCCAGTGCATGTATGTGTGATGGAAAATCTTGAAAAGGGGATAAGCCCCACCCACTTTCTCCATGGTGGTGGCTTGCCAGTGTTGCAGTTTCTGTTCCACATCCCTGTTTGATGGCGTTGCCTGGTAGGTCTCTTTACGGAGGGTGGGTTTTACTCCATTTCTGCTCCCTGGTGATCCATGGGGTCCTTGTGCCCATGAGGTTCTTGTGCCCATGGGCGGCCTCCCCTGATCCTTCAGGCAGCTCTGCAAGATCGTCTGGAGTGCCATGTAGGATTGTGTCTTCTCTCTCTCTATGTTGCACAGTGCCTCCAGCATTCTTACGTGGCTGTGCTTCGGGTCTCCCAGGTGGTTCTCTCTCCTTCCTTGACTGACTTTGA
The DNA here is from genome assembly GCF_040938575.1 of Ambystoma mexicanum. Taxonomy (NCBI): domain Eukaryota; kingdom Metazoa; phylum Chordata; class Amphibia; order Caudata; family Ambystomatidae; genus Ambystoma; species Ambystoma mexicanum. Next base: position 545,574,937 of record NC_090927.1, read on the forward strand.
ACCATGGATGGTGCTGCCTTCTCTTCTGTTAGGAATGTTTTGAGACTTTGAATGCATGCATTCTAAATGTGATAGAAAGGAATAAGTGAGTATCTAATACATGAGGCAAGGCTGGCGATAAGGGTCTGCCATAACCATGCTGGCACAAAGTGGGGAACCAGGAATTGAGGCCTTCTCTCCTGCTACTGCCCTTAGGTTTAGGGTGGCTCTGGACCTTCCCCTAGCACTCCCACCCCTGCTGACCCCTCTATTGACAAGGCTAAGGTAGTGGCCCTTTCACACACCTCCACCCTTTCTCTAAAGTAAAGGGACGTAGGTAAAAAGGGCAATAAATGGCACCTGGGCTTTGCTGTTAAAGCCCCTGCAATTAAAGCATTTCATTGTTAGTACCTGCATTCATATGTATACTTTTTTAGGCAATTGAAACGGTGATGTGGGACTAGTACTTTCATGTCAGGGGAATTATTGGAATTGGCGATTTAGGGGGGTAGGAGAAAGCTCATTCTTACAACAGTCCTTAAGTGGGTGGTTTCGGATGGGAAGGAGAGAATTAACTGCCTGCAACAGTGATGCTGCACTAGCCTGGTCTCATTAGAATACAAAAAGAAGTTAGATTCCCCCACACAAATAGGTTTGACCCTCCCCAACAGTCTCTGAAGTTAGTGCCACTCCTAACAATTTAAGGGTTAGCCCCCTCACCACAAATGTTAGCCTAGCACCCCGGAGAATGACTTGAGGTTGGATATACATTGCGCTTCGGCACTTTTACCCCGATAGGAGGGCAAACGTTAGTCTTGAGCGTGTGGGTTCTGCTATACTATACATGCTGCCTGGTAACTAGTGACCATGTCTCTGCTTTGTCCGTTGCTCCACGGATCGGCAACAGAACTGCTGTGCTTATGCTTGGCCCCAGAGAGCACGGCTCTGTGTAGCTTCCCACTTCAAGATGTCTTTGGTAAAAGCACAGCGAGTAGAGCGCTTGCTTTGACATCTGTGCAGAGCCTGCTGACGGATGTTCAAATGCCGGCAGGGCCAAACTCAGCCTTTCATTCTTCCGAGGTCGATAAATGAGCACCACACACCGTGGGCAATAATAAGCAGCACTCAGATACCTGAGGGTTCGTAGAGCTATATAAATGCTAAATTATTATTATTATTTGTTAGAGGACACTGGGCCATTGCTGTTGTCACTTTCACACGAGTAAGGCATCGCGTGTGTTAAGGCCTTGGTTAGGCCTTCGCATCGCCCCGCTGTGCCAGCAATAAGGGACGGACACGGAGCAGTGCATGGTATGTCTTGCTTTATTAAATCTACAACTTGGTCTGCCCAACTCCCGCCCTCCAGCGTCACTTCCCCTCCCGGAAAATACATCAACGTGACATCTCCCCCCATTTTAAACATCACAGGCTCTGCAACAGGCTGAAGTCAGCATGTGATAAACTAGGCCATTTCCTCGGTGAGACGGCAAGGCTTGTTTCGAGCTCGCTGCAGGCGCGAGCTGCCTGACACAGGGGGGCTGCTGATGGCTCCGCTTTCGAACAGGTCCTCTTGGTCTGAGCCTCCAGTGTCCTCCTGATCACCTTGGTAGGGATCACCTAACGCATAGTCAATAGGGACAACCACTATCCCACTTAGCCATCGGGACGCTGATGTTGGAATTTTCTTAAAGTGAGATGAGTTACGAGTGGTAGGAACCTCAGTCCCTTGGGCGGTGACCATGAGTGTTAGGAAAGATTTCTTAATTGTAGGTAATTTTCCTTCCATGTGGCAACCCCTAAACTTTTTGCTGTTGTTTTCACCCTGATCTAGACTTTGCCAGAGAAGCGCAGCCTTCCGCCGCACTCCTCTGGGCTTTCGCTCCATTCTTACGGGGAAACTGACATGCCCTTAAAACCATCAGTACCGGGAAACGTTGTTTTCCGTAGTTCTTTTCTCATGTTGCAGCTTTCGCGCAACATGGCACAAGAGTGCACCGTAACTTACATTACAGCGCTCTTGGGTCTCTAGTCATTCTACAGGCCCTATAAACTCTCGATGGATTTATAACAAACTGTGCAAGTATGTCACGGACGGGACTGGTGGCAGCGATCGTTTCTTTGTTTTTTTTTAACTCCCTTTTGTCCTGTTAACCACGCTTCTCGCGTTTGGCCAAAATGTGTGGCCTGGCTTCCAAAATGGCCATGCCACGAGGTTCTTTGTCCTGTCCGTTGACCGTCTTGCCCCTTCACCTTCCCCAGGTCGAGCCGACCCGGGGCCATCCTTATTTGGGCATGTACTTTCCCGCAAAACACATATGCTTTCGCGGGCTTCTGCATGCCTTGTGTGTGCCTCCAGGATGTGGGCTGAGATGTCTGGTCCCAATACACATCCTGGGTTCCAGAGAGTCTAGTGTGTCTTGAATGCCCGGGACCACTGTGGTCCGTGATAGGTCCACGTATGGTGCAAGTGTTTTATGAGCAGATCTCCCATTGGGTCCTCTCTGTTTTGGCGCGAAGGGAACTCTGGATAAGAGGAGGCTGGAAACACCACTACCATGTCGATCTCCTGAGTTCTTACTAACGACGGATACAGGAGCCAAGTATCCTGCAACTAAGAGGCTGAACCGAGGAATCGCTGGTGACCCGCTGAAGGACTGCTCCTCTGCACTGCTGTCGCCCTGTGAAACCATTCTGCCTCTGATCGAACAAGAAGGCCTGTACTGGTACTTTGACCCTTTGGAATAGTGGGAACAACTATTCTCGGCATCTTCATCATCTCCTGCACGTAAGCCTTCGGAAGCGTCTCTGGGCCATCCAGTGGACTGACCAGCTTACCCAGGAGTCTTGCTCTGTCACCGCCGTCAGGTTGCTGCTGTATTCCGAGTCCTTGACACTCTCACACGATTCGTACATTTGGCATTCCCAGGTCTGAAGTGAGAAGTGTACATTGGGCTGAAATACACACAGCCGCTTCGTTGCCCTGCTGTGGTAACAATCTGTGCGGGTTCACTGTGTTTGGGACATCCTCAACTCTAACTCCTCCTGCCGTGGAATCTACACGACGCCGAGACATCCCCTGCTCGTATCTGAACCTGCCAGTACTGAAACTGACGTGGAGAAGCCTGGGTCTGCCTGCATTGGGGACCGGTGAGTAGCAACGCTAGGAACTGGTCGCCTCCTGCAGTAGCCCGTTGTCGGGGGGGATTCTGCCGGGGTCGGCCGGGCCGTCCGCAGACCTCCGGGCAGGGAGGCCCCAACTCCTCCCGTGTATATCTCGGATCGAGACAGAGTATGAGGCACACACAAGGAGCAAGGCAACTTCTGCCGTTTATTATGCAAACGGCAGGGATGGGTCAAGGAGCGTACGCGTTCGTCCTGACACACACACAATAGTGGGGCTCGCAGGCCCTTTTTACTACATTATGACGCGCTACTTGCGTCATTCCAAAAAGTTACCAAAAGAACCTATCGCCACTCTTGATTGGTTGCTCGAGTGGTGGGGTTAGTATAGTACGCATATAGAGAATGATATTAGTGGTTAAGATGTAGTCAGGTGGTATATCTGGGTTGTCCCTACAATTAGATACATAAGAATTGTTACATGAAGACCCCTGAGGATTGGCTAACGTTACTGACGTCTGAGATAAGAACCTCATGTTCTGATTGGTGCATCCGTGAGCTCCCCAGCCTGGGACCACCGTTGTTCCCAGCACACGGTGCACCTGTGGTTGCAACAGTGTTTCAATATGGGTACGCGCAGGCAATGTGAGGATTTATTCATAGGTGGGAGACTGACCGTTCCCACTGTAGCAGGTGTCCATTGAGCCTTTCAAGTGTGTCGGCCTGCGTCTCGTAGCGAGGTACCCAGACGCCTTTTCTCTCCTGGGTTTTGGCATCTCGTCAGGTTCGGCTTGGTCACGTGGGGAGGGACCGTGTTTGAGGCATAATTCTGCACAATTAATATTGTTTTTCCACTGTATGTCTGGTTTAATTTGCAGATATGATTTTAACATTGGTACGTGGAGTGCGAGGTTGCAACATCGTGCCTTTGAAGATTTGTGTCTTGACTGTGGGTTTGCAACATTACGACCTTGGCTGGTTGCTCCACTGGGTTCTTTCTGCAGGCTCAGCAACCTGACTTTTGCTTTGTTAATGTCCACGGGAACTCTTGCTTGAGGCCTACTTGGGCCTGGTGCACGGGTAATCCATTTAGTGCATGGATGCTTTAGGTTATAGTGGCATACAGTTTCATGGCCAGTATCGTGTTTCCATTATATCTCTCATGATGGTAACGGGTTTCAAGAGAAGCGTGAGCAAGCGTTATAAATGAGCTCATGGTGCGTCTTGCGTTTCTGCATTCTGAAAGCCTATGTAAAAATAATAAAGATGCACGTCCGTGAATAAGCCTGTCGCCTACGTCAGGGCACTGAGTATGTTCTTCGTGTAGATTGGTGTGGAAATGTTCAGCGTGTATAATAGTTCAGCGGTGCTTCCCGTTATTTAGGTCGTCATGGCATCTCTAACGATGTGTAGATTTCAGTCTAGTTGGTCCGTGCCGCAGGTGTCGGCATGGCCAGTGCGGGCTGTTGGGCAGGCAGATGGACACATCCGTATGTTTCTGTACCAGGGTATTTGGTCATCTGGTAAATGGGCAAACTCTTCTCGTGGCGGGTGTCTGGGCCGCGACCCTCTAGGCCAAGCGCGAGAGGTGAAGGACGGGAGTCTGGTTTTCCATTCTCCCACTTCAGTCCCCCCTCTGGTCGACTTGTCGACCACAAACATATCCTTCTCGTTATCTCCTCTTACTCTCCATATCTTGGTTATCCCTCCGAGATGTCCATAATGGTTTACGTGATCTTCAAATGACCAATACATGTATTCGCATGTTCCTCCAGGAGTACAGTACACCCATCTTCCTATGTAGCTCCTAGGGTTCCTTGGGTTCTCGATCTTCACTGATGGTGGGTCTAGATGATTGGCGATGATTTGGGTGCGCAACTTCTCCCTTTCGTGTATTATCACACCTGTGTGCTGGCCGTCATCCGCTGGCATCAAGGGGTGCATTCCCACCATTTCCAGCAACTCATCAGTTGAGCGCGCCTTCCGGGCTTTCCAAAATCTAATTATTATCAGTGCAGCTCCAGCCAAAATAGCACATCCCACTATTATTTTCAGTCCATCTGACAGCCAAGATGGCATCCATGACCATAATAGTGAAAACCAGCTTTTATCCTTGTTTACGCCGTTACTTTCGTCCATCATTTTGGAGTGCATCTGGGCCAATTGTGAAACTGCTTCTGTTAGTGTACCATTGTCGGCATCGTTGGCAGGTATGAACGTGCAGCATGATTGTCCTATCTTTGCACAAACTCCTCCTTCCATTGCTGTGAGAAGGTCCAATACATATCTGTTCTGTAGTGCTACCATCCTTACAGCTCGCAGCTCCTCTTTAATTGCGTTAAACCCATTTACTGTCGAATTTATGGTCATCATTAGTTCCCATCTGGTTATTTGCAGCCATTTTGCGTTTGCGTATGCCTGCAGTCCCGGATGTATTATTGAGGAGAAGAACATTGCTGCTCTGCTGAATAGTCTGTGTTCTGGCGGTATTGAGGTTAGTTCCGTTTCCGACCTTCCCCACAGATAATTTCCTGTTAATGGCTCTCCTTGTCTTTTTCTCCTGTTTAGGACAGTATCATTGCTGTTGGTCCTGTTTTCTTGCTCCTTCTGAAGTGGTGCAGATCTCTTTCTTCTCCTGTCTCCTTCATCCATTTTCGGAAATTTCGCCACATCGACATGCTTCTTAGGTACCACTAGTGATGGTACATTGACGTGTACCATTGTGCACACACCACTCCACAGGGGAGGCAGTGTATGATATGCCTTTTCTCCGCAGGCCCAATAATGGTCCATTATTACTGCTGTTCCCGCTCCCCCCTCAGGTAACTCCATCACACTTGCACAATTGGTGTTATATCCCACGTCCACCTCTCCTTTATGCTGGTAACATACTTTGGGCGCAGTCAATGGTAATATAGTTATCGGGTCTTCATCTTCTTCTACCCACGTGAGCATTGGTACATACTTGATCCATGTCGTCCAACATCGATGATTGTGTGTCTCGATGGTTGAGATAGTTTCTTTTGTTACCATGTTGCTGCCAACCACTCCTATCTCCCAGCTGGTACCCAGGAACACCTTTCCTGTTATCGTCAGTAATGGCCTCTCCCAGCATCCTTGTTTACCCGGAACTTCCGTGGCGTACCAATCACATGGTAGATACTGCAGTGTTACCTTCTTTGTTTCTCCTTTTTCAGGGCCACTTGTTACGTATCTGAATGCTTCAGCATGTAAACTGGTCTTGTGATAACTCAGATAGGTCTTGAGGAAGTTGTTTTCATATGGGTATGAGTCTCGTGTTTTCCATGTCATGTGCACTACTGTTCCTTGGAATCTTCCTTTCGTTTGGAACAGGGCCAAATATATTATGCACTGTGCTGTTTTTTCATCTATTTCTGTGGCAACAAATGTTCGTGAAGCGCTCATGGCGTATGGTATTAATGAGCAAACGTAACAGCTATCCTCAGTTGTCTGCTTACCAATGCGGGTCATGTGCTGGTACCATATGTTGTTTGTGACGTGTGCTGAATCTTGTACATAATTATCAATACCTTTATTGTCTGAGTATGTGCTGCGTTTAACTTTATTTCGCTTTTGTTCATTGTTACTGTTACCACCTGACGTAACACCTGTTGCAGCAGGGAGGTGGGGTACATTAGGTTTGGGTGCAGCAAAAAAACTCATAGCATAGCTGTACTGCCATACAGAGGCAGCCAAAACTCCGGTGATTATAAAAATCCCTATTATTTTTATTACATATGCTAACCTCACCGACATTTTTGCTCTTACCTTGCTGCAGTCCTGGCAGCGTATTCTTGCGACGTTAAAGTTGCCCGCCTAAAAATTCTCAAAAAGTGCTTGTTATTAAATGTTAGTTTTGTTTCATTAAGCTCTCCCTATCAAATAGTCATTCAGTGCCCAGGTGAAGAGTTGCTCCCACGCTACTCTAAGTGATCGGTCTCTCAAGACCGGCAAGTATGGGCGGAGGTGGGGCATGTAATTTTCTATGGCCAGGAGGAAGGCCGTGTAGTATACACGTACCCTTTTCTTTTTTAAGTATGTTGGCCTTTTTATTTCGTATACAAATTGGTGTGACAATTCTTCTGGGTAACTATCGTCTGGCAGCACCATCTACGCCTGCACACTGAATTTGTTAGATAACTTTTCTTAACAATACAATATTACGCAGCTCCTGTATGTGCGAGAGAAAAAGAGAACATTCACGTGTTTACATGTGTATTGGTGCAAGCGAAGTCCTTAGTTTTTATTACAATTGTATTTAGTAGTCAATGGGGGGGGGTTTGCTCAGATGGCGGGAGCAGTTTTACTCTTTGAACGTGTGACCATGGGGTGGGCAGTGTGGGGATCACCCCCTTCTTCGTCCGTTATTCTCTCCGAGGGAACAATTGGGTCGTTGTCTGTGGTTGTGTTTTCTTCCGCTGCCGGGGATGTTGTTGGCGTTTTTCCAATGGACCTGTCGTTGGCGCTGGGGCGGGTCTGCAGTTTGTAAATTTTTACATCATGCAGGTGGTTCCACGCACGCTTATCCTTTAGTTTTACTGCTCTTGTTGATACGTCCTCTACTAAATGGGGGCCAGTGAACCTCTGCTGGTTCCACTTTCTATTAAAATTTCGAAGTAGTACGTGGTCACCTTTGGCAAGTTGGCACAAGTTCTCCTTTCCCAATTCTGTATTTTCGTCTATTTCTTGGTTGCTGGTGGACCCGCCCCGTGTGCGCTCGAGCTGTTGAGACACAAACACAACGCTAGTAATCAAAGAAGACACATATTGATACATTTCATCACCTAACACATTCGCAGAACTTTCTTGGTCGGTGAATGCCCTTGACGTTGGTGTTAGGGGAAGGCGCATTTGGCGTCCAGTAACCACCTCGTGTGGGGTGAGGTGGTGGTCGGACCCTGGCCTGTTTCTAAGTTCGAACAGTGCTAACGGAAGGCAATACAACCAACTTTTCTTTGTTGTTTGCTGTATTTTAGCAATTGCCTCCTTCAATAGGCCATTCAGGCGTTCACATACACCATTGGCCTGTGGGTGGTACGCACATGCAAATTTGTGTTTAATGTTCAGTAGGGATGTGATATGCTGGAACATTTCATTTGCGAAATGGGGTCCGTTGTCTGATCTTAACACCTCGCACACTCCCCACCTGGGGAATACCTCCCTTACTATAAATTTGGCTGCTCTAAACGCATCAGGGTGTGAACAGGGCCCTGCTTCGATCCACCTAGAAAATGGGCATACTACTACTATCATGTATCTATTGCCTTGACAAATGTTGATCATATCAACATAGTCAATGTGGAGGTGCCGAAAAGGTCCTTCTGGTCGGGGTATGGTACCTCTTATCACCTTTAAAGTATGACCGGCCGTGAACTGTTGACATGTAAGGCAATTGCTGATAAAATTTGACACATGGGATGTTAACTCGGGACAGAACCAATCTTCTCTAATTCGTGCTGCTATTATTTCTTTGCCTGTATGGGCAGGGTGATGTAATTGGTTCAAGGCGGTATTTAACAATGCCAATGGTATTACAACTTTCCCAGTGCCACCCTGGCGCCATAGTGCGTCGGTTGGTGACATTGTGCATCCTCTTTTCACCCATACTTCTTTTTCGGCCATTGGTGCAGCCGCTTGTAACTCCATAATCTGGGTGGCTGGGAGATGGGTGTACCCTTCTTTTATTAACATCTCCCTCGCTATTCCCCTCCCTCTCCCTCTCTGTGAGTCTGTGGGGTTCCATATCTCACCAAAATATGCAGCATATTTTGCATGTGCGTCTGCTGCTGCATTTCCTTTTGATATATAGTCTTCTCCATTGGTGTGTGCTGTGCATTTTACTAGGGCTAGTTCTTGGGGATCGTTTATTACTTCAATTAGTTCAGCCAACAAGAGGGCATGTTGTACTGGAGTGCCGTCAGCTCTCCTAAACCCTCTTCTTCTCCACTTTGATAGCCCTGAGTGGACAGTGGATGTAACATATGCACTGTCGGAATATATAGTAACTTTTTTATCAAAACTTTCCTTTAGTGCCAATATGAGTGCAACCAGTTCCGCCGCTTGAGCAGAGTAATGCTGTGGTAATTGTACACACTTAATAGCCACACACACTGGCGCTTCCATCATTTGTACTACTGCTGCCCCAGTCCTCCTTATCCCGTCTCCTTGATCAATAGTTGATGACCCATCAATAAACAAAAGCTCACCTCCCTCTAGTGCGTTTTCTTCAACTTTCCTAGTACATGAGTACATCTCAGTTACTTGGGTGCAGTCGTGGGCGTAATCTCCCTCTTCAATTACTTCTGCTAAGAACCTTGCAGGGTTAACCGTGCTACATCTAACAATTGCCAGTTCAGCTTTGGACAAAATAATCTCATAACCTGTTGCCCTCTGTGTCGTCAGTGTGGACTTAGGTTTATTCAATATCGCAAATAGTGCATGTTCTACAAATAGTGTAGTTGGACACCCCATAGTTATTGATGATGCTTTTTCTACTGCAAATGCAGCTGCAGCAAGACCTTGTTCGCAAGAGAATTGTCCTAACATTATTGGATCTAAGTGACCGCTGTAAAATGCTACTGGTTTATAGCCCATGCTAGTCTTTTGGGCCAATACTGCTTTCATTACTGCTGAGTCGCAATGTGAAAATATAAAAAATCGTCGCTCATAGTCTGGGGATGCTAGTACTGGAGCAGTTGATATTGCTTCTTTTAATTCATCAAATGCCTCCTTCATTTCCATAGTCCATCCCAACTTTTTCTCCCCTTTATTTGCTTCCTTCAAACCCTCAAGCAGGGGTCCTATGTAAGAGCTGTAATCAAATACCCATGCTCTACAGTAGTTGCACAGTCCCAGAAATTGCTGCAGTTCTCTTACAGTCTGTGGCACGGGAGTGCCTGATATTGCCTGTGCTCTTTGTGGTGCAATCCTTCTTCCATATTGTGATATCAGTTGGCCAATGTAAAGTACCTGTTCCTGACAGTATTGTATCTTTTCCATGTCTACCTTGTACCCCTTTCCAGCCAATATCGTCAACATTTTTAATGAGTCCTCTCTACATTTATCTTCATTTGTACTGCAAATTATTATGTCATCCACATACTGTAACACTGTGCTTTCCAACTCAACGTTACCCAAATCCATCTGTATTACCCTATTGAAAATTGAAGGTGATTCACAATATCCCTGTGGTAATCTGGTATGTTTCCACTTCCTATTTCGGTAAGTGAAGCTTGTCAAGTCTTGTGAGTCTGGGTGTAATGGTATTGAGAAAAAAGCATTTTTAAGGTCAATCACTGTAAACCGTGATGCTTCTGCTGGAATGCCACACAAAATTGTGGCCGGGTTTGCTGTTACTGGATACTCTGCTTCTACTATGTTGTTCAACGGTCTGAGGTCCTGTATGAACCGCCAAGACCCTCCTTTAGCCTTGCGCACCGGGTACACAGCTGTGTTGCATGGGGATTCTGAGGGGACCAATATGCCATTGTTTATAAGGGCTGTTATGGTTTCGTATATGCCCTCATCTGCCTCTCTTGACAATGGGTATTGTTTCACTCTTGGTAGTATGGCACCCTTTTTTAATTTTATCCTTACACCCCCTATGCTTTTAATGCATCCTACATCATAAGGGCTAATAGTCCATAATGATTTTGGCACCTTTGACATATCTTCTTTAAAAAATGGGACTGGTGTGCCAGCGGGTGCCTCAAGTGCCATTGCAATTTTCTGTGCCACTTGTTTGTGAGCCACTGTTAGCCACATTTCTACACTCATCATGAACACCATTTCATTTTCCTCCTTTTCTTCTGAAAACAACTCTTCATCTGACACCTGGGTCAGCCTACATCCTTCTGCTAGTGCTATCACCGCCCTCCATGCTCTCCCTTCTTTATCTTGGGCGTGCACAGCAACATAATCAGCTGTTGCAATAATGCTCTCAATGTCCACTGCAAGGACCTTCCCTTCCAGTTCATTAGCTGGTGTTTCTGGTCGGAATAGATAGGCTGCTGGTCTCCTCCATATTTTCCCTCCTATCCCTGGCATCCATGCAAATGCCATGTCTGTTCCGTACTGGAATAGCTCGCCGTCTACCGGCTCCGCCCTGATCGCTATCTGTCCACAGTATGCTTGCAAAATCTGTCGTGCTGCAAGCATGTTAATCCCTGGAGTAGAGCAAATTATGCCATCCTCTGTAAAGGAGATCGTCATATTTAATCTGTTCATTATGTCCCTCCCCAGTATGTTTACTGGTGAGGCACTATAATACAAAAGTGGTACTGACAGATCGTAATCTCCAATAGATAGCGGAACGTTATCAGTAAATGGAACCAACCCTTTAGCCCCAGAAAACCCTTGTGTGTTCATGGCTTCGCCTGACATCTTAAACTTACCTTCCCTTATGCAAGACCGGGTTGCCCCGGTGTCAACAAGGAATGATAATTTTTTGTCACCTATCGTTACCTCTATGCGTGGCTCCTCCGCACTATTAGGTGTTACTGACAGGATGGGACACACCAAGGCCGTCTGTGGGCTGTCCTATTGGGGGTACAATGACTGGCCATTCCCTGTGTAAGGGTTGTGCCCCAACACCGTCACCCCACCCAATTGCGTTCGTTCAGGTTGTGGTGGTGGTTGTATTAACGCTGCACCAGTTACTTGTGGCAGGTATTGTTTTATTTGTTGTTGTGGTAGGGAATAGTGTTGGTCACTCCCTTGTGGTGACATCTGCTGTGGTTGTATGCCCTGCTGTTCTTGTGATGTCCTATGTTGTGCTTGTTCGTTCCATGCTGGTGTTCCTGGCCTGACCCTGCATGTACGTGACATGTGTCCTAATAGTCCGCAGCTCCAACACACGGGTGGTTCCCTGTTTTGCCATGGGAAGTTCCCTGTGTTGTCCTGGTATACTGGTTGCCCTGTCTGGTAGTTATTTCTGAGTCCCCCAGCCTGTTGTTGGGTATTATATCCGTATCCTCTTCCCCTCATAAACCCTCCTCTCCCTCTATTATAATTATAATACCCAGCTCCTTGCATTGGGTACCCTCCTCCCATGTTCTGTGCGTGTGATTGCAGAGGCAGCACTTGCTCTATTACCTCTTGTGGAGGCGCTATTTGAGCTGGATTTTGTGCAGCCACTACTTGCGTTGGGCTTTGGGCCATTGGTGTTGGCGCAGTTATTAGTGCCCCTTCCATGGTATATTTAGTAAGTTTTTTCTGTACTAATTTGGCCTCTTCTGTTTTCCTGTCCTCTTCCTTTTGTTTCATTTTTCCTTGCCATGTTCTACAGTGATGTACTATAGTCAGTTGTATTTCCGGCCATGGTTTTGCTTCCATCCCCACTACTTTCTTTAATTGTCTCTGAACTCCTTCTGGGAGCCCTTGTACTAGTATATGATAAAATATGGCTGGTGTTTTGTCCCATTGTTCTCTAGTTTCCATGCGCCACTTCTCTTGAATATCCTGGATATAATCAACAGGATCCTCGTTCTCACCCATCTTACGGGAAGTAATGGCTCCTATGTCTGATGTGTCTGGGTACTGCACTCTTAGTGCCTGCCATAGCGCATGTCTGCAGTTTGCAAATGGTGCCCCATCATGCGATGTGTTTGTTATTGTTACCCCATGGAATCCCGCTCTTTTCCAAATGTCATCCGCTCTATCCCCTAATATTGATATTAACAGGCCCTTAACATCTCCCACTGCTAGTTTCTGTCCTGCGGTGTGTTTTTCCATTTCATATATCCATTTACCCGCACCTCCACTTAATGATGGGAGCCTACATTTTATGTTTTCCTTATCCGTATGTTTCCAAGGTACATATTGTGGTCTAACCCCTCCTCTCTCCAGCAGTGGCATTACATTCTGTCTTGTGTCATCCTTTATGCTCCATGATGTTAACTCTTCACACCCCTCCTCTTCCCCCATTCCTTTTACTACTTCAAATCCTTCCTTACTACCCCTTCTCCTACCTCCCTCTTCTTCCTTTCCCCTTTTTTCATCCTTTCCTGTGTTCAATATTGGCACGTCTGTTTGCCTGTCTTGCCTGCGACTAGGGAGGTCCCTAAGCCGACATGCATAAGGTGTAACTTCGTCCATGAAGGGTGCGAGCTTTATTCTGTGCAGAGAGCGTGCAGTTGTTGAACATGTGGGGTGTGGCGTTAGAGAGCGTGATGGTGATGTGGGTGGCGTGTGTTGGTTGGTGAGCGTCGGTGGCGTGTGTTCGTTAGTTTGTGTTTCTCCCATTCTTTTCACTTCCTCCTTACTTCTCTCCAGCTCCTCCCATCTTCTACTCACCCATGGCGAATCTATGTTTGTTCTAGTGAGGTATAGCTTATCTAAGCTTTCCCTTTCACTCTTCCTTCCATCCTCACTACAAAAATCATTCATAAATTGCGCCCCCCACTCTGCCTTTTTTCCTTTTATTGTTACAGTTTTTAAGTCTATTAGGTCTCCCTCTTCCTTTCCGTTGTTACCACCTGTTCCCCTTAGTGCTGACGTTGTTGCTACCTCTCTATTTTTATATACTTCTCCCCATCTTTCACTCTCCCTCTTACTCTCTTCTCTCTCCCCTTCACTCCTCTCCTCCATCTCCCTACTATTTTCCTCTCTTTTCCTTTTTAATTCCTCCATTACTTCGTTGCTCATCTGTTCCAATATCCTTTCATCCTCTCTCCTCCTTTCCCATTTCACCCTTTCTCTTTCTACTATACTCTCTATTACCTTCCCCTCTTCATATTTTTTAGCTGTCTCTGATATTATCCTCCTCCTCCATATTTCCATTTCTTTTTCATTTTCTTCTTCTTCCTTCTTCTTCTCCCTCATCACTACTCTTGATACCCTTTCTGCTGCTGCTTTTACCCTTACAGCTTCCCTCTTTCTCTCCTCACTTTGCTCCCTTAATTTTTCCAATTCGTCCTTACCTTCTTTCCTTTTCCTCACTCTCTCTCTTTCCTCCCCCTCAAGTTGTTTTATCAGTTCATTCTGCTCATCCCTTAGTTTAGCTAATCTTTCCTCCAAAATCTCTTCCTTCTGCCGTAGCAGCTCCTCTCCCCTCATTTCACTCTCTCTTTCACTATCCTCGTTTGTTCTCTTTACCGCCTCCCTTTCCTCTCCAGTTAGTGATCCTCGTAATTTCAACAATATCTGTGCAGCTACCCACTCATCGTTTCCTATCTCTACAGTCTGCTCTTCTCTCCTCCCGTCCCCCATTGGTATCTTTCCATGAGCCACATATGGTGGAGGGCTGTATGCCGGGTTTGAGTATCCTTCAGCCGCCCTTAACTGTCCTTTTATTTCTCCTAATTCTCTTAAAGGGTACAACCCTCCTCCCTCTGTTTTCACTCCCGGTGTTAAGGGTATCTCATTGCTCGGTTCCTGTTTTATGTCAGCTAATTTATCAACCTTTCCTCCACCCAGTTTTTCATTCCCCATATTCTTTGTTCCTTCACTCTCCTTTTCCCCATCCGTTCCTTCTTTCTTAATCTCCTTTTCTTCCGGTGTTTCCCCCATAGTGAACATTCCATTTGGTCCTGGTCTAGACCCCTGGAACATCCTCCATAAGTTAAACACCTCCACATGGTTTGCCAACTTCTTCCCCTTGTATGTATTGTGCAGATGGTTTAATAGTGAATGTTGGGCATATGGGTCAAAGCTACCATTAGGCGGCCATGGTGTCAACATTTTGTTGTCCGTCCCCTGGGTCCACTCTATGCTGTACTTAATTAACTTCTCCCTATGTGGTGGCAGTGTGGTGCATATATGTTGTAGTGGGGTAGTGAGGGTATTCCCCCACCCTCCCAACCCTCTCCCGTATGACATACTAGCGCACCCTTTCTTACCCTTCCCCTTGCTACCAGTTTGCAACATACAACCTTTTATTGCTTACCTTGCCCCGCAAGTGTGGGGACTTACGACAATCCTTTGACAAATTATGCAATGATAATAATCACAAAAAAAAAAAAAATTATAAAACAAATATATTTATGATGTTATATTATATTCCTTCCCCTACGGCCCCCTGCGGCCGAAGCGCACGCAGCCCCCTGCAGCTGCGTACCCCTTACGACGATCTTACACAGTCGTCCTTTTTCCCCGTTCTCCTCCCACCTTTACACTTGCCGTGGCCGGCGTTCTCCGTGCGCAGCCACGCCCCCTTCCCCTTCTCCTCTTTGATCCACTCGTTTATCGTTTATCTCCGTGTCCGCTCCTTTATCATGTTTCTCTTCCCCACCAATGTCAAACCCAAAGCTTCTTGTGTTCACGATATCTTACTAAATCCCTACTGGTGACGTCACCTATTTCTTCGAACTACTGGTATATTCGTGTTATGTTCTTTAAATTCAAAATACACTTGCAATCTACCCCGCTAACCCTACAGCTGTCTTCCTGTCTCTCCTTGAACAAGGTAATCTCATCAATACTATAACCGGACTGCGCACGCTGCGTCGCCTCGCGTGTGATACGCCCCTCAACAGGAGGGCTTAACCAGCCAATTATCTTCCGTTTTGGGCAACTACGTAACTAGCCACCGCCCACAGGGAAACGTCATCTACCTATCGAGTTTCTTGCTCGAACAATAGGGAACCTCATCTACCTATCGAGTTTCTTGCTCGAACAATAGGGAACCTCATCTACTCATTGAATGATAAATGTCAAATCGTAGGAAACCACACACACCCACCCTCACACGTAGTCGCGATTTAGGCCAATCAGTGTCTTTCGAGCGGCTGCACGTGATGTTTTCGTGCCCCGCCCCCCTCTTTCGCGTAACGTTAGCTTTTTGTTGCGAGCGTCTGCACGTGTTGTTCTCGTGCCCTGCCCCCCTCTTTCGCGTAACGTTAGCCGCCTTCTCTCGCACTCAATTCACTACCATTCATTCCATTATCATCACTCAATTAAACCTTCACCCCACCTTTTTACAATACCTCCCTCCTCCCTTATTTACTTCCGCCCCCTCCCTCACAATTTCGCATTGCTTGTTGTGCGTGTCATGCTCACCAAGTTCCCTCGATGCAGGGCCGCTCGACTGCGTGCACCCCTCCAAGCGGCTCGCCACCTCCCCTCGTCTGGACCACGTCTGGACACTCGCCGACCGCGGGCGGGATACTTCTCAACCGGCTCCCGAGGGCCAATATCCGGATTGCGCTGTCCGGTCCTCTCGCAGCTCCGCGATGGTCCTGTAGTCCTCAGAAGGGGGCAACGGCAGAGGGGGCCGCGCCGCCGGGCCTCCCCGCAACGGGAGTGCCTGGAAAAATAAAAAATAAAAGTCGATCTTAAACAGATCTCAGCAGTGCCTCCAACTTGTCGGGGGGGATTCTGCCGGGGTCGGCCGGGCCGTCCGCAGACCTCCGGGCAGGGAGGCCCCAACTCCTCCCGTGTATATCTCGGATCGAGACAGAGTATGAGGCACACACAAGGAGCAAGGCAACTTCTGCCGTTTATTATGCAAACGGCAGGGATGGGTCAAGGAGCGTACGCGTTCGTCCTGACACACACACAATAGTGGGGCTCGCAGGCCCTTTTTACTACATTATGACGCGCTACTTGCGTCATTCCAAAAAGTTACCAAAAGAACCTATCGCCACTCTTGATTGGTTGCTCGAGTGGTGGGGTTAGTATAGTACGCATATAGAGAATGATATTAGTGGTTAAGATGTAGTCAGGTGGTATATCTGGGTTGTCCCTACAATTAGATACATAAGAATTGTTACATGAAGACCCCTGAGGATTGGCTAACGTTACTGACGTCTGAGATAAGAACCTCATGTTCTGATTGGTGCATCCGTGAGCTCCCCAGCCTGGGACCACCGTTGTTCCCAGCACACGGTGCACCTGTGGTTGCAACAGTGTTTCAATATGGGTACGCGCAGGCAATGTGAGGATTTATTCATAGGTGGGAGACTGACCGTTCCCACTGTAGCAGGTGTCCATTGAGCCTTTCAAGTGTGTCGGCCTGCGTCTCGTAGCGAGGTACCCAGACGCCTTTTCTCTCCTGGGTTTTGGCATCTCGTCAGGTTCGGCTTGGTCACGTGGGGAGGGACCGTGTTTGAGGCATAATTCTGCACAATTAATATTGTTTTTCCACTGTATGTCTGGTTTAATTTGCAGATATGATTTTAACATTGGTACGTGGAGTGCGAGGTTGCAACATCGTGCCTTTGAAGATTTGTGTCTTGACTGTGGGTTTGCAACATTACGACCTTGGCTGGTTGCTCCACTGGGTTCTTTCTGCAGGCTCAGCAACCTGACTTTTGCTTTGTTAATGTCCACGGGAACTCTTGCTTGAGGCCTACTTGGGCCTGGTGCACGGGTAATCCATTTAGTGCATGGATGCTTTAGGTTATAGTGGCATACAGTTTCATGGCCAGTATCGTGTTTCCATTATATCTCTCATGATGGTAACGGGTTTCAAGAGAAGCGTGAGCAAGCGTTATAAATGAGCTCATGGTGCGTCTTGCGTTTCTGCATTCTGAAAGCCTATGTAAAAATAATAAAGATGCACGTCCGTGAATAAGCCTGTCGCCTACGTCAGGGCACTGAGTATGTTCTTCGTGTAGATTGGTGTGGAAATGTTCAGCGTGTATAATAGTTCAGCGGTGCTTCCCGTTATTTAGGTCGTCATGGCATCTCTAACGATGTGTAGATTTCAGTCTAGTTGGTCCGTGCCGCAGGTGTCGGCATGGCCAGTGCGGGCTGTTGGGCAGGCAGATGGACACATCCGTATGTTTCTGTACCAGGGTATTTGGTCATCTGGTAAATGGGCAAACTCTTCTCGTGGCGGGTGTCTGGGCCGCGACCCTCTAGGCCAAGCGCGAGAGGTGAAGGACGGGAGTCTGGTTTTCCATTCTCCCACTTCACCGTAGCTTTTCCTCGCTGTGTTAAACAGCACACCTTATTCGCACTTGCGCTCTGCTTCTGCCCGCAAGTGGAGGCCGCGCTTGAGTAGCGGAGATCTGTTCGCCCTCCTTTGTTCACCGCTCTGAACTGCCCGATTTCCTTGAAGAGACTCCCCTTGGCACCAGCGTGTGCAGGTACTTTTGAGCACAAGGCTCCACTCTTCGTAGGGCTCGGACTTCCTTCTAGTTAGGTGGCCTCAGAAGGCAAGCTGGGTCTAACGATTACTTGCACTGCCCGTTTTCCTCCCCGTCTAGGTGGTCTGCATATTTCATGCTTCGAACTCTTTAGACCCTTCGGTAATTGTATATATATTGTATTTCATTGTGATGTGTTGGTTTACTTGAGTTTTATCGTGATTCTTTACTATGGTCAATGTTACAAAGGCCTTGTAATAAATGTGTCTACATTTTTAATAGAACACCTGCTTGGAGTAATTTGTAAGTGTCCTTGCTTTGTGTGCTCATTGCGGGCTTTCAGTCACCCTCACCCCTCTTGAGACCTAGTCTTGACCGCCGCGATCGCTACCTTGATTGGTCTGGCTTGTCCAGAGGTTATCCTGTTCCAAGAAACTAGGCTGGCCTTCTGAACCTCTGCCCCTCTGGGACAGAGTTCAGAAATCTATCTTAACAGACCCCTTCTTTGCAGTGATGAGTAAGGGTTGCTCGCGAAAGAACGAGGTGTGCTTGTGTGTCTGTGGCTGCCTCACAGTAACAACATCTCTCACTTCCAACTGAGGCTCGCGCTGTGATGCTGGAAATGCATCAGAGTGACAGGGCCTCTGAATCCTTGTCCTTTATTGCTTTTTATCATCTGTTATGTCTTGTTTTCTGCGCAGGAGTTCATGTGGGACTCCTGGCAGTGCGGCTCTTCCTGTATTTGGTTTGGTGGACAGACCCTTGGGATACCCTTATAGCACCCATGGGTGGGAGTACGACCCTGTACTCCTAGTGTATGTTTTTGGGCACCTGTGTGTGTCCCACAGAGCAGGGTATAGGCTGGTGGCTGCTCTGTGCTAAATTGACAGGTGCATTTTGGGATGCCCAGGCCCTGTTATTGGAATCAGTGTATCCCTGATAGGTAACAAGATGGCCCCTGTGGCCTCTTGCTTTCTATTGCCTGTTACCTTACTTTTCCAGAAGTCCCGGGAAGGCCTGACTCTGTCCCTTCCCCCTGACTGGCTGTTGGGTGGAAGTTCCATATTTGGTGTAGTGGAGAATTCCAGGCCAGAATGGCTGGAGCCTTACCAATGACTGTATGCTGTGGGTACGACCGTGGGGTGGGACCTGGGTGAATGGAGTCTGTGACGAATACGCATTTTGTGTTATGGGTGTCTAGTATCTGGTGGTTGACACAATGACTGAGACAGCCCTGCCCGAAACTGGTATGAATGCAGTGTATAGTGCTGAATGGCTGGGTACTTGTCCGAATCCACATTCTGTGTTGTGAGTGTCTGGATGGAGAGAATGGTCTGAATGCACTGTGTGCCTGATTGGCTGGCTGACTGCCTGAATGCCCTTCTGAGTGATTGGTTGCCTGAGTGTGACCTAGCAGATTGAATGGGAGATCAACAGTATATGTGGGGGCCTCTCACTGCTAGAAATTGTTCAGAAGCTGAAGTTGATACTCGACGCTTACTCTTGAAGCCGAGCCAGAACAAGAAGGTGAACCGCTGTTCCCTTCGCTGCAATCTGAAAGCTGCTGTGTCTTCAAGAACTGATCCAAGAGAGGACCTGGCTAACAGACCACTTCCCGAGCTACGAGGGACCATCGTGCACCAGCTGATCTTTGCCAAAGCTCTCTGGTAGACAAACCTACGAAAGGCTGCTGACGGGAGAAGGGGAACGTCGAAGAGAATGGAGAGAAGCACCGGACAGCCGTCCACCGTCGACGACCACCGTCGCCGACCGGAGCCATTGTGCTCCTTTGCCTAAGAACATTTGATCCAAGCCCTGATATGATATGATATGATATGGCATTTGTAACGCGCCTATACACAAGTGTTTCAAGGCGCGACGAGGCAGGGGGGGGAACAAGGGGAGACAGACAACGATCTTACTAGGCCAGGTGTCATTCAGATCGCGCAAGTGCAAGGGTAGAGGGGAAGGGAAAAGTGCATGGGGGAAAGGGAGAGGGGAAAGTGCAGTACAGGGTTATAAGCATACAGCATACAGGATAAATAACAAGGGCCAGCTGGTGGCAAGTGCGAGGTAAGTGCAGACAAGTGCTGGGAAGGGGGGCTGTATGGATACAGACACAGTCCCGTAGTGCAGGGGTTGCAGTGGAGGCAGTGCAGGGGAGAGTGGCTGGGCCGAGAACGGTGAATGGCCCAGTTGCAGATTCAGTGCAGTTTCAGTAGTATTAGCAGGGGAGAGGGGGAGAGAAAGCGGAGGCAAAGAGGAAGGTTTTGAGGTGCTTCCGGAACCGGAGGTGGTTCTCCTCAAGTTTCAGGGAGGTAGGAAGGCTGTTCCAGAGGGAGGCCCCTGCAGTGGAAAGAGATCTGCCCCCAACTCGTTGTTTGGAGAAGCGGCTGACCCTGAGGGAGTTGGAGGCGGATGAGCGAAGAGCTCGAGAAGGAAGATATTTAGGAAGAGAGAGTTGAAGGTATTTTGGCCCAAGGCCCCAGACGGCCTTGTGGACAATGCAGAGGGTTTTGAACTT
Source organism: Ambystoma mexicanum (assembly GCF_040938575.1). Taxonomy (NCBI): domain Eukaryota; kingdom Metazoa; phylum Chordata; class Amphibia; order Caudata; family Ambystomatidae; genus Ambystoma; species Ambystoma mexicanum. Next base: position 545,595,610 of record NC_090927.1, read on the forward strand.
GATCCTCGCAGTCACTGGGAGCCAGTGTAGTGATTTCAGTCCTGGAGAGAGACGGTCCCTGGGCTTGAGGCCAAGGACAAGTCTTGCATCCTGTTCTGGATGAGTTGCAAAGGGCGGAGAGTAGAGGCGGGCAGATTAAGATAGAGGCTGTTACAGTAGTCCAGCTTGTTTAGACACACAAGTCCCTCCCTTGTTTATCACCGTCGACCACTTTCGTCCTGCCAGAGAAAGTCAAAGTCAGACCGAAGAGAATCCGCCGGTGGGTTTCCCGCCACCCGAAGACCGCAGAGACGCCAGACGACTCACCGCCTTTGCTGGGCCAAAGTCTTCAAAAACTCTTTGCAGATACGAACACTCATCGTCGAGGTGCCCCGCACGCCTCAGCTTGCAGGACATTTTCGACCGATCATTTACGAGCACTGCTAGAACCGAAGCTGCTGCTGCTGCTACGACAGTGTTCACCCTTTTCTTCACCGAATCTCGACGACCCGCGGCTCCTGCCTGAAAGGGAGTGCGTTCAAGAAGGGCCTGTCGACGACCCACCGAAGAACTCTACGTAACCAGGTACTTTGGGGTCATAGACCTATTTAGAAGGAACTAAGACTCTTGAGAACAATATATAGATATATAGACTGGGCTTGTACGATATATCTTTATCTTACAAGTTGCCCAGGTGGGGGGATCTCCACACAGAATTGTGACTTAGTAGCTAAAGAACTATTCTGCCTATTGTGCTACCCAACTGCTTTTCCTCCTAAGTCTATCGTTGGTGCACAGATTTATTGATTTGTGTGACATTTAAACTACGCCTAGTTAATGCACTTTAAAGGAATCAACGTAATTGTGGTACCACGTAGAACTGTATATATTTACCATTTTAGAATTGTCGGAGCACAAAGTGTGTTATTGTGATTGTGTATATAACCTTGAACCTTAATTATATAAAGACTGTATTTTAACTAATACAGTGTGTGGACATTCCTTTGTGGGTGCTTGGGGACTACACTGTACTTAAGAACTAGCCTGCATCACCTCCTGAGAAGCTAGGCCTTGATTGCTCGTCTACTGCTACCAACAATAGAGAATCTTGGCTGGGGTCCTCTGTGCCTCTCCTCTGCCATATAGAGAGCAGTAATACAGACAACCCCCTTTGGTCCTTTACACTTGCTGCTTCTTCACGCTGCCTCACTTCTCTGTCGACACCGGGTTGACTACCCACCACCTTAGCTTCGGGTAACCTCATCTTGATATCCCTTCCAAACATTATTTCGGCTGGTGTCTTCCCAGTGGTGCTATGCGGAGTGCTCCAATAGTCCCGAAGCAGCTGATGATGTACTTGCTCATACGGTTGCCCCATGAGTTTGGTGACTTGTAATGCTCTCTTTCGGTTGGCCATAAATCGCTCGATCATGCCATTCACTTGAGGCCACGAGGGGGTGACTTTCTGGTGGTGAAATACCATGTACTCAGCGAACTGTGCAAAGTTGTGTCCACTGAATGGGGGCCCGTTGTCTGTCTTTAGCACCCTCGGGACACCGTAGGTGGTGAAGACGCGGTCCAATACTGGTATGACATGCTGGGTCGCCGTCGACGACACAAGCTGGGCTTCAGGGTACCTGGAGTACTTGTCCATAATGGCTAGTACGTACTCCCCCCCCCCCTTCCATGGTGTCATGGCCACTGGGCAAGAACCACAAGCTCCACTGCATAAAACTACTTTATAGACTGGAAAGGTTATGGACCTCAAGACCGTACATGGGAACCTAGTGAATTAGTCCATGCTCCACGACTAATCAGACAATTCCATCGCAACAACCCCTCCAAGCCAGGACCAGGAGGAAGAGCACCCGTGAGAGGGGCCTTGAGGGGGAGTGCTGTCATGGCCACTGGGCAAGAACCACAAGGTCTACTACATAAAAGGTCCAGTTGGACCCAGTCCTGGTGCCTTTGGCACCAGGATGGATCATGAGTAAGTGTGCTCTGCACACTTTATTCTGGTGCACGTGCTGTTTTTTCCCTGCAGGGCCTCCACATGGCTCCAGGTCAGGCGTGGCCATAGGAGTTATTTGGGCTGCACGTGCAGCATCCTCTAGGAGTGGCAGGGTGGGGCCACGAGTCAGAACAAATGGGCGTGGCTGGGACCAGGCTATTTAAGCCTGCCCCACCCGCATTCAAGTGCTTTGCGTTAGTCTGCTTATAGCAGCGTAACGCTCACCGCCGCCTGAAGAGCATCCTTACCGGATTCCAGCAGCAACCACAGTCGCAGCGCATCCTTACCTGATTCCAGCAGCAACCGCAGTCGGAGCGCATCCTTACCTGATTCCAGCAGCAACCGCAGTCGGAGCGCATCCATACCTGATTCCAGCGGCAACCGCAGTCGGAGCGCATCCTTACCTGATTCCGGCTCCCAGCCACAACACTTACTCGGGAGTCCACCTTCGGCCAGCATCATCGCGGATCCAGGCATCCTCCACCCACCGGCAGATCTTCGGATAACAGCATTCCAGTCCGACAGCGCCAGACCATCCCTGCAAGAGAAAAAGACAAAACAAGGTTAGAAAAGCGATAAAGACGTTACTCTAAAGTCGCGCTTAGACCAATCCTCGTGCTTGACCTTAAAACCAAACTTACCACCTATTGGGACATCGTGAACTCCCTTCTCTTCCATTGGGGCTCACTTCTTGCACTGCAACTACCGCTGGGCCTCATATCACCTATTGGGGAAAAGGAAAGACATTACAAAAAGATACGGACAATAATCAAGGAAAGACATTACAAAAGGATACAGACAATCATTATTGAAAGGATACTTACCTTTGAAGTGGTTCAGCCACAGCCAGTCTGGGCTGCCACGCATATGGACCAGTGAAGAAACTCTATCTAAAGCGCCCGAGCAGTGAGAAGCAGAACGGAGAGCTCGCCATCATAATTAAACAGGTGAGACTATATGGGTCGGCGTATGCTCACCACATTCTGGGAAGAAGGGTTTGAGTGGGACCACAGTCATATCACAGCATTCTCACAGCCTCTCATATTCTCGCAGGTGCAGTGCCAACAACCAGCGCAGTCCACAACACAAGAGCAGGGGAAGAAGCCGGACCAGGGGGAGCCAGTTCCAGGGAGGGCTGCAACCGTGTCTCAAAGTCTGCGTAGAGACGAGGTGAGCGTAACAAATGGGTCCGAAGAAGTTGGCCTCTACTGCCTCCCATATCCCTTCAGGGAGTTCCAACATCTCTAGTGGCTCAGGGTGTTGGTTTGGAGTGATGAGGCAGCATGCGGGGCATGCTTTTAGCAACTCCTCCACCATGGAGTCAAGCCGCGGGAACTAGACTTTCTGGCGCAGATACTACACCTCGATGGCCCTTGTGTGCAAGTTTGACAATCTTCTTTCTTAACAATGTGGGAATCACCATTTTGCGGTCCTTCAACAGCAGGTGATCGTATGAGAGCGATAGCTTTTCCTTCACCTGCAGCAGCTGATCCACTTCTACTCGTATAGCTTCACCCGCTGCCCGCCCTCTCTCCTTGGCTCTTCTACAGAGACCCGAGCGGAGTCCTTCACAAATGATCTGTCAGGCTGCATAATTTTCAACTTTACAGGCTATTTGAGCGGTCTCGATTCCCTCTGGTACCGCCTGTTTTATGAGGTATCAGAGATACCGATCTGCCACAGACGGTTCTGGGAAGCATCCTGTTCTGGGGAGTCTGGATAGGAAATCAGCTGAGTTTTCGCCTCTTCCAAGCCGGTCTGTGATCTCAAAGGAGTAGTCCTGCAGCCTCAATCCCCATCTCGCAATGCAGGGTGTCATTTTTGCTTGTGGGTTGCCATACAAAAAACAGTAGTGCCTGATGGTCTGTCACTACTCGAAATGGTTTGCCATACAAGAGATGGAAATGTTTGCACGCCCATACCACTGCCAGACCTTCCTTTACAGCCTGGGAATAGGCTTGTTCAGTGGCGGAGAGGCTGCTGCTGGCATATGCAACAATGTGAGTCTGGGCCGGATCTATCGGGTCCACCTGAGCAAGGATGGCTCTGAGTCGTACCGGGCTTGCCTCCACGGTCAGTACCGTTGTGTGGCTGGGATCATAATATGACAAGTTTTCCGTTCTGGCGACCCGCTCACAGATGGTTTCAAAAGCCCTTTAGCACTTGTCCGACCAGTTGAATGTGGCATCCTGCTTGGTTAGTGATGTATCCACTTTGATCCTCGTCCCCAAATGATGTATCCTGCCTCCTGCAGGATCTACGCTGAGCCAGTATTAACAAGGAGCAGGAACCAGGCTGACTCAGGTATGTAGAAAAGGAAACACACTTTATTCTCTTAGTTACAGGTTCAGCATTGAATATAGGAGAGAGAGATCATAAGTAGCTTCTTCCCTGGTTCCCTGCCCAGCTCCAAGTCCTTAACCGTCTCTCCTGGAATCCACTTTGATCCTCGTCGCCAAATGATGTATCCTGCCTCCTGCAGGATCTACGCTGAGCCAGTATTAACAAGGAGCAGGAACCAGGCTGACTCAGGTATGTAGAAAAGGAAACACACTTTATTCTCTTAGTTACAGGTTCAGCATTGAATATAGGAGAGAGAGATCATAAGTAGCTTCTTCCCTGGTTCCCTGCCCAGCTCCAAGTCCTTATCCGTCTCTCCTGGAATCCCCAGGTGCCCCAACACTCCAAGCTCCCCCCTAGCATTCCAACACAGCTCTTACACTGACTCAGACCTCATTCATACACATGCAGGATATAACAGTTAGCACCCTCAAAGGTTCACTCACAGTGGCAAAGTCCTTGATATAATGTGTGCAATAGCTGGCGAGGCCCAGGAAGGACCTCAGTTCTGACACGTTTGAAGGGGGCGTTGCTTCGTTTAGCGCTGCGACTTTTTCTGGATCGGCTGTCATGCCGCTCTCCCAGAAGATGTGACCAAAGAAGTGCAATGTGCTTTTCATGAATTCGCATTTTGCACGATTTAACGTGAGGTTAGCAGCTTCCAAGGCCTTACATACCTTTGTCAGGGCTTCGTCATGCTTATTGACATCTGTTCCACCGACCAAGATGTCCGCGTTATAATTCAAGCAGTTAGGGAAGTGCTTTATAGCGTTATGCACTTCAGCCTGAAAGATCTCGGCCGCTGAGGACACCCCGAAGCTTAGGCTTTTATAGCGAAACAGACCCAGATGGTGACGAAAGTGGTGTTATTTCTGCTCTCAGGGCTCAGAACCTGTTGGTGGTACCCTTTCTTTAAATCCAGCCTGGAGAAGACTTTGGCTCTGTTCAATAGGTGGATTGTGTCGGTGATACGTGGAGCCATGTGCCTCTCTCTTTGTATGGCTTGATTGGGCCACCTCATGTCAACAGACAGCTGGATGGCTTTGAATCCCTTTTTAGGGACTTCTACTATTGGTGATACCCACATGGTGGGGCCCGTTACTGGTTTTATTATGTCCTGCTCCAGCAGTTTGTGAAGTTCATCTTTCACTTTCTTTTGAATGTTTACCGGGATGCCTCGGTAGTGCTGAGCTATAGGGCGTACTGAGCCATCTATGTGAAGTTTCACTTGCCTGTTCCTGAGTCTTCCTATGCCCCTAAACAGGCTGGGGTAGAGATTGTTGATCATCTCGACTGGGTCGATGTATTTATGAACCATAATGTTGTATAATATGTGTATGAGCCCCATGTCAGCAGCTGTCTTGAAGCTGAGGACACATCCACTTTCTATTTCTGTAGCCAGGACCAATGTGCCCTCTAATTATTTTTCTCTATGAGCGGAACTGGTTGGCTGTCGTGCACACATTATTTTCCATGGGCGCAACTGGCTAATGATGTAAGCCACTTTGTGAGCATGCAAAGTTGGTGAGCTACCGTCTCTGAATAGAGTTCGGAAAGGAATGTTCACTTCCCACCCACTGCAATTCTTTACAAATCTGTGTAAAAGTTGCATTTTACAACACTTTTTTTTCCAAACGCCTAGGCTAAGAAATATATGTTATTATAAAGACCACTCATCAACTAGTCCAAGACTTCAAGATCTGCCTCAGTACTCAGCAAGTACTCATGTGCAGTGAAAACTGTGTTTTTAAGCCACTGGAAAAACACTCAGGTTTATTACAAAACCCATATTGCATAACTGATGTATCTGTCAGGCTATTCAGACAAAATACAATATCTACAGATGGGATAATGGCAACTAAATGGAATGTGTTATAACACATTCTAATAGGATTTTGTGTGTCACTTTAAGTAATTCAATGGCCAGGTTAACATGCATAGTTTGTGTAAGGGTGTGTAATAATGATGATTGCATCAGAATAATCACACCTCAAAATAGAATGGTCAAAATTCCTGGGCCTCTGCTTACTATCCACATTGCATTGTCCTGCGAGTTGTGACAATACGTACTCAAAACAAGCCTTATAGTTAAGAGACATATACACCATCTATTTTTACTCCCCAAAATCAGGAAAATGTGCCAAACAAAAATGGAAAACAATCAACATATGGGCGCCTAACCCCTGTTTCTACCCACAAAGCTACACTGGTAGGTTTTCAAGTTAGTTACCAGAAGAACAGTGGCATAGGAAACAACTCTAATAAGATTGATGCCCGATCTCAAGATATGCTTATTTTAATAAGCATAAAATATCCTTAATGGCAAAGCTAATTACTTTTTTACTCTGAAAAATCATTTGAATCCAAGTAGGGAGCGAAGTCTTATCAGAGCTCTGCTTGCAACCCTGACATGGGCTCATAATACAGCCTATAGGTGTGCCCTCCCTTCCTCACCACAGCCAAGACAAAATTCAAGAAGTGCCTTACTGAGGTTTCTAATGGAGCCTGTTGAAGAAAGTCTTATCTATAACACCTTTTAACTTAGTAGCAGCAATGCTCATCACTACAACAGATCGAGTGCCTTCTTCTGTAACAAGGGACCCCTCTTCTGTAATTCATTAGCACTTAATTAAGTTGCAAAGGGATGCTTGAGTCAATAAATGGAAGAACACTTGATTATATAGAAGGGCTTCAGCAGCGGAACATAGATAGAAACATAAGGTGCAGTTTCCTACCCATCAGCAAACAAACAACATCATTCCTTCCCTGTCCTGCTGAAAAGTGGGACTTGGTTTTTTAAGTTTGCTGATTTGTTCATCACCAAGGACTGTTCTCCCTTGCCCTTCCGCCTGTACTCCCTTGCCCTTCCGCCTGTACTCCCTCATCCCCGGCTTCTGAGCTAGCCTCCAATACTAGTTGACAGAGCACTGTAAAAAGTGAGAGATTGAAGCAGTAAACACTCACTGGGACATTTGCATACCAACAACACTTTGCAAGCAAAACATATTTAAAGTCTCATTATGATATTATGTGCATTTTAAGAAAATATCAGTATCGGTATTTACATAATTATTTTGCAGTGCATACACAATTTCTTGCAACATACCCCACACCTACAACCCTATAATATTAAACAAGTGCTCAGTGAAGCAGTTTCTGTATCCAAGCAAGTTACTGTATGATTTGTTAAGGTCTATGCCCAATGGAACTCTGAACACTTGGAAAGGATGCAGATTTTGTGAAAATCATTCCCCTATTTGAATAGCCATTGCCCTAATATTATAGAGGAGTAATGCTAGGCATAGTCGATACCATTTTCCCTTGCAGGCCAAGAACATTATATTGCAATGTTGCTATCCACCTCTATGGTATTGTTAGCAGTGTTAAAGTAGGAGATGATAAGCATAATATTTGTCTACTCAAAATCCTTAAATGGCAAATTCATTATTTGAGCTTCATAATGTGTTAACCTGCAAGGGAACCGCTGCAAAACACTTGCGTGACATATGTACAAAGAAGAGGAAGCATTGGATGAGTCTACACATCCAAGCAGACTACTTGCTTGAAGTCAGTAACCGATTTTTGGCTGGTAGTTGGTTTACATATTGTGGGTGACGCTTTTGGTAAGGCGCCATGAGCAACAGAAATTCTGGTACTTGAATAATATTCATATTACAACAAATATAAAACAAGTGGATGTCGGAACAACTCTGGTAACCTTTCGTAGTGCAAAAAGAGGAAGAGTCCATGTTTATATCTAAATGTGTACTGGGGCACGTGTTAGAGTCATAAGGTAAAAGCATGGTAGAGCCAAGTATCCGAGTCATGGGTGGGGAGGCAACATTATTTGGTTAATGTGTCCAGGCAAATAATGGTTAGATTTTGCTGTTCATGGAACCACTTTTTCATGTTAGTATTTAACCTCTTGTGGGTGTATTTTGTTGGGGTTTATAGGGTTTTAAGGTCACGCTAACATAGTAGAGTAATGCAAATGAGCTATACCTGAATATTAAGATTAGTTCGTTATTTTAAGAGAAAGCAAATGTCAGGTAATTATTGTGGCTTGTACCTTTATTAAATATTTTTAGTTAGGTGATAATTGTCTGTGTGCGCTGCTAAAAATCTTCTGAGCGGCAACCAGAAGCAAGCTGGGCAAGCGCACTTCCGCACAGCTTAGAGGGAACATTGGCCAGGACTTGCATGGGTATCTTCTTTTCGTGACCTTTGTAGCGGCACAGACCTTCAAATTGTACTTTGCATCTGAGGGGCACCTTGGCACCATATGCGTAAATGTCTACGGTTGCGGGGGTCAATTTTGGCCTTCATGGCAGTTCTTTGAAGTCCTTTTCACTAACTACATTCACTGTGGCCCTGGTGTCAATGAGGAAATCAATTGGTTGTTCACTCAACTTCATGATTAAGATTGGGCTGTGCTCCATGGCTGTGGGGTTGCGTAGCGCGTACACATATGTCTTCTTCCTTTGTTCATTTCCTGACAAGCTGTCTGATTCTGACGGGGATTGTTACACTAAATACCGTACGTGATGTCTGGACCTGCGTTCCGGTCTCATGCGCGTGACATATCTTCTCTGTTCCCTCCCGTCACGTCTCTGTCTGTCTTCCCCCGAATCTCTGTCTATCTTCTGGATTTGCGTGTCCTTGCGAGCGCTGTGATGTGGTGCTGGGATGTGGTGGAGTCGCCGGTATGGGCCTTAGCTTGGGACTCACTGGTGTTTCTCTGGTCCTCTCCCTACTTTTCTCCCTGGCGAGCCTGCATACCGACTTGAAGTGGCCCTCCTCTCCACATGCCGCGCATCGCTGGCCAATGGCTGGGCACGTGCCATTGTGGAGATACTCAAATCCGCACTTGTAGCAGAACGGCCCCTCTGCTCTTCTCTCCTGCATGAGTCGATGTACCATCTCTGGCGGCGTGGGGTTGTTGAAACTTTCAACTTGCGAGTCCACAGCTCTCTCAGCCCGAGCCAGTATTTCATCTATGGTGCGAGACTTTTGCAGTAGTTTCCGTCTGAATGTCTGTGATTCGCACCCTGCGATGATTTGTGATCTCAAGGCCTCTGTATTTGAGTAGTTGTAAAAATCACAGTGTTTCACCTTTATGCGAAGTCTCATGACATAAGCGTCCATTGTCTCTCATTTGGATTGTTTAGTGCTATGGAACAAGTGACGCTCATAGTCCACATTTGTGTGCGGGGTGAAATATGCCGCCAAAGCATCCTTTAGATCTTGGATGGAGTCAATGGAGTCAGGGGGCAACTCATCAATTATGTTCCGTGTGGCTGGCCCTACCGCCAGTTTGAGTAGGCATTTCTGACTATCATTTGCAATGGGCCTTGTGGGCAGCCTATATACAGTTCAAAGTCTGTTATCCATCGGGCCCATCTAGGACCCATGTTGCTTGTGTCAGCCACATCAAAAGTGCCAGTCATCTGGGCCACCAGGCAGTCTATTTGGGGTCTGATCGTGTGCCGGTGGCCCATGTGCTGGGGGCCCTTGAATTTGGGCTTGTGTGCCCTGACCTCCATCTGGGCTAGACATTATCTTTCTTTGAGTGCCCGCACTATGCAGCAGCTATGCCTCTGTGGTCCCACAGCCGCCTGGGTGGCACGATCACCGTGTTGGGTGGGTGGTGGATCTTCACACCCCTATGTGCGTTGCAGTGATGGCCGCCTCCCTAGGAACGAGCACCATCACTGATGTTGAAGCCCCTTCTCACCTCAGGTGGCGTGTTCTGGAGCCCTGGGCCTGATTTGTGTCACTCGCGGCCAGTGGTCACCGCTGCCGCATGGGGCTGTGGTATTATCCTGTAACATTTTGCGAACTTACTGCAGCGCCGCTGTGGCCCGGGACATCCCTCAGCCCTTGATCCTATGATCTCTTCTTAAGAGAACGTTCCGCGAACGTTCTGACACACCACCGTGGCCAGGGGCGTCTCTCTGCCCACACGAGTCCTGGGTGCTCCGACGCTCCTTTCTGAGTCACAAGGCCTTGACCACTGCCTCCAAGCAACCACTTGAGGCGTAGCAGCTCTCGAAGTGGGTCACGGCAGCGTTCACACCGTCTCGTCGCCAGTGTTATGGCCTCGGTTAGGCCTTACCATCACCCCGCTGCGCCGGCAATAAGGGACAGACCTGGAGCAGTGCGTAGTACATCTTGCATTATTAAATCTACAAGTTGGTCTGCCCCACCCCCGCCCTCCCCACCTCCTGCCTCCCTGAAGTCCACATAACAGCATGTGTGAAGTAGACCGGCTTTCCTGGTGATTGTTCTCTGCCCAACTGGACATAACCACCGCCTAGGCAAGCAGCTGGTAGGGGGCTAGAAGGAAAGGAAAACTGACTGCTCTAGATTACAGAACAGAAGACTTCTGTATTATCCGGGAATGTGTCATGATCCTTGTCCCTGGTTTGCTGATTATTCGCGACATGATTATGCTGTGTGTGTTTAAAGGGACATTTGTGAATAGCTTTCAACTCACACGCTTTTGGCGGGTGTCACCCGCCTTGTAAAGAGCTGACTCACCTGCCATAATAAACAAACAAACAAACAAACAAGCCTCCTGTACGCCCATTCATTTCAATGGGCTCTCACCCGTAAAAAACAAAATCGGGTGTTTTCACCCGCGTTTGCGACGCAAATGGTTGAGAGCTACGTATGTGCTGTGTTTCCTTTCAAACAGCGTCCATCTACTTGGCTCCTTAACGTTCCCGCAAACGCCTGTTTGCCATTAGAAAGCCCCCGTCACATTTCATTGCCTGCTACTAGACCGCTATTTTCTCTGAGTCTGTGGCTACACTTCCTTGCCTTTACACGATATGGTGCTTCCGGTTCACTCTTGGGATCACGTGTTGGGTCACGTGATTCCTCACCCTCTGCATTCATGGAGGAAGTATTAGACCGCTAGCGCTTACTCCCACGGCTGCCGTAGAGCTTGACACTATGCGCTTTAGAGGTAATCCGCATTGTATAAGATCTGCATTATCACTGTTAGATAATTTTCGCTTGGTTGAAGCTTGTCTTCATATAAACCGATAGCCGTATGTTTTGATTTTGCATTTGGTGCACTTTAGCAGACCATGCCCGCATGCCGTCCGAGTCGCTATCAGCGATGTTGCTTCCAGGCTCCTCCGTGAGCACATGTGTTTTGGTATCGCGCTCAGTTCGTGCACACACGTCAGCATTTTATTCCCTCTTTGTTCTTTTCCTTCACGCATCAAATTGTTTCCCTATTCACATCTGGTTTGTTTATTGTTTTGTGCTCTGCCTATCATGCATATATTTGTTAAATTTGTTGAATTTGAAACCCACCCACTAAAAACAGGAATTGCGAATGAAAGGATAAGCAAAGCCAAGCTCTGATTTGTCTGCCAGTGGCATTTCCATTTCTGTGATGGACAGTTTCGATATTTGTCAGCTAAAAATGTGAAAAAGTTTTTTTTTGCAGATAGTAAGTAACTGGGAAGTGTCTGCAAAATGACACAGTTTCGCTTCTTAAAGCCATCCTGCATACAAGGGTACATGTTGTTTTGCTCGGCATGTTCCTTTTTAGTTTGTGCTTGCCCCACCTATCAGTCGAAAGAAACTATTGCATTAGAGTACAGATAGAAATGGCATATGAGCAGGGACACAAAGCTTGTAGGTGTTTTGTTATTTGCCCAACCATTTACTGCCCTTGCTAATCCTTCTGGCCCTTCCCACCCAGTTCCTGCCCCTTCCGACACAAACCACAACGTCATGGGAACTCTTTCAGCTCGCTTTAATCAAGCCTTGCCTTCAAAGTTTGTACTCTGAGTGCCTGTCAATGTTTTTTCACAGAAGTCTTCTGAGAGTTAATAACTTAAATGGATTTGTAAACCTGCTACTGTGTAATAAAAATGTCTAAACCAGGTCTGCCTTTAACCACTAGATTTATAAGGACTATGCGTGTCTTCACTGAAGTCCTGTTAAAACAAGCATTGTCAAAGCCACTATTGCATTTGTTTTTACTTATTGTAAACATTCTAAAAGGTTAAATCCCGAGTTTGGCTGTCTGGGTGTTGCAAACTAGTTGCTGTCCCGGCAGCAACCGTGGTGGAAATGCCAAGCTCTGCAAGCCTGCATTTTGGTAGGGTAGGCAGTCCAAACTATAGGAGGATATAACCGGTTACGGCACTGTTCAGTTAATAGGCAGGAAGGTGAGGCCCATCCTTTTTTGTTGGTTCTGATACTTCTCGTTGCTACTGCACATATAGTGTGGCACTACCAATGCTTCCCAGCAGGTCTACTTTCCTTCTGATTTAATTACAGCCGCTCCTTTCGGCTGGCATGCTATATCTTTACATACACCTCCTGCATATAATAGAATACCTGTTCTTCGCGGAATCGGATAGTGGCGTCACTTCTCAGTAGGTGTGTTTTATTAGTTTGGGCTTTTAGGTGGTGCTGAAAGCGCTACTTTTCAGCTGAATCTATTAATCATTAAAATAAGAGCTACTCGATTTATAAGCACCATGCATGTATATCACTGAAGTCCAGTTAGAAACAAGCATTGGCAAAGCCAACAGTTTTTGTTTCTGTATAAGTATTAGGCATTTTCCAGGCACTGTGTTGTTGCCCCTCAGTGGACAGTGGTGGACCCATCGATCAGGACGATTGCAGAGAACGAGACGTCACAGGTGAGTGAAGATGTGATCACCTTTATTGACCCATCTGTTAAAACATCTCTCATCCCCAGTCTAAGAGGGGTCTTCCTGACCACCACCACCCAAGCTAGTCACCTCCCATCAAGTTCCCAGGTTTGCAACCGCCACTCTAGAAACCTTCAGCAGGTCAACATTCCAACGACTACATGCCAATGACCTCATCACGTGGTCACTCACCACTCCACACTATTGGATGCCAGGCACTCGCACCATTTTGCACCTGTTAATACCACCATGGCAGTGCCTAGCAAGTGCTTTTCCCATACCTAACCAAAAGCCCAAACCGTTGGCATTGCCAATGCTTTATTTTTTATTTTGCACTTAATGTTGCAGGTTAGCACACATTGCAGCAACAAGTTGCCAACACCTTAAAATCGTTGGCGTCTGTTGAGGGTTAGTCTAGCTTAGGTGATTTAATATGGTATCTAGTAGGGGTGTGTGTTATTTTCTTTCTTGTTTCTTCTTCATCGAGAGCCTTATTTTCATGTGACTGTGATCAGGTGCTGCATCTGGTGCTTTGAAAGCGTCACAAGTAGCTTTGCTTTATGAAACGGTTATCGTTGTGGCTTAAATAATTCTAAACTCTAGGTGTCATTACTGTGGGCAAATATATTGTCAGAAATAAATACACTATAATTAGTTCTCTTTGCAAAATGGCAAACTTATGCAGGATGAAATGCTTCATCCATTGTCTCCGTACCCTTTCTAAAGTCCACTTTGCTGGTGATAGATTATTAGAAAGGACCCAGTCTTCCTGACAGGTTTAGTATAATTGTTGCTGTCAATTTTGGCTAGCACATAACAGAGGTTGGTCTGTCATTGCTTTTGGAGGTTCATAAATGGGTACATTTGTGACTTGCTTGCAGCTTTTGAGGGCACACTTGGCAGAAATGACTGTTGAATAAAATCTTTAATAAGGAGGCCAAAATAGTGGGCTCTTAAAGAGGTTAACGGGTAGGATTGTCTGTTCCAGTGGCTTTATCCTGTCGAGTTTGGGGAGGACGCCCCGTCATTCAGGTGTGAAGCAGATAGGCAGCGAACATCCCACGGCCAAAAAACAGGAGAGACTAGTAGTGTGGCAAAAATACTGTTTTTTGTTTTTCTTCATTTTTTTATTTAGTAACACAGGGATAGTCATCGACATCGGGCGAGCTCCAGGTTCTTCTCGCTCGAACACAGGCTAGCACAAAGATTTTTATTGCAATATGAGGTCACAAGCAAATGATACATTGATCAAACCTAGGGGGATACGATTGGGTGAGTAGGGTAGTGTATATTATGGGTGTACTGAAAAGTAGATTTAAATATTCGGCCGAATACTTGTATTCGGCCCGAGCCGAATTGTTGCATTGCAGAATGCACTCCAGAGAGCAGGAGACAGTGACAATGCACAGGCAACAAAAAATGAAAACGCCAAAACCACACTGTCCTAAAAATCAACTTTATTAGGTGCGTAGTGGAAACATGGAGAGTGCGGGCAGTTTACGCGTTTCGTGGCTTTCCAGCAGCTTCATCACAATGAGGGATGTAAAGACAAACAAGTGTTTAAAACCATAGCCACACCTCTATGGTTTTGTGCAACAGTACACATGAAAAACGTCTTTAAGGTACCAGCACATGTGAATCAAACACGGCTGACATGTTGGTGTTTCAACAATTAAACAATAAGCATGGGAGCAAAGTAAAATACAATGCCCCTAAAGTGGCCATGGCCAGAGACCGCATGCAGTATGGGAGGCAAAATGCCACAAACACATCAGAGCATTGTTTGAGATCGTATGATAAACGAAACTCATACACGTGACTCGGGGGGGGTGTTGAAATTCAGCCAATGAATGTGAAAGCCACAAAATTATAAAAATATGACAGTCTGATCTAAGCCCAATGTGTAAATCAGTAACCCAAAGGTCACTGTTTGAATGAGTGGTTGCTGAACCATACTGCACGCAGAATGCCGTTCTGCCACTGACATAATGCATATTACTGTTAGCAATTAAATGTGATTTCTGACTGAGACTGCTGTCAATTGCCAAAGATGCCGAATTCACAAGTAAAGTGCTAGTGCAAATGTAAAACCCCAATGCCCGTGACAATATAAATACTTGTGTATAACGAGCCCAATGAAATGCAGAAAGATGAATCTCCAAATTCACGGGACTAGAATACGACAAATCTCTCAGGACACATGCCCGAGTTAAAAGATGGAAAGCACAGTACTTATCTAGTTGAGTCAGTGTTTGATTCAAAATTGACAATACATGGACTAGTACCCTAATTGGAGCTAACAAATAAGTAATCTGTATGGAACATCAAGGTAATAAGCAGTGGGCAAGGCAAGTGCAAATATTGGAAGTAAACATTTTGCGAACAAAAGTCCATGTGCAAAAAAGGCAATACAAGTTCAAAAATCACATTAAAATGCATGGGAGAATGGGGGCAAAAGGGTCTCACTCTCTCCATGTTAAAGAAAATCAAGTTCTCAAAATCCAGCAAAGTTGCTGGGTTTCTCTAAGGTAGAAAGAATTGGCACATTTCTGAGAATGCTCCCTAACAAGACCCTAAAACGGTATACCGGTATAAACAACGTGACGGTTATTATAGTTCAATTAAGCTGTTCACAGTATCTACAACGGTATAGCGTTATACCCCTAAAGCATAGAGCAGGCGAGAACCAAAGAAGAAACAGAAAAGAGCAGGAAGAAACCTCTAAAGCATCTCAAAATAATTGCATTATGTAAGTTAATCATAACTGAGTTTGAAATTATATGATGAACCATAAACATTCTGAAAAAAGAATCCAAATCAAATATAAACCTTAAGGAACTAATAAGAATCAAGAAAGACAAGAAGGCAGAACAACAACAAATATATGATAGGCTCCGGTTCCCAAGAAGGCGTAAAGCTCCTCATCCAGATTATGGCGCCTCGTTTTTTTAGTTTCAAAATCCAAGATGCACCTGGTCTCTGACTGTCTCAAAGAAAGTTCTGTTCCCACCTCTCGGTGGTAGGACTGTATCCCAGAGAAAGTAAAACCGTCCAGTTTCCCAGCATGGAAAGTTTTGAAATGTATCGCCATGGGATTTGTGGGGTCACCATGCTTGATGGCCCGAATGTGTGGTAAAATCCTCATTTCAGCTTCCCTATGGTACTAACCGTATACCATGTCTTGCAGTTGCAGGTAAGGATGTAAACTACATAGGTTGTGTTGCAGGTGATTCTGGACGTGATGGGAATATCCGTGGCTAAAATAGGATGGCGAAAACTGTTCATGTTGGCAGCATATTGGCACGCCTTACATTTAGTGCACCTATAAAACCCCGAGGTACGAGTGTTAAGCCAGGATGCCGCTTGCGAGCCATGGATAGGACTCATGTAACTGGACACTAGGTTATCTCTGAGTGAGGCAGATTTATGAAAGGTGATGTTAACCCTTTCGCCTAGTATTCCACTCAGATGATAGTCTAGTTTCAATAGATGCCAGTGTTTGATAATAATGCACCGTATTGCTCTAAAATCAAGCGAGTCCTGCTCAACTGGTTCAATTTGTAACACTCGATTGGATAACAGAAGAGATGCTCTATCCTTCTCCCGGACCTTAATGTATGCTCTTTCTAAGATTTTCTTAGGATAGCCCTGTTTCAGAACTTTTTGAGCCATATTTGCGGATTCACTACCAAAACTCTCAATCCTTTAACAGTTTCTTCGTATGCGACTAATTTCACCGTAAGGTACGCTCCACTTTAGGGCTGTCGGATGGTTGCTTTTGGCATGTGTATTCGAGCTTGTAGGTTTTCTATGCAATTCAGTGACCAGCTCATCATTGGCCACTGTAACAAGAATATCGAGAAACACGATAGCAGTATTCCTGTGGCTCTCAGTAAATCGAAGGTTCAGCTGGTTCTCGTTTAAAATGTCAACAAACTCTTGCCATTCGGTAATTCAGTAATGCTTCCATCCCAAATGACAAACAGGTCGTCAATATATCGTAACCAGTGAGCAATCTTGTCAATGTATTTT
This sequence comes from Ambystoma mexicanum, assembly GCF_040938575.1. Lineage (NCBI taxonomy): Eukaryota > Metazoa > Chordata > Amphibia > Caudata > Ambystomatidae > Ambystoma > Ambystoma mexicanum. Next base: position 545,612,656 of record NC_090927.1, read on the forward strand.
GCATTTTTTGGATGCCACATGTCAAATTTCTCCCACCAGCCCATGGTTGTATTGGTGTAGGAGGAAGCAAATGTCGAGACCGTAGCGGTCCCCTGGATAAATAATTCTTTATTAAACAGGAAGGTGTTGTTGAGACACAACACAAACCTATATGTTCAAAAAACTTCATAGATCCAGTATGCAAAAAGTTCTCGCAGGCTTGCAAACCATCAGTATGTTTGATGGACGTATAGAGAGAGACCACATGCAATGTTGCAAGTAAGACATATGGTTCCCAAGGAATACTATCTCTTATTTAAAAAAATCTTTGGTATCTCTCAAATACGAAGCAGGGTAGTGACAAAGGACACTAGAGTTTCATCAACGAATTTGGAGGTATCCTCAAAAAGAGCTCAGCATAACTTAACAATTGGTCTGCCTGCAGGTTTTGCCATTTTTATTTTTTGCAGTTTGGGCATAAAATAAATGGTTGGCATGACTGGAAATTTTGGAAGTAAAAATGTACACGTCATCATCTAGAAGACCTTTGTCATGCCATGTTTTGAGAAGCTCCGTGAGTTTTGTATTCATACATTCCGTTGGATCCCCTTTTAGTTTTGCATAGCAGGTACGATCAGTTAACGGTCTTGCTGCCTCTTTAATGTAATCATGCCTCAATATATTCTTTATTGCATTTCTTTCTACAGACGATTTTGCATAAGCCCTGAAAAGAATACAATATCAGAAAATACTGTTCAATGACGGCACAGTTAGTATTTTTGTGCATTAAAAGGTATTGTTTGTTCGGCAGACCCCAAATATCTAAAACGAACCCAAAAGCATAGTATGCATGTATGCAATCATTGAGATGGGACACTGAGATGTGTGTACTTGCGCTTTCAAATGTTCCTTTTGGGCCTGTCCATCTTTAGCCTTCTCTCTCTAGCAAGGCACTGAAACACAAGAGTCCTCACAACTCCAATTGAATAGGCCCTGCTAATAACAAAGAAAAAATAAAAAAAGTAATTCCCCAGTTTTTTTTAAATCAATCCAAGTCCCATCAAGTAAAAGGTGAAGCCCACTTGGTGAAAAGCTGCATGTTTGTCTGTCCTTTTTTTTCTTTCTTCAGGGTGGGTCTTGAAGGAGACATTATGGGCGCTGCGGGTGGTGGAGCGAGGAGGAGGGAGACAGCTCTGCTTTCAGTGCTGTGAATAACAGTTAACACAGAACAGCAAGAAAGCGTGAGAATCAAAGAGGGCCAAGGCGAGCAAGTGCTGCTCTGCCACCGTGTTTACAGCCCAGCCTGCGCCATGACTTCTGCACCTGGGCATGGGTCTGGAGAAAGTCTTCCCAGGACTGTGGGAGTGTGCTGCGGTGGCCATCTCCCCAGACTATGGGGTGAATGACCCACATTGTATGCTAAATCCTTTGCCCTTTGTAAAATCAATTGAGTTCATCCAACAGGTCTCCCAGGGACAAGTTGTTAAAAGCTGATTGTCACAATGCCTGCGTTTCTTTGGACCCCCTACACAAAACCCAAACAGAGGCGTTTCTGGCTGCTCACCACGAAGTGATGAAGGAAGTGGGCTTTCGTTGTTTTCCTTCCACTGTTTCGATTATTCCCCATTGGCTGACTTGCAGAATACCAACTACAAAAAGCGCATCACTCTAAATGTATCTATTAATGCACACATGTCTTACTTGGTTCATAAATAAGTGGGACAATGCGTCTGTTAAGGAAATCTTTGTTTTTCGAACGGGGCGCAGATTCTACCAGTCGTTGAGAAAATGCTTACTAAAATGCGTGCTTGAGCATATTAATTCCTGCAGTTTAATCAGCGCAAAGTTTGAAACTTAGACTTCACTGTAGGTACCCCAAGCACCATTAAAAAGAGTTCATGTACACAACGGAAATGAAAACTTTTTTGTTTTATCAGTTTTTGCATGATTAGGACTAAAGAGTGGAGGCGAAATGAATCATTGATGCACAGAGCTCCTCTGCGGTGTCCTGGTGACTGGGCACATGACTGTGGCATAACCACAGGTAGACACTTTCTTCTCCTTTAGCCCGGCTTTTGTTTCTTCAGTCAGACACCTTGAGGAGATTTGCATAACTGCGGCCCCTGCCTGCCTCTGGAGGGTGGGGTGATACACTCCGACAGATCTTCTTGGCTGGGTCGCTGTGCTGCTGCAGTTGCTTGTCAAGTGAAAACCCAAAGGATAGTTAGACTCAAAATAAAGCTCTTTGTACATTTATTTTTGACAGCCCGTCTCTTAGTATCTGTAGCAGAAGGCATGCTGACATGTTGACATAAGCTGCCATGCAACTTGGCTCTTGTCTGTTACCTTTCATTTTACATACAGTGGAGAATGTTCATGATTGCAGACCAATGAGGGGCTTCCCACTCTTTGTCATCATGGGGCTGACTTTGTGCCCAGAAACTGCTTTACGTGTTTCACACCAAGTCTTCATTCTTTCCATCATAGGCTGTACCTCAACAAGAAAATCGACTACGCTCATTTTGGAGGCTGTGCAGGGCCGTATTACAGGTGGTTGTAGTAGCGGGTGGCTGCCTTGGGAACAGGTTACTCGAGGGCACAAGATCCACTGTTCCCAGCCAGCAGTAGGAGACCTCTGCCATTTTTAATGTCTTTTTTTCGCTTTGTATTGCGATTTCACAGTATGAAAAAGTGTCTTTGTTATAGACAGTGTTTTCAACGGATGATTAGAAGTAGATGACTGCATAATTAGGGTTGTGACTTTGGGCCTCATTACGAGTCCGGCGGTAACCGAGGCGGTAAAACCGCCTGGTTACCGCCAGACTCGTATTACCATTCCGCCTCCGTGATTCCCGGAATGACCGGGCATCACAACCCCGGTGTCCCGGGAATTCCGGAGGCTGAATGGTGTAAAACCCCATTCCCATCGAGTCCTATGGGACTCGATGGGAATGGGGATCATGGAAACACTGGCACCATCTCGTGAAGGTGCCTGTGTTTCCTCGTCCGCCTGAGGCGGGCGGTGGTAAACCCGCCAGGTCAGACCTGACGGGAACGCCACCTCCCGCCTGCAGGACTTGGGATCGGGCGGTCCGGAATTAACAGTGGCGGCGGGTTTTCCGCCACTGTTATTTCCAGACCGCCCGACCTGTAATGAGGCCCATTGTCTTTGAGTAGTGATTACAGTAAGTATTTGGCTAAATAGCTGGTTTTCAGTCGGAATTCTGCCGAATACTTAATCTAAGCCGAAGTTCGGTACATTCCTACTGTATATTTTGTATATGGGGTTAGTCTCCAAATTGGTCTGGCGATACTGAGTAACTCCACCTAGGACCACATGTGAAAATGATAGATGGGAAACAGGTCATCCGGGTGAGTTACGAGTGGCTGTTGCAACACCGTTAAAGTGAACAGGGATTGGTCAGGGGTAGCTTGTCGGCCTTAGCAGGTTACAGTTACCAGCACATGAGCAACAATTGAAGGTGATGAGAACGGCTGCAAGGTGCTGCGTGTCCCACCAAAGGTACCATTCCCTGATTTCTTAGGTCTCGAGCCAGGACATTTGACTTTCAAATTAGTACTGTATTGTATCTTTTGTCCAAAGAGGTGGATGGGAACGAAGGTCTCTGTCCTTGTTTGGCTCAAATTATTAGGTCTTCTCTGCCAGCTGCTAATATGTGGAGACCACATTTCAAATCGCCATGCTCAGTCATTTATGAGAATTTTAGCTGATTTTTTTACCATGTGTGTTTTTACCATCCTCGCCTCTAAAAAAACAAAACCTGTTTCAGCTACTTTCTCCTCGATGTCAGGTGTGAGCTGATGAGAACTTGACCTTCCTACAACATTTGTTTCCTTGTTGATTTATATAGTTATGTCTGGGATCTGCCTTCTCTGTATTTTTCCAATGTTGTCTCAAACCTCTCTTTCTCCACTAACATTGGCAGTCTATGCACTCGCCATCTGCGCTGCTCGAGCTCTGCTCTTATGCCGACTCAGCAAGACCGGGTCTCTCTGCTATGATATGGCACTTCAATATTTCCCATTCACCTAGTGTGACTGCGTTCTCTATCTTGGTTTATATTGGCACTTTTTTCGGTTGAGTTCTGCACCAAGCAAGCACTTATATCTATTCTTGTGCAACTTGCGTTTCAGCATAAGATGGAGGGTTTGTGTTTTCTACCCTTGTGATTGTAAGCGTGTTCTTCGTGTCCAAGTGTGATTTGACCTAGTGTTTGTGTATATTCTTGAGCGGATGTATATGTGCTTTGTGTCTAATGTGCCTATGTGTGTTGGTCTCAGCCATGATGTCATTTGTCGTCTTTGTGACTATATAGTTCATCCAGGGGTTCCATCACCTGCAGGCTTGTTTCGGTGATGTCATCTGGGTGGAATTTGTCAAGTTGTTTTGAGGGAATAACGTTTCTCACATCAGCAATATAGCGGTGGTGAAAGGGTAAACGCTATGAGTGAAGTGCACCATTCAGGTCTATACCGTTGAACCGGGGGGGAGGGTTGAAGCAACGATGGACATGTTCATTTGTCTCTCTTCATTTCCCCCTCTGGTCGAGTCATCACCACACCACCCACAATTTCTCCCCCACTGTCTGGCGTCTTGGGGACGCACACCTTCGTCACCCTACTCGGGTCACTATGTTCATCCACAATCCAGGTCATGTAGCAGCACTCCTTATCTGGTTTGCAGAACACCCCAAGTCCTACTGGGGATAAAATAATGTTGTACTTGGAGGAAAGAGAGGACCCTGTTTTAGGTGTGACTGCAGCACTCCAAAAGTTTTTGTGTTCTCATCTGCCTTTGTACTTATGTCTACTAGTATTTTCATTCCTATTGTTTTCTGGGTTGTCGTCTTATGTGGGGCTATTTCTATTCTAATGACACAGAATCCGAATAATACTAACACTAGGGCAGCTATGAGGACTTTCAGACCGTTCGTCATCCATGGTGGAATCTAGGAAACAATGTACGCCAACCAATCGCCCCCAATTGCGTTAGTCCCTTGTTCCATCTTAGTATGTAGGTTGGACAGCAACGTTATCACCTCTGTGAGGGTCTCATTTTGCTCATCGTGGGCGGACAGGTACGTGCAGTAGGGCGACCTGATTTTTGTGTACACACCGCCATTCATTGCTTTGATAAGATCGAGGACATGCCTATTCTGAAGAGTCATAAGCCTCATGGCTCAGATCTCCTCCTTTATGGCATTGAAGCCCTTTACTGTTGCAGCAGCTCCCATTGTGTAATCTGCAGCAACTTGGCATTCACGGTTGTTTGTATACCAGGAACGACAGAGGCAAAGAACATCTGTGCTGCTGAACAGTCTGTGTTCTTCTGGTATTGTCAAATGCTGCTTCCATCTTTTTGGATATGTAATTTCCTCTTTGCTCTGCTCAGTTCCATAGACCTTTTCTTCAAGTGCATGTCCATTCTAGGGAATCCATCTAACTTGTCCTTTTGAGGTACTATCAAGGCAGGTGTGTTAGTAATACTAAGGAACGTATTCCTGCCCAGTTCGGGGGCAGCTGCATGTATGCTTGTGATCCACAGGCCCAGTAGTGATCCATTAGTACTGCTGTTCCTACTTGCATGCCAGGTATCTACGAGATGTTTGCTGCCTCTGTTCTCTCCAACCTTTTACTGGGCCATCATTCTGGTAGCATAATGATACGTTCTTGAGGGACGTTATGTTATGTTATGTTATTTGGCATTTATATAGTGCTCTATATATAATTGGTATGACCTCAAAGCGCTTGTAGGTTGAACGCCCTCAGAGACCGTAGTCCTGGTCAGTTGAGAGAGTAGAGTGCTGAAGGGTGCTTGGGTTCACTGGTCATGCGAGCAGCTGTTGCATTTGTCTGATGGTAGCTGCATCCTAGCATTAGGTGTGGTGGTATTGATGTTGGTTGAGTGCAGTCTGGTGGGTGGACACCAAGACTGGGTTCTGGCTGCGTTAGGCCTGTAGGATGCTTATGTGTGTGCTAGGCCAGTTTGTCATGGGCTATAGCTGCATTTTATTAGTGATGAGGTGTTCATGGTGTAATGTCCGTATGTGAGCAGCTAGGCTGAATTGATTGAGGGGTATAGCTGCATTCTAATTGTGTGATGGACTAGAAAGAAAGCATAGTGATATGGGATGATTGTTTGCATGGATTTATGAACTAAGGAGATTGATATTCTGCATTTCAGGCATGCGGTTGCTTAATAGTGAATTAATAGGCGTATTCAGTGATGACGTTGTTTAGGATCTCATTGAGCATTAGTCATAAGATTATTGGGTTCAATCGCTTAGGAAAGTCGTGGTTGCAATTATGGAGAGAGCCACGTTTGTAGAGTATTGCAGAACAATATATAGTCATGGGTGTGACAAATATGAGGAGGGGAGCAAGTTCCAAGAGAGTTTGGGCCAAGGGTGAGAGGCGGATCCTCTGATCCGGAGAGATTTGGAGGTTGGAATCACTAGAAGGAGGGCAGTGCTCGATCTTAGGGTGCAGGATGGGAGGTATGGTTTTATCTTTTCATTGTTGGTATGCTCGGGAGTGATGCATAGGGTCTTGAAGGTGGCCCTTCGTCCGACTGGGAGCCAGGGCAAGGATCACTATTGGGAGTTTTGGCATAGTCTAGTCTCCATATCACCATAGACATAACTGCAGCAATTCTGTTCGGTATGGCCAGGTTTCACAATACATTGTGTTTTACCTATCGTAGACAAAGGTGGAGGCTATACCTAGACTTGAGTCCTGCACAGTGGGAGAAAGGCCTAGGTTCCACAATGAGTGGGTTTTCGACATATAATAGACGGAGATGGAAGCTATACCTAGATTTGAAGCTATACCTAGATTTGAGAGTCCTATAAGTGGGGGAGGCCTAGGTTCCCAGTATGCTACGTTTTACCATACAATAGATAAAGTTGGAAGCTATACCTAGATTAGAGAGTCCTGCACGCAGGTTAATGTTCACAGCTCTATCGCAGTGTGGTATTTGCCAATATTCACAATTCTATCCAAGTGCGGCATTGCCAACGCTCACAATTCTGTCCGGAAGTGACGCAGGCCAGCGTTCAGATCTAACCAAATGTGGCATTCACCCAAATTCACAATTCCATCCAAGGCTAAGGGTATATTAACCATATATAGAGATGGAGGCTACGCCTAGGTTTAAGAGTTCTGCATAGTGTGAGAAAAGCCTAGGCTCCATAGTGCAGCAGGTTTCACAATATAATAAAGTAGGTGATATATTCGCCTGGCAAGCTATGTTCTTAGGTAAGGTAGTGTAGAGTAATGGCTTTCTGGAGTTGAGTAAATGCTCTACTCCCCACCCATGCCACAAGCTTTTTTGTCGCTGCTAGTTGACAGCTAACTACTGGCTTCCCCTGCTGACACCTGCAGACACACCTCAGAGCTGCCAATGTAGGAGCCGCCCTTTGCCTTGGGGCCCTTATCTGCAGGGACTGCACAGGCAGAGGGCTGCCCTGGAGTGGTCGATTTTAAGGTTATTGGAAGAGCCAATCCGGACTGGGAGGCGGGATGGAAGGGGGAAGTCAAGTGGAAGGTGAGCAGGCACAAGATGGGTATTATGGGTAAGCTTTGTTTTCTACCCATGTAAGCAATTTTGAATACTCTGCCTTGTCCTTGAGACAGTCATGGTTTTCTTTCTGCACCACTTCCACTGGAACTGTTGAGCGCATGTGCTTTACACCCAATCAGTCCTTCAACCCACTCATCTCCTGTGAAGACATGTTTGTACATTAGTAGTTGGGGTCTCTCCCAGCATCCTGGCATTTTCCCTGTGTCTCTTCCTCCGGACTTGGGGCACTACAGCTCCTTTTGTGCCACTATCCTAGCCTCCCCCCTAAACCTCCTCACGTGGGCCATCCAAAATGTATTGTAGCATTTTGTGTTGGCTCCAGTAGTCTTCCATCATCGTTTGTGTCTTTATGTAGCTATCCTCGTATGGTAATGTCTTCTGTGACATCCATCTTAGTGTAGCCCACCTTCCCTGAAATTGGCCTCTAGTGTTGCAAAGTGCCAGGTGCAGCAGACACTGTGCTCTAGTCGCTGGGATCTCAGTGGCTACGAATGTCCTGGAGGTGTTCTTTGCAAAAGGAATGAGCGAACACACATAGCAGCTCTCCCCTAAAGCCCCTCTCCCCAGCAGTTCATGTTCTGGTACCAAATGTTATTGGAGACTTGAGCAGAAGTAGTCCTATACGCGTTCACATGTTCAACGTTATCAGTGATGCTTTGTTTGAGTCTCCTTCTCCTGGCAGGCACTGGTAAGGGATGGGGTTGTTAATTTGCTTAGTAATGTGATGGGTGTCATGTTGGTATGTGTTTGTGCATAATACATCATTGCCCTTTTCAACGCTACGAGGGCAAAGAGGTAGAGACAGCAGAATATGAAGAGCATTATCGAAATATTTAAATATTTTTTGGAGCAGTGTGTTGCACGTGTGCACTTCTTATTTCCTTCTCTGTAAGCAATCACTGTACGTTTAGCAAAATCCTCAGTATTACTGAGAACTATCATTTCGTTGCTGTCGTTTGCGTTTCTCACTCTTGTGTCTAAGGATCAGATTACTACGAGAAACCTGTGTTAGAACTGCTACTGAGGTGCATTCAAAGAGGAACATTGTCTTCAGGTCATGGAGTAAGACTGCAACGGGCATCTTGCTTCTAGTTAAAACTGGGTAGGTGCAGGCAATGTATGGGAAAACATCAGCGGAATTTGGCTACACAGGTGGAGTCAGGGTGTGTACACGGACCAGCCTCGATCTAGCATGAGAATGGGCACACAACTACTAACATGTATTGGTAGCCGTTGCAATTTTGGATCTTATCGACAGTCTATGTGCGATGTTGAAAGGGCCCTGTAGGCTAGGGTTTGCTCCTCTCGATACTCGTAACCTATGTCCAGCTGTACAATTTAGGCACATCATACAATTGAAAACAATCTTATCAATGTGCCCCGCCAAGTTGGGAGTGAACAAATCTTCACAATCTGTGCTGCAAGACCTTCTTTACTTGTATGGTTTGCATGGTGAAGCTGCTGTAATGCGTTCAGCAAAAGTGTGAAGGCATTACTCGTTTAGCAGTGCCTTTGGTGACCATAAGGCATTTGTGGGGGACACTGAACACCCCTCTTTCCTCCACAGCTCCTCCTTAGACAGTAGAGCCCTTCCCTGTAATTCTGTGATTTGGGTGAAGGGCAGTGAATTAAACCTTTGCCCCAATATCATGTTAGTTGTTTGGATGCGCTTGTTCATTGGGCTGTCAAACTCTTGTCATTTCAGGAAAATATGCTGCTCTTTTGGCCTCTATGGCTTCGTTGCCACAGGAGATTGGGTCCACCCCCCCTCTTACACCCTCCTTGTGTGGGCTGCGCACTTCATAACGGCAATGGCCTCTGGGAACTATATTGTGTTTGAGTCTGTCCAATCGGGGTGCATGCTGCACCGGTGTGCCCTCAGCATGTAGGAAGCCCCGCCTTTTCCACTGTGACAGCCCTTTGTGTACTGTTGAAGTGATGTAGGCGGAATATACTTTGATTTCCTCATCTTCATGTGATTCAAGGCCTGCAATACGTTGTACTAGCACTGCTGCTTGCGCTGATAAATGCGAGGGCAGTCTCACGCTTGATACTGCCTCGCAAGTCCTTGCCTTTACTACTGCCGTCCCAGTGTTTTCTTCACCTGAAGCCTGGTCAATTGTTGAAAACTCGTCAATATGGAGTACCCCCACATCCCCTTTGTAATCGGAGATTCCTAAAACTGTTGCTGTGCATATTGCTTTTTTTCAGTTCGTCATAGGCTTCTGTCCTCTCACTCGTCCATGCTGTCTTGCTGTTCTCTTAGCTTCTTTAAGCCCTGCTAGGAGGGGCTTAACATATGTGCTGTAATCAAATACCACCGCCCTACAATAATTGCATAGGCCTAGAAACTGTTGCATCTCCCTTACAGTCTTTGGCTGTGGTGTTTTGGTAATTGCCTCTGCTCTTTCTGTGGTTACCCTTCTGCCTTCCTGCGAGATCAACTGTCCGATTTATAAAACCTCTTTCTGGCTGTACTGTAGTTTTGCTTTGTCCACCATGTACCCCTTGTCTGACAAAACTGTTATCAGTTGTATGGCGTCTCATCTGCACTTTCATTGTCCCACTGCACACCCAAATGTGATCTACATACTGATTTACTGTGCTATCCGTGTGTACATTCCCCAAATCCATCTGAAGGACCCTGGTAAATGTAGATGGGGACTCGCAGTACCCCTGCGGGAATGTTATGTTTCAATTTCCGGATTTTGTATAAAAATAAGTTTGGGCCTTGTGAGTCTTCAAAAAGGGGATCGAGAAAAAAGCATTTTGTCAATAACTGTGGTGTGCGTGGCTGTTGGTATATTGCATAATATGGCGGCTGGGTTTATAACTAATGGAAATTCTGCCTCTAAAATGTTGTTTAGGCGGCGCACGTCCTGTATAAACCTGCTTTACCCCCACCCCCCAATCCCTACCGGATCCCCCGCCCCCCCATCGCCTCCTTCACTGGGTACACTGCTGTGTTACACTGGGACTCTGATGGTACTAGAATTCCCTATTTGTGTATTTATTTTATTGGGCATTTATAAGACACTTATACAGCAAGAATAGTGTCAAAGCAACACAAGGCGGAAGGGAACAAGGGAGCTAAACAGGACCATGGAAGAAAATAACAATGAGAAACAAATCACAACAGGGGTCCTACTAGGCTTTGTGACATTCAGATTGTGCAAAGAGAAAGGGGGTGGGGGGTAAGTGTAGGAGGTGCCCCACAGGGGGGGCCGGGGAGGTGGGGGAAGTGGCAGAGTACCGATTGCAGTGGCAACAGGTAAGTGCAAAGGCAGTGACCACCTGGTAAGGGGGAGGTCCGCCACCAATCCAATAAGTGCAGGCCTGACGAACAACACAGACCAGTAAGGGGCCGAAGGCAAATGCAGAGGGGGCGGATGCTGTAGGCGATTGGGCAGAAGGCCAGGACCCAATAGGACTCTTAAGGGCACAGGTAGCCAATCTCAGCGACTGAGGGGGATTTGCAGATGGCGAGGTCCCTGGCCCCAGACAGCCTTATGGATGATGCAGGGGGATTTACATTTGATGCTTGCAGCAACAGGGAGCTAGTGGAAAGATTTATAGGGCTGGAGAGATATGGTCCCTGGGCTTGAGGTCAGGGATACGTCTTGGAGCCCTATTCTGAATTAGTTGAAGTGGGCGGAGAGAAGAGGAAGGTAGCTTAACGAAGAGGCTGTTGCAATAGTCCAGCCTCTAGAGCACCGGAGCGCTGGAGTCATTGAGCTTCGGGGGAAAGGTGAGGAAAGGGAAAGTGCCTCTGCTAACCAGGCACTTCTGGGCTACAAGCAGGAGCTTAACAGCTCCCCTCATTTTTTAACCCTGTTGCATATTGGAAAAGGTTTGTAAATTCAAGCCAACCCTTAATAAAAAAGAGAGCAAATGAATTTAAGCAGCATGCAACTCTTTTCCCAACCAACCAGGAAGATGCATGGCACCTACCGCAATTGATGCATGGAAAGGATAGTGTATCATAGAGGGTAATGGTTTCAACTACGTCTGTATAAAGCACATCAAAATCGCGCTCGTATGGACTCCTCTTGCAGACACAGGATTCTAAAATGGCAATGGCCTAATAAATAAGTGTACTACGGTCTGCTGTTAAAACAGACTTTCTTTTGAAAGTTTGTAATCTGGCAGATGGGGAAGGACATAGCAAACAACAAAACGATCAGGTGGACTAAATTGTAGACTTTCAAAAGATATGTCACCGTATAGCTCACTACTACAAGTATTGGAATCTAAGCCTAACCATTTTAAGTGCAGCAGGTCTGCAGACTACAACGGCTCATTATCCAGCAGCAAGTATTTCAGAGGACACGTCTGCTGTTACTTTATTTTTGACTTTTGGAGTTCCCTAATGTTTTTTGAGCTCATTTGTATTGTTCGAATGCAACATTATTTTACGTACATTTACTATAGGAGCAGGGTTGTTACTATTAGAACCAAAACTACCATTTGCATTTCGGAAGTGCATTTTGGGCAGGTAAATTGTATTGCTGAATGTTTTTCATGCCTAAGAATTTAGAACTTGGAACTAGGTTTAAGGTAGTGCTACATATATAGACTCTATAAAGTGACAATTGATTCAGCCAATTTTACAAAGACTCAGTTTATGCAAAATGTTAACTAATTGTATTTATAAGATTGTACAAATAAATGTTATATTATCAATAACTCTTTTGAATTGCATGTATTCCAGAGTAGGGTATACTTCTAATATTGGGGTCTTTGCTGTTTATCACCAGGTACACTGTATGGTTTATCGCCTGCACTGTTTTTACATCTTTTATTTTTTATTGTCTTTGTTGGGTTTTTGAGTTGTAACAAATAAAGAAAAATTGAACAGTAGAGCAATCGGCAGTTTTACTACTTTTCTTGGTTAACTACCCCGTAACCCCCCCCCCCCCGCACCCCCACCCCATACACGGGTAAGCTAAAGGACACAATGGATCTTATAAAAATGACAAGTATTCTGAGATGTTGAGTGCCGTATTGTTCAGTGTACTCTCTGTGGTGGAAGTCCAAATTGTTGCCCATTCAGTAGAGAATTTGGGGAGGTCCCCTTGAATTGCATAGGTGACCCATTCTAGGGAGACAAAGTTTATTGTACCAATTTCTTATGTGAGGTGGGTCTTTGGATTTCCAGTTCTGCGCTTCCATTAGAAGGGTGCTAATTGAATCAGATGGCATGCCTTCTTTTTGATTTTTGGCCATAGGTCGATGTATGGACCTGCCAAGCCCAGAAGGTGATTTCCCCCATTTGTCCCTTGCCTTGTAACCCAAACATTTGGTGGGTATCCCTTTTCACCTCCTCCCAAAAAAGGTTGCAGTTTTGGGCACGTTTCCCAGATGTGTAGCCAATAACCTTCCCCGCCGCATTCCCTCCAGCAGATGCTTGCTGTGTTTGGGGTTACTTTCTGGGGTATAGTGCCATTGGTACGTAAGTGAGCCTGAATTCTCTTATATGGATCCGGTCATAGGGTGGGGTATCGATCCAGAGTTTTGACCAGGCTGCATCTGAATGTGTAGTTCCCAGAGTATTCTCCCACCTGATTTGCAATGGAAGTTTTGGCTGGGGAAGGGAGTATCCGTCAAGAATTTGTATATGTTTGAGATCAGGTATTTGTCCCCTGGGTTAGTGGTCAGAAATTTCTCAAGGTGTGAGAGTCCCTCAATGCGACAGCTCTAATTGCGAGGGCCATCAGCCAGTGACGTTTTTGAAAATACTGATATCTGTGTCTAGTTCTCTTTTACATGTGTTAAACGATTTGATCTCGTTCCCCTGGAACATGTCACTGAGCTTGGTACACCATGCCTTTTTCCAATGAGGAAAGGCAAGTGCGTCTAGACCTGGTGTAAATTGTGGGTTGGCAAATAAAGGGGTGAAGTGGGGTGGAAAGGTAGTGATCTGATGTTTGCCTGCCGTCTGGTCCCACACGTTTTTTGACTAGGTTTGTGATTTGGTTCGGGTGCATATTGATTGGGCGGTCTGGTTTCTGTAACCATAGTTTTTCCTCCATTCTTGGACCTACGAGTGCTCTCTCGGTATGACCCCACCTTTTGTCTGTGTCTCCCGCAAACCAAGTTTTGATTACGTGCAGTAGGCTGCTTGGTAGTATGCTTGGAAGTTGGGCAGTCCCACCCCTCCTCTGTTTGGTGTGGGGGGGCGCATCAGTGTTTTGAGTTTTACTCTTAAACTGCTTTACCTCTGCTCTCTGCCTTGCCATTATTCTGTTCAAATGGTACCTGAAGCTAAATCATAGGTGGCTGCTGTAGGACCCATATAACAACAAACAGGGTATGTTGTTGGAGTAGGATCCCAAGGGAGGGCACGGACAAGCCGTTGGATTCCTTTTAACCGTTAAATCAAAAACAAGCGTGGTAGCACAAAAACAACGGTTTTGTAGGAAATAATGTTTTAATACTTGAAAAAATCTGGGGCACACAACTGGAGGTGTGTATCCTCTAACTCATAAGTGCAAGGCGTTTACAGGAGGGTGGCAAATCCAAAGTGGTTGGTGCTTCACAGTCCAGGAATGGGGATTAGATTCTGGAGCTGTGAGGTGGTAGTCCGATCTGGATCGGGTTGACTGTTCATATTCTGTATTCTGTATAGTTTCTTTAATGGTTCCCGTGGGTAACAAAGAATCAGAGATATTTGCCGCTTGGAAATGCACAGATTAAAAAGAATTCTTTGGCTGAGGGGCCAAGTGTTGAGGGGAGGCTCTTCTAAAATTCCACACTCATACCATCTGGGAGTGTGCTAGAGAAGTTGTTTACACAATATCTTATTCCTTTTGATTGAGATATTTGTTTTAGGTCATGAGAGCCCTCATGACCTGCAGGGTCGACCGGTTTCAATGGCTAATGTTATTCAGCGCCTGTCCTTGTTTCAGATACTCTGAAACCTATGGATTCACCCCTTGTCTTGAACTACGGTCCTGAAGAAGATGGCTCCAATAACATTAGCCATTGAAACCGGTCGACCCTGCAGGTCATGAGGGCTCTCATGACCTAAAACAAATATCTCAATCAAAAGGAATAAGATATTGTGTAAACAACTTCTCTAGCACACTCCCAGATGGTATGAGTGTGGAATTTTAGAAGAGCCTCCCCTCAACACTTGGCCCCTCAGCCAAAGAATTCTTTTTAATCTGTGCATTTCCAAGCGGCAAATATCTCTGATTCTTTGTTACCCACGGGAACCATTAAAGAAACTATACAGAATACAGAATATGAACAGTCAACCCGATCCAGATCGGACTACCACCTCACAGCTCCAGAATCTAATCCCCATTCCTGGACTGTGAAGCACCAACCACTTTGGATTTGCCACCCTCCTGTAAACGCCTTGCACTTATGAGTTAGAGGATACACACCTCGAGTTGTGTGCCCCAGATTTTTTCAAGTATTAAAACATTATTTCCTACAAAACCGTTGTTTTTGTGCTGTAGGACCCACCCAGTTCCCTTTAAGGGCTTTTTTTTATCACGCATTAAGTGGAGCATTATTTAATTTGTAGAAAATTTGTGTATGTTTATGCAGTTTTATTATTGCCAAATTCCCTTTTAAAGGCGTACTCTGGAGTTGGCGCCTAATAAACTACAGGTCGAGGAACTTTACTATTCTATACACAAGTAATCTGCATTGCCCTTTAAGGTATCTTCCCCCTAATTTGCACTTTTCACCAATCACTACGGAATGCTCCACGAGCGTTACAACCCATCTCTGATCATCTTTCCACCTTACAGGTTGCTAGTATATGGTCTGCCCCTTTGCGCAGTGGTGTCCTTTTTATCGTGGGGAAAACAAATTGCTATTTTATGTTAATGGAACATTTTGTTTCTTAGGAACAGGTCAAGGCTAAGTTGAAGGGGGATTTTGGGTTGACGCTTCAATATTTTTTGATCTGGGAAGCATTCTGAGCCTGGTCACTGTGTTTTCCCTCCGAACCACAAGTATTTTCCCATTTGAAGAACCCTGTTAACTCGGCGAACTCGGGAAGGGTAGTTTCTACAACATACAGGATGGTGTTAAGCTCGGCCCCTAGAAAAGTTTTACCATGGAGAGCACTGTGGGAGGCTGACGTAGGGGAGGAAATGGGTGATAAGCTGTGGCAATATATGTGCCTGTACAATTGGAAAGAGTTCCATGTTTAAACTCATACAAGGGGCCTATTTGTCTTTGCTGATTCAGAAGAAATTTGATAAAAATATGTATAGGTGATGCTCCAGGTGTGGGTTCGATGATGCTGGATTTCTCAATGTCCTATGGGAGTGCTCTTCTTTAGCGACTTTGGTGACGGGTAACTGAAATGATGGGTCATATGGTTTATCAAGAGGTGCCCCAAAATAGTCTTTGCTGCATGTTTGAGTGGCTTCCGAGGATAGCTAGGGGGGCGGAACTTTTTACTTTCCATATGTATGTATGTATGTATGTATGGTAAAGCAATGTATCTTGATGCACTGGTCTCAGCACAGTGGCTGCAGGATTTGGCTTGGTGCTGTGATATGGAGACATAATGCCACCCTGCTTTAGGCCCGGGAACATCTAGGACCCGGTTAAAACCTTTCTACAATCCAGGGAACCACAGGGAAGTGTCTGAAGTGGGGGGGAAGGGGTGAGGGCTGTACTGGATCTACTGTGAGAAATTATAGTCTGTAAGTGGTTAGTGAGGGCCGCTCCCTTGCATGCGTATACCAACAGTGTATGCTTTGTGATTAGGCGTTGTTTACATTTTTATCGAGGCATCTCTCGCCCGGTTTCAAGAGCCATGCACGTATCATTTATGTTTGATTCTTTGAGATTTAGGAACTGGGGGAGAATTTCTGTACTGTTAGTGTTACTGCTGTGTCCCGGATTTGCTTTTTTTATTTTGTCCTTGATTTGTGTGTTTTTTTTTTAAAACAAAATGTATTACTTGCTGCAGTCATAAAGTCAAGCCAACCCCTGCTTCAATTCTCCAAATCAAACACGGCACACAATTTCAGGCTAGTGGCGAGTAAACCTTTTGCGGCCTGCTTTTATTAAATGTTCCCCAATAAACCTGTTACATATGCAAAAGGTACCTCGCCCCATGGGATTTAGCTTTTCCGATTAGAGAATCCAGGGTTGCATTATAATGTCGTACCTGCCAAATTACCTGTACCTTATGTGCTGTGAGAATCCAATAATGGTTTAGCAGCTAGGGTCAGAAAGAGATGAGCAGGCACATGTTCTCTAAAATAACTGTTTATTCAGGCGCAAGGCTTACTAGATGTATGAAAAGTCGTGACTAACACGCTGCTGTGTAGAGCATTGCAGCTCTAAACAGCCTTCTTTGTCACACAGATTTTGTCATAGTCCTTAGACCTTTGTGAAGGGTGTGTACTAAGTACACAGAAAGCGATAATTAGGTGTTGAGGTGAGAGGAGAGTGCTCTACTGGTTCTGTATGTTTTGACGTGATGTCACCATTTGGTGATAGGCTCCTCCATACACTTTATTTGTACAGTACCTTGGTAGTTTGTGTTTTAGTAAACTGTTACCTCCTGAAGATATGCTCTTTACATGTTAGTACGGTAAATATAGGCTGCACTGAGTGCTGATAAAAAAAATAATCGAATGTTTAGCTTGCTTGACAGTAGCATGGGTTATGGTGACAACAGTAAAAGAGGCAGTCGCAACTAATTTGGAGGTGCAATTTTCAAAGGTTCATCTAAATACACCAACTTAATTAAACTTGGCAGCATGGAAGTCATTGCAGGTTAATCCGGGACACCAGCCAGGATATTCGGCCATGGAACTGCAGCTGTGTAGGCAGACTGGCATGTGAGCAAAACGAGGCAATTAATTCAGGAGGATGGGTGGGCAGTGTAAACTGCACATGTAGGAAAAGCAAGTATTAATGGGGATACATGGAAGCTGTGCCGAGCTATGGCTCCCTGAACTGTGTGCCCCATGCTCTTGTTCTTTGCTCCTCAACTTTCAGAGCACCTAACAGTGCTCCTGTAGTGTACTACACTGCTGGAAGAAATACTCCTTTCTCTGTCTTCACTCCTACCCCCATCCCTTTCCTTTGTGTAATACACCTCCTAGTGTCAAGCTGCAGGTGATTTGTAATGTATTAGCAGTGCGTTTGCAGCCAGTGGCAAGGCTGTCGTGATGTTTACTAATACTGCTGGTATTGTCTGAGCTTTGTTGTGTCTGCCTTTTTGTGAGAACCCTCAATGTCACCAGAGCAAAATGTACATCCTGGTAAGGTACCACTTGAGATGCTGCATATAAGAATGAACCGCCATGATGAATCGCTGTAATGAAAAGCAGGCTAGAAAGGGAATGGTGAAGGTAATAAGGTGTTGGAAAGGAGCATGCATAGGCAAGCCTTGGCTCTCAGAAAAAGTAATTCAATAACATCTACTTCTTATATAGTGCTACACACCCATGGGTCTCGTAGTGCTGAAATAAAAGATGACTGTCGTATTCGCTCATTTCATTTGGTGTGTGCGCGATAACTTTGTCAATTTTCCATAGAGTCGTTGTGCGCGCACCAACATTCCAAGGGGTGACCGTTGGAAGTTTTCCCTCAGCATAGTCCGTGTTGGTCTTCTAAACCTCTTCATAGTTTAATGAATGCAGATCTGATTCTTCCTTTTTTGTCGGTGCACACTCGCATACAGAACTTTTCTGGCGATGAGGAAAAAAAATGAAAATATCATGGTGAGGACTAGTGACGGTGACCTTATTTCATGATGGACTAATACATCATATTGTCAGGAGGGTGATCGGTTACATCCTTGTGCTGTTTCCCCAAATATTGGAGGTAGACGGGATCATGTGGTGGATAGTTTGCCTATCTGGGCTCATATTGGGGCTTGCGATATGTCCGGACTGTGACACGCCAGGGTGCAAGGTGGGGGGGGGCACATGCTGCACACACCGTGAAGTAGGCCCGGACGCACTCTTATCGAAGCCTAGCAGTACTCCAACAAATGCAGTGTGAGGGAGCGGCAGCAGAACCAGCATGACAGTCTTACTGGAGGCTCCCCTCAGAGTGTGAGACCGGCTGGATCGGAGAAGATGCGGACCACCTGGTGGGCTGGGAACCCTCGGCACAAGGCAGGGGACGCAGCGGCTGATCCCGGAAACAGGAGGATCACAGGCAGAGCGGAGGTACAGGGAAGAGTTGGAACCTGCAGCACGTGGCAGCAAGGGGGAGAATAGCCACGCAATAACTGCCCCCTGTTGGGCACACTTGCTGGACGATACGAGCGGGAGGAGGGGGAGAGCTGAGGTGAAAGGGGCTCAGCCCACCGCAAGCACATGAGTACGCCTGAGCACCACTGGGGGAGGAGAAGATACTGAGGAGTACACCGCCTGAAAACACGATCTAGATCCAGTTGCAGAGCCATTGGCTCTTTCAAGCCCAACGTTCAAATTGGCCTTGTTTTATTCAAATAACAATATGACACTCAGTCTCCCCACAGGTGAATACTGTGAACGGAAGGATTGGTTTGTGATTGATATCTGTAATGTGGGTCGTATTCCTGGCTCACAGGTGAGCAGCAACATCTACTGACCATGCTGGCGGAATCCTATACTGCATTTTATATTGAAAAACCTGGAAGGAAGTGTTCCATATATTTTTTTTTTCTTTTTGTGGGTACAGTGTGGTGGGAGGTTGATCCTACACTGTATCAAGAAAAGGACAATATTATTTTGTTTTGTTCCAAGCGGAGAAATATCATTACAGTTCGTATCGTAATATATTTTCATATACAACTTGGTGGTAGAATGCAGAGTTTAGATATACCCCACCCCACACATTTTTGGCAACTCCGGGGGATCCTCCTCATTCCTTGAGAGGATCGGAAAGATTACTTAGTTGCATCTAGGTTTGAAAGAATTCCGGATACAAGGACATTTTCAACTCTCATGTGTTGTGTTGGCGCTGAAGCTGTGAGGGTGATAAAAGAATTACCCATTACGGAAGTGAGTGATGGACAGGGGGGGTGGGATGGAGGTGGGTATGTACAGAAAAGCCATGAGAAAATTGGAAGTTCACCATGGTAAAAACAGTTAATGTGGTATATGAGAGATACAAGTTTTGTCTCAAGGAAACAAGGTGTTTGGGAATCAGGAGATGGTTTTGTTGCTGATTTAAGGGGGCTTACTAACCTCGTGGGAATTTACTGGAACAGAGAATCCTCCTTTGAAAAAGGCTTTGGCAATTTCAAATGGTATTGAACTTACTAATGCATGTCTTAAGGAAGTGAGTGCAAAAATGGGAAAAGTAAACATTCAGTTGGTGAAAAGTGGGGAAGTAGTTGGGCAAGTTATGGAGGAAACAAAGGTTTGCGCTTTAAAAAAAGATTAATAGATATGGTGGGAACAATTACAATACTCAACAAGGTTAGAGAAAGGGACACTGTCCTCATTGAGGGTTCGAAAAACTCAGTTTGAATACTAAGGAATGCCTCGCAATGACGGCAAGTGCAGGAAACTGTGGGGTTGTAGGACACTTTGCCAGGTTTTGCAAATATAACATGCATACCACAGTAGGGTAAACTGGTGTGAATATGGTGATGGAAAATAAACAGGAATTGGCAAACAAGGTGGTTGACATAGTAGGGGAGGTGGGAGAAGATGATGACAGAGAATCTATTCCACCTGAAATTGACATTGTATCGGCAGGCAATGTCACAAGACTATTGGCAGATTCTGGGTCAGCATATACCATCATATCTGAAGACCAATACAGAGAGATATGGGGCAAAAAGAAACATACATTACACAACAGACATCAGACCCAGGGCATATGAGGGAGGGAAAATGGACTTGAAAGGTTTTGTGTAGTGTGATCTTGCACATGATGACCCACATACATGCAAAGGTGTATGTAGCTACCAAAGATGACTGACTGTTAGGTTGTAAACATGAAGGGAAATTGGGATTGGAATTGCATCCCTGTAAAGATCAGCAAGTACGGGCAATTGCAAGGCAAATGTCGGAGAAATTCAGTGATGACATGGCTAGGAAATTTGGAAAAGAGTTTCACAGTGGTATTTGGGAGACTTGGGGGGGGGGGGGGGGGGGTTATTAGCATAAGATTCGGTTGGTAGAAAATTGGACTACCAAGGAACACAAGGTGAGGCATCTTCGTCTGTGTGAGGAGCAAAGTTAGTCTGGAACTGAGAAATCTCTGAGCAAGGGTTATTGAACCTAATAGAGTGTAGCACATGGCTATCACCAGTGGTTGTTGCACAACGTCCAGATGGCAGTATTGGGCTATGTGTGGATTTGCGTGATTTAAACGAGAATATCCTTGTCAACGGGTCTCCCAATGAAGAATTGAAGATAAATGATGACATTGGTGCTGAATGGATAGCTCAAATTGGGGACACAGTAAGGGAAGCATTTTCAAAGGAATCGTGGTTGAAGGTAATTCAGAATTAACGCATTGAAGGAAGCCATAAAGAAGACTGGACGTGGATGGTGCAAAGGCGATGGAGTGGATTCTCTGTTTTGCAGAATATCGAGAGAGATGGTAAGTCTGCTTGGGTTGCCAGTGTTGAGCACACTTGATCTTGCCTCGGCTCCATCACAGTTTTGAGAAAATATACTAAATGTAACTTCGGAGGAGACTTTGTTTGAAGAGGATGTAGTTTGTATTGGTTTGGGTGGCATTCTTCCAACGTGTCATGCCATGTTTAAGGATTTAAAGGGGGTTGTCTGCTTTTGAGACACAGAAGAAAATGTGCTGAGGTTGGCAAATGTGTTGGAAATCATTAGACAATTGGGACTGACCTTGAGGGAGAAGTGCAGATTCAGGCTGTTGTACATCAAAATCTTGGGCGAGGGTCTTGGCATAGCTGGTGTGGAGCCCAAGGAAGACCTAGTTGCATTAGTGAATCTTGACTTGCCCAAAGACAGACCAGGGGTGATGCATTTCTTGGGGTTGGCAGAATATTCTACTAGGTTTGTTAGTTAATTTGCGGACAGGGGCAAAAATATTCTGCAACTGTGTAAGAAATGGAAGGAATTTCACTGGACGAGCGATTGTGAAAAAGAGTTTGAAGATGTCAAAAGGGCAACAGAGAGGGCTCCTGGATTAGCCAATTGTGATACAATGTGATGGATGCTAATGAGATGGGTTAAGGGGCTGTGCTTCTGCATAAGTAAAACCAAGTTAAGAGGGTGCTGGTGTTTGCGTTTGGAACTTTGGGGGGGGGCAGAATTTAAGAAATCTGTCATTGAAAAGGAGGTGCAGCACAGTATGGCCTATTTGCACATTTTGTGCATCCTTGTGGGGGAAGGTGATTCCGTGGATGGGGTTGTTCATGACAAAAGTGCTGGAAGGTGTGTCGCATAGGATTATGCGATGGGTCACTTGACTACAGGGGCATGATTTCTACATTGAGCATGTACCGGGAAGGAGATTTGGTGGCTGATGTCCTGTCCTCGGCAAGCAAGGATAACTGGGGTACCTGACAGAGAGGCCTGGGGAAAAAGAGGATGAACAGGTCACTACTCCAGATAGGATTTTGGAGTGAGAGTATTTTACTCCCAATTTTTTGAATTGGAGAGTACATCCAATTTCAAGAGTAAAAATGATTTTCCTCCTTCGCAGGAGAGTAAAAAGTGTCTGACAACTATCCAATTTGTGCATAAAATTAAAACTTTGAAAACATAAGTGACAAAACCGCTGTATTTCAAAGTGGTTCTAAATGTAGTGCACCTGTGGACATTTTTTTCCCACACAAGAACTTTGTAGATGCATACTACCCAGCTTCATCTTCATGATACCTGGGTACAAACTCTGTTAAGAGTTACTACGGATGCCAGCTAGTTACATCAGTTGATTCATAAATCAAGTCCCTCACTCTACCTGCATCACTTCACTGAATCTTGGACCTACTATTGCTGCCTGGCACTACCTGCTTGACAGCCACTCCATGTTTTTGCTTTAGATCTCCTTCCCTCTGCTACTTTGTTTCCCCTGTCTCTCACTTTCTGATGCACTGCCCCTCACCCTTAAATGTTGCGATGCCACGTTTTGCGGTCTGTTTCTCTGTCACTCTGCCTCTCCCATCTCTGCATTCTATTGTTGCTGTTTCCCTCCTATTTTCACTGTATCGGTTGATATAACTCCTCTGGCTCTCTCATGTCATTACTCTGGTTGTTCCGTTTTTTTCATTTTCTCGGTTGTGGTTGCTACTCCTTTTTAATTACCTTTCTTGCATTGTCTCTTATGTTATTGGCCTGCTCTTCTCTATTCTTGCTTTTATATTTCCATCTCTTCCCCACCTGCTGTTGATCTGTTATTTTACTGTCTCCAAATGTCTTGTTTGCTCTGCTTCTATCCCTCCCTCCTATTGTGTGTTTGTCCTATTATTAACTCTGTTTCTTCTCACACTTTCTTGTTGCCCTGTCATGTAGCTCATTGCTCTCTGTTCCTGTTGCTCAAATTCCTATTTTGGATTGGCTAGTTTGTTCTCTGTCCCTTCGTGCCCCCGGCCACACATTTGTTCTTCTGCATTGCTTAGGTTCAGAGTTGCTCTTCCTCTCCTGTTTTTCTGTTTGTCTTTTAACATGGCACCAATGAATATCCAAAAAGCTGAAAATGCCTTTTCTGTTTAAAAATCTAGTGCAGCTTTACCATTCGGTGCTCCTTTTTAGATGGTGTGCAAACCTTCTTTTGGCCATTAGGCTGGGAATTCTAGAGTTGGAGGTTTGTCTGACCAGATGCAGAACTTGCTTGAACGTAGATGCTTTACCAACACTGTATGCCATTACAAGTACAAGAGCCCATATGAGATGTGTATTCTGATCCATTATAAGTACAGCAATCCTCATGGGATGTGCTTCTTCGGAGCCATTACAAGTATAGCAGCCCAAATGAGAGGTCTGTTCTGAGACAGTACTAGTATAGTGGTCCTCATGGGATGTGCATGCTTCTACTACTGAGCAATCACGGTTATAGCAGCCCTGATCTGTGTTATGAGCCATTACAAGTTAGAGCATCCCGGATGAAATGCGTGTGTTCTCAGTCACTGAACATTTAGTAGTTCTTTTGATAAGTCGAACAATTGGATGTTACCTGCATCTTCAATACATATCTCGGATGCAGACTAACTCACCTATTAACATGATTTGAACCAACAGGTTAAACAATAATCTCTGCAGCAGAGTTATTGACCTACTGAGCTGCCTTTCCTAACAGGCTGTTGATACTGAAAGGCACATAGTGTTAGGGCACTGGCAGTTCCATTTGGGGCTTGCCTGACATAAATGGCTTGTCAAAAGCTCTAAGCCTTTTTGGACTATCCTACATTACGAGATTCATAATGCGGCTTGAAATGTGCTTGATTGTTGGCAGTGGGACTCAGTAATCTGACGTGTGAGAAGCAGAATATTTGAAAAACGCAAGACTGAGTAGAAGGGATTGAAGTATATGACAGCAATGCCATCTTCACAAACTGTCGGTGGTTGGTGGGTAGAGCTCAGACACTGTTCCTGCTCTGTACTTTAGCTCACTGTAGAAAATGCCAACACGTGTTTGTGCTTTAACAGCAGCTCTGTTAAGAAATTCAGGTACTGTCCCAAAACATGGCAGTCCTGCTAAAAAATGTGGACCTGTTGCAATCAGCCCTGCTGTGAATATTTGGCATTGTGCCTTGACATGCGTACGGTATAGCAGCTCAGTTTATAAATTAGGTTACTTTGTCTTAATATATAGCAGTCGTGTTGAGGTACAGGTACAATCTGTGCCACTGAAAATACATACAGCACTGCTTCTACCTGTATCCATTCTATCTGTGCACTGCGTGATCCGAAAGGGAATTCATGTTCAGACCACATGCCTAGCTATGCATTTGGTGTGCTTCTGTGATGAAAAGAAAACGAAGTATGAAATGCCCATGCTGCTGCACCTGCGCTGCCTCTATTAAAGCCAATGAATCAGAAATGCTGCCCTAAGTAAGTTCAAGACGATTTTCATTTTACACCAAACTACCTGTGTCCTAAAGCAAAGTAAAAAGCATGTTCATGATTCAAGATGCTTTAATAACACTGTAACCTACAAAATGCAGGCAGTTGAACAAAGTGTACTAAACACAAATTCCCTTTTACATTACTGAGAAAGTACTATCTTGATAGAATCTTTAACCGAGGAGAGTGTTGCTTCTTTCAAGGAAATGTGTCTCAGTAAAGAGTGGATTTGCAAGCTGCTGCTAGCCCGGCTGTCACCAGTGAGATCCATGATTTATGAGGGTGCTGTCATAAATAGCCTGTATAAGTGGTATGCAATGAAGAATTAAAAGGGCATTATTGAGAAGATTTCTGTGCGTAAAAAGGCCTGATACACACTTTATCTGGAGAGCTGGAACAGGTGTTTTAAGTTGTCTGCTTCCTCACAGTAATCTTTTTTCTGACCAAAGTTTTCAAAGGAAGTGGTCGAAATTGTCAAGCAGAGTTTTGAAACGCCTGTTGAACATTAGCTCTTGAAGATTTCAACAAGGTTAGGGAGGAATTGGGTTTGGTCCAATGGGTGCTTGTGCAAAGATGGGAAATGTAGTGCCACCAGTAGGGGTATGCAAAAGAATTGTGGGCCATGAAAGACACCTAGGGCTGGCAAACACCAAAGGGAGTATTGGGAGAGACTATTTGTGGACAAAGATACAGAGGTAGAGCTGATGGTGAAAAATGTTTTAGTTTTGTGTTGAGGCAGACAGGGGTTTGAGGAACAGAGTCCAGCCAATAAGGCCATTGGAGCTGCCAAGCCTACCCTGGGAGTTTGTAGAACTCTATACACTGGGCCCTCTGGATGGGGCGAGAGGTAGGCAGAAATGTTTTATATTACTGGGCAAATATTCCTATTGAGTGGAGGTGAAAGCGGTGCAGGAGGTATTCCAAATGCGGTGGCAGATTTTCTCGATGCGATCTTCCAATGGGAAAGGTTTCGGAGGAAAGAAAAGGGGGTCTAACTTACCTTGCCCATTATGTAGGCCTTTTTTCATAAAACATACTTCTTCTAAAACAAATGCGGCAGTGGAAAGATTTAACTTCACCCTTGTGCAAGTAGCCAGGGTGGCCATTTCTGCAGGCCAAAAATTGGAGCGAGTTGGTTGAAAAGTGTGTCTCTCGCTCTATAGGTTAGACCACCACTAACTGCAATGGGGAAAAGCACAATTGATTAAGAAGGGCTATGAGTTTAAACCCGTACTAGAAGGGAGGAGTATATAGAAGTAGAGCTGGTATGTTTGATAAAGGTGAGCATAGTTCCCTAGGGCAGCTGGGGAGACACATGTTGGTGCAAGTGTTTGAGGATGCGGTGACCACCGAAGATGGCAGGCTATGGAACAAGAGGAGGCCAGCAAGAAAAGGTGTGCAAGGTGAGGAAGATGAACTGTTGGAATCGTATGTTGGAGAGTGATTGTTTAGGGAGCAGTTGCCTGTCTGTGTGAAAGGATAGAATCACAGGAAAGAATGCTCGGAGTGCTATGATTCTGGAAGGTCGAGCAATCTGTCAGCGGTGGGCTATGATCTAAAAATAATTATGGCATCTCCCTGAAAGGGGTAGGTAAAATGATTAAAATTACAGGGCATCTGTTGCCTTGGAACATCTTCCCATGTTTTGTGATGCCTTCATATTGTCAGTTATGAACTCGGCCATAACCCACTACCGGTAATCTAATAACCAGAGATTTTTTTATTTTTCTTTAAATCGCAGCAGACTATGGCTGAGGATGTTCCCCGGAATGCTGGCTTTGTCAATATATGCCCCGACACTCCAATATGGGACACAAGCTTGGCTAAGCTTAGAACCTTTGGGTCAGCTGAGGTTAGTGTGTAAAGGCCATCCAGGTGTCATTTTTGGATTAAGCTACTTATAACCAGATCAAACGATACACTCATTCCTGGGAGGAAACCCGTCAGACTGCGGTGGACCTACACCCCTCACCTGAACAAGACGAGATTGGAAGTTGATGAGTGTATCTGGATGAACCAGAAGGATATTGACACTTAATGGCTTGCAGATACTGGAGAGTTAAAGGGATGGTCTAGTAAAAATTTTTATTTAAAAAATAGATAGGCCACATAAAATAAAAATATTAGCATCCTCTGTTTTAAAACTTCCTATGTAAAATTTTGAGCTATTCAAGCTCAAAATTCGAAAAAGCAAGCACAGCGGCGCAGCCATTTTGTGAAATGGAGGCCCTCCTGTGCTGGCTTTTCTTTTGCGGCACTAATGAAGGAAAATCCAGCCAGCTGTAGTAAACAAAGTATACCGCTGGGTGGCTTTCCCTTCATTATTGCCGGGACTCGGAGGACGCGGACCGGAGACCAGAGCAGGAAAGCTGCAGCTGAATCTCGGTAAGTGCTATTTATTTTTTTTACAAAAAATAAGCACTAGCTGTGGTTTTTTTTCTAAGTTTTCCGGGCTGGAGGAGCCCGAAAAACTTAGAAATAAAACCGCAGCTTTAAAAACGTTGTATTTATGTTTGCGGTCGCTTTTGAAGCGACCGCAAACATAAATACAACGTTATTGTGTTGGAAAACGCTGCGGTTTTTCTTTCCAAGTTTCTCAGGCTCCTCCGGCTCGGAGGAGCCTGAGAAACTCGGAAAGAAAAACCGCAGCGTTTTCCAACACAACCGCGTTGTCTGCCTGAATCTGCTTTTCCATTTGGGGCTCTCGTGCTCCAATTTTTACTAGACCATCCCTTTAAGACGGACTAAGTCAATCTGTGGAAGAAGTTTATTGTTCTTTGGGGGTGGAAATAACTGACTGGAAGTTTTGTCAAGAAAGATGGGGTTGAGCCACATGGAGTGTATAATGGGAGGTGAGTTGGAGGGTTTGTTGGGTTTGTTTGGGGTGATGGTGTGAAATAACATGCAGCCTGATTCTTGCATATTTGGAAGTAAAGAACCTATTTGTCCATCCCTCGTGGCTAATGTGTGACTTATTTTCTGACTGTTCAGAAGTTGAGAGGTTGGTTGGTGGGAGAATGGCAACAGCTTTTGACTGTTGTGTTGACCATGCACTTCTTTTAAAACAATAAATGCGTCCTGCATACAACCTCGTCATTACCTGTGCATAGTTCTTCCTCAACAAAATCCCCTGCTGACTTTCTAGACAGGTTGACAGTGACATTTCATCAGTAAACCAGCAAACACTGCAAGAAACGAGCGCAGCTGCTTTTGTCCAAGAAATGGAAATGCAGCTATCGGTCAGTTGGCAGAAAAAATGCGCTAACTGAACTAATAGTTACTACTCGATGTGTACCCTGTCAAGAGCACAAAACGAAGCATATAGCAGCACAGCGTATGGCATTATAGTTTCCAGGGAAGGGTATAATGTGCTGAGTGGGGAAATGTATGAGGAGGATCAGGGTTGAGGACCAGGTGCAATAACAAACAGCATGCATGTTATCATTGCAATTGGGAGGGACACTGGAAAATTAAATCTCCTAACCTGAACCCCAGAAGACTGTCTTGACCCTATTCTGTAATGCATCACTGTTCCTCAATCTGAATGCTCTGCTTTTCCTCCATCTAGCACTGCGCCTTCCACACTGGGTGAAGGTTACCACTAGGACATCCGGAGAGAGACTAATGTTGCCATAAAACCATTAATCCTTTTAGATCCATGTGTGCTGTGTCAAAGTGAGCTGAACGATACCATATCTCTTATATAGACTCTGGTTAGTCAATCTGCCCTCCCTCCGTCAAGACTACCCATCTTCCTTCCACCTCTGTTAAAGCTGTTGGCGTTTCTAATCGACCTGTTCTACACCTTTGTGACTATACTCATTCCTGCATCCCTAGGCCCTGTCGTTAACATTAACAACCATTCCTTTCTTTTACGACCTTACGCTCCTGAAATTTGCTAACGTAAGATCTAGGTAAACTAAACTGTACCATCAACTGTACACTGGAATGAACTTTCCAGAACATACTCTATCAAAGCACAAAGGTTGTACTTGCAGCGAGGGCCATTTATACTCTCTACTCTAAATGCAAGCATTAGCAAGGACTTTATGGATTTGTTTCAATTAACAGTGGTCCCAACATGACAAAGGTAGGGCACATACGAAACACGCAGCCTAGAAGTATACAAGTAAATCCCTGCAAACCCTCTAGACACTTGCACCAGTACCCATTATTCCCAAAAGCGGAAAAGTAATAGCATCTGTCATTAACTCGCTGCTACCACAAGGAATTGACATCCCTACTCATAGCCCATGCAATACCCCAATGATGCCTGTGAAAAAACAGTGATTTCATACAGGACAAGTGCTGTAAATTCTGTAGAATTGTTCGTATCCAGTAGCCCCTAATCCTGCCACTTTTCTTTCCTGCACTTTGCCTATAGAAACATTGTTCGCTGTTGTAGGCATGTGCTCTGGCTTCTTTGTTACACCGAACCATCCAGACCGTCAGTATTGTTTCACCTTTCCCATACTGCAAATCGAAAGACTCCCGGACAAGGCTTACACAGGGGGGGGGGGGACCTAAACATTCCACCCCGTTTTCAAACACCCAGATAGCATAATATTCCCAG
Source organism: Ambystoma mexicanum (assembly GCF_040938575.1). Taxonomy (NCBI): domain Eukaryota; kingdom Metazoa; phylum Chordata; class Amphibia; order Caudata; family Ambystomatidae; genus Ambystoma; species Ambystoma mexicanum. The sequence goes on from NC_090927.1 coordinate 545,641,790, forward strand.
GAATATCTGTCCTTACATAGAAGACTCACTCCTAGCCTTACCTTTTGTATGAAGCTTATCAGAAGGATATAATTGTGCTACTCATTGCTTTGGCCACGAAGGGACAAAGCTTCCAAACCGACATTAGTTATGGCAGCAAAAGATATATAATTTAGGTGACATTTCTGCAGGCACCAAGACCTCCCTCTATAACCCAGATGCAATCTTTCCTGGGCATGTCTGGATATGAGCCACAATGAAGTTTGGGCTACACCGCGGTTGTCAAGCCATTGCAAACTCTAAAATTTGAACTTACCAGGAGGATCCTTTTGTAGTAACATTTTGCAACTAAAAAACACTTTCTTCTTCAGCCCGCATTGGACTGGCCCCATTTTGAGAAGCCCTTCACGCTGCTTTGTTTTAGCTGTGCACACAAATGTGGTGTTGAATACCTCCATCGCCTTTACTGCAGCAATTTGCTATAATAATTTTCACATTAACTTGCTGTCCTTCTCTCGCTCTCTCTCGCGCTCTCTCTCGTGCTCTCTCTCGCGCTCCTGCTCTCTCTCTCTCGCTCTCTCTCGTGCTCTCTCTCGCGCTCCTGCTCTCTCTCTCTCTCGCTCTCTCGCTCTCTCTCGCGCTCTCGCTCGCGCTCTCGCTCTCGCTCTCTCGCTCTCTCTCGTCACGCCTTTTGAAATCTAGGGAAATGTGTTGCTAGTTATGATGCATGATCTTCCACAATTAAGAGTATTCAGTCATCATCAAATGGGTACAACGTTTATTCATTGCCTGTTTTCTTTTTCGCAGAGTTTACCGCCAAGTTTTGTTTGCTGCAAAAACTCAAATGTGGGGTGGTGGGATATAAGGGTTGTCGCGAATGGGTTGTATATGGCTGCTTTGTCTGCAGAAAGTGTGGAGGGGGGAACGGGATGCTTGGGAACGCTTAACAATATCCATATCCAAGATGGTGCGTTCACTCTGGACTGAACCACTCTCCTGAGCTACTGTAACTCCACCCATTCCTCTGTCTGCCTGCATCAAAAGGACACCTGCAACCAGCGCCTGGTGAGAGCTGGCCATTGTAATTACAGGACTGCCTTTGAAGTATAAGTCTCAAGCTAAATCCCCCAGGGGGGGTTCATGTTCCCTTGAAGATGTGACCAGTCTTATCAGTGTTGGGAGTTATGGAGGGGGACAAGGGGAGGATGGGCCAGTCATAAATGAGTCCTGTTCACCAAGCTGACCATTTACATCAAATGCTTATGTCAATATAATTGGTAATCTCAGTAGTCTCCATATCAAAACCTGACATTTCTTATATTGTTTTTTTTTTACCAACTATCACCAGACTGCTGGGGTATGCAGTTATATTTTGAACCAGAGATGCATACAGTTAAAAAAGCCACCTCTGTCTGTTTGAACTTATTGTTCTAGCAGATGTGTTCAGTAATGCACTTGTGACTTTTGACACTGCACTCCTGACACTGCCCTGTTGCCACTGAAGGGACTGTTGCAGCAAGAAATAAGATTGCATTCTGCTTTTTGGCATGGATCATTATGAAAGTGGGGTCCGATTAGTGTATCTCACAGAATTAGCTGCATCGTTTTTATCGTTAAAAATCAAAAACGCTCCGGCTACCTTGCCCTCAAAGATCACATTCTGTCACAGCAAGAAATCTGAGCATGGGGGAATATCAATAAACAGACTGGCTTGAACCTACACAAGTCTCACAGGACACCACACAGAGATTGAAATAAGGATTTGATTACCAGGAGTTAAAAGCAGCTCCTGGGTATCCGGCATCAGCTAGTTGGAAGGAAACCAGAAGCGATTTTTATATAGCATGCCTCCAATTTAACTCCCACGTAAAATGCAAACTAACATTTTGTCAACTCTATATGACCCGTTCTACTTTAAATGTATTCTGGATATGACCTAATGCTCATGTATGCACATTCCTAAATGCACAGTTGATGGCATATGCATAGGATTGTCATATGCATAGGATTGTATGGCAGCCGTTGGCTTGTGGAGCCAAATGTAGCTCCTGGTTGCTGTTGTGTTAGCCAGCCAGGCTTTAACCAAGAACTAAATAGCTCCCAACTCTACCATTTCGAACCCTGCTCCATATTCTGCATCACCATCACTAGCCTTGGCACAAGCTGGTATTCACAATGGTGACAACCTTTTGCTACAATATTATAAAGCGCTAATACAAATTGTGTGGTCTATTCACTTGCAGGTCAAGGAAGCACTGCCAAATCCACTGGCACAAGCCTAGCATTCTCTGGTGTCTACAGACTGTTTAAATCAATGGGAATCTGCTCTGGTGTCCCGCTGGAAGGACCCTTCACCAGATTCCTTTGGCAACTGATAAAGCAGTGAAGTGTTGACCGTTGACCACGTGGCACACTGCAAAATGTACACCTACCAGAAAAGGTTATGCATTTTGCCGATTGAGATATCCTATTGGTAGTAATGAGAGTTTTTGGGCCAGGTAATCTTGTTGAATATGATAACAATGAATAGTTTCAAAGGGTGGACCTGAATGAACAGAGGCAGTACCACATGACCAACGGCAAGAAGGTTCCAACAGATAGTGTGAAACTTGTCATGCTGGCGTAGGCAGACAATTGAATAGCAAGGTGAAACCTGTGGTATGTCTTGTTGGTTTGTGGAGTGCACAGGTACTTGGGATGTCTTCCTGGGTCAGCTGAATGTGCCATTCGGCAAATTTCCCCTCTGACTGCCATGCACTTCCCAACTGGATCTCTGAAAAATGTCAGGAAATGGTAGCCGCAGTCCATCATTCCATCATTCCTATCTCTTAAGTTCTACATATGGTAACTTGTCCTGAGTATTGGGAAGTCTGCGTACATTATTGACTATTGTGTTTTTCTAATTTCATATGTGGCTTGTAGACTGCTTCAGTATTCCCTTTCTACACTTTGAATGTTACTCATTTTCAGGGTCTTTTCGCTGTAGCTGTGTAGTGCCCGAGGTTTGTAACACCCTCCAGAGATGATATCACAGAAAATCGATGTGCATTTCTAGGAATGGTAACATTTCCGTATGCTTGTCGGAATTCCAGATCACTTGTCGCTTCCATAAAATGGATTTAGAGAGACATATTTATTATGGTGCGAACCCTCTTCTTGCAGGTTGGAATGGCTAGTGTGGACATTTGGAAAAGGTAACCAGCCTTCCTTCTGGGACACAATACCTAATTTACTCCTATACAATAAAGTTTCTAAACTCTGCATTGACTATCAACTGAGTATGATGACCAAGGAAAATCTGGTTCTGAATATTAGATTTGCAGGTACATTTCTCTAGTGGAACCCAGCCTGACAGAAATCTGTTAGAACTCCCAGGTAGGTGAGGGGCTACTAGGAGTTTGCTGACCCAGAACTCCTAGAAGGTCAACTCCCTCCCTTCCCAAAAGGAACACAGGCCCAAACAGACAGCAAGTTCAAACTGCGGTTTATTACAGCCAAAACCAATGGGGATCGGGACATGGAAGAAGAAAATACAGGCACTTGTCAGTGATCTCTGTCTCGCAGGCCAGTTTTGTAGCACTATTACATCACACTGACATCACAATCTAGGCCCCTCTCCAGCAAACCTATTGGACAAGTGGATTGGGCGTTGAGTGGTAGTCCACATATACCGGGCCTTACACCTGTTAGTTTACTGGCTTTCCCATGTTAGGTGACTTGCCTGACCCGTCCCCAATTACCTAATCCTCTACCATGTTGCTGTGTGAGGGTCTTGCCATTGGTTCCTGCCCGTTGCTACCCACCCTTGGGGTACTGAACTGTGATTGGCTAGAGCTGACATTCCCCAGGCCTGTGATCCGAAATGGTTCTTAGCTTGAGGTGTACCTTCTCAAGGTAATAAGAACAATTGTGTCTACATTGTAAAATGTGTACGCCACCAAAGACTGTGAGTGCTCGTTCTCATCATGCAACACTCAACTTCTTCTGTAACTACTATGTTGCAACTTCTGTCTGGATGTGTGAGACTGCTCCTTTTTCCCAGCTGCTAGTTTCGGTTCATTATCAGCTCGGCCGGGTCACGTGTTCAGAGACCGTGTCTTGGAGCTCTGCAGCTCTTTTATGAAGAATTTGTTCACGTTTACTGTGCTGGTGTTACTGCAGTTCACTGAATGTCACTCGTATCTTGGTGGCCTTTACAGCAGTCCCTCTCCCACACGGTTGCTCTCTTGTTCTCACTGATTTCAGCTCAGCCTTTACTGAGCCGGTTGTCACCTACTGTAATTTTCCTAAGCCATGGCATGGCTTCTAACTTGTTTGTGCTGTTCTATAGTATTCATAGGTTAGTTGGTTATGGCTTCGTCAGGTCCCTCAGGTGCTCCTGCAGTTCCATAGGATTATTTGCATAGCACAGGATCTTTTGCTTCTTGCGGTTTTTGCATGGCTGCGGTCAAAATAATAAAGGCAAAGACAGTATGTAGGTGTATTTGTCCTCTAACTTGTAGCACTATACCCATGTGGTGTTCTTGTATTCGGGTGCGTGATTGTGTCCCGATGTGTGGATTGCACGTGGGCTTCATGTCTAATGCTGCTATGTCGTTGTTTCTCTAACGACATTAAGCACTTCTTCTTGGCACTTTAGTCGAGGCTGTCAATTGAAGTGTCCTTAACTGCATCCCAGTGCTCCTCATCCACTCTGGGCAACGGCTCCTGGGCTTTAGGGTTGGCTGAGTGGGTACCTTTCGACATATTTGTCCATCAGGGGAGCACTGGGAATTGGTCCAAAATGGTCAGAGCGATCATGGTTCCTTCGGTTTTTCTTTTGGGCTATGTGTCTGTTGGGATGGGAAGCAGGGGTAGGATCCAGGCACCCCTCTCTACAGTCCCCCCCTCTGGTCGACTTGTCGAACACATCTCGAAAGGGCCAATTCTTTTCTCTGGGCCATCAAACCTTCGTTACTCCTCCGAGGTGTCCATAATAATTTGTGTAATCATCGAAGGACCAGTACATGTAACAGCATATTCCTTCTGGGTTGCACCAGGCCCACTTCCCTTCATAGGCTCTCAGATCTTGGGGGTTGTCCACCCTTGTCCCTGTGGGAAATAAGTCACACTGCACAATTCTCTCCCTTAGTCTGTCTCTCGCTCACAATGTCATCTGTCGCTCCTCCGATGCTCACGTCCATCAGTATCTGCATTCCAATTGCATCTTCCAATGCATATTCTGATCACACACAGGGATGCTGCTCCAAGCAGGAGTGCCCCAAGTTAATCACTTTCAGTCCATCTGACAGCCATGATGGCATCCAAGACCACCTGCATGCCAGCCAACTGTTGTCTTTCCCCGTCCCACATGCTTTATCTTCCATCTTCGTATGCATTTGTGTCAATTGTGCAACTGCGTCTGAGAGAGTTCCATTGTCTTCGTCGTTAGCTGGTAGGAATGTGCAACATGAACTCCCGATCTTTGCACAAACTCCTCCTTACATTGCTGTGAGGAGATCCAGAACGTATCTATTCTGGAGCACCACCAACCTTATTGCTCTGAGATCTTCCTTTCTGGCATTGAACCCATTCACTGTCAAATGTATTGTTGTTATCCGCTCCCAGTGAGTAATTTGCAACCATTTGGCATGTATATCTGTCTGTATTCCTGGTATTAGTGAGGCGAATGAACATTTGCGTTCTGCTGAACAGCCTGTGCTCTGCTGGTACTTTGTCCAATGCTGTTTCAGATTTGCCTGAGAAATAATTCCCATCTCTCTTCATCCTGCTCGTCAGCCATGACTTGGACAGATGGTGCTAACTCCAGTGACCTTTTTTCCTGCTTGTTGCTTTCCTTCTTCGGAAAGTCATCAAGCTTCACGTCTTTCTTGGGTACCACCAATGAAGGCATGTTGGTGTGTACCAGGGCGCATACCCCTCTCCAATTAGGTGGCAGGTTCTCATATGCTTTAGACCCGCATTCCCCGTAGTGATCAATCGGCACTGCTGTTCCCGCTCCCATTGCCTGGATAGTCTCCACCGTCTTGCTTCCCACGTTCTCACCGGCGTCCATGTCACCATAGTGCTGGTAACAGTTTTTGGCATTGTTCCGGCTTCGTTCTCTACCCAGTTCATCAACTTTTCACTCCTGTCCCATTCCTTCAGGCACTTGTCATTCTCTTTTTGCACCTTGCTAACTGCCGACTTGGCTAAGGTCAGTGCCTTGCTTCCCACTACTCCATCTTCCCATCCATTGTTAGTGTATACACGTCCATAGACCATTATCTGTGGTCTCTCCCAACATCCAGGCTCTCCTATCTCCAGGGACAAGGTAGCTCCTTCAGAGTGATTGTCTTTGTTTCTCCCTTCTCGGGCTCATCAGTTGTGTATTGCAATCCTTCGTCTAGCTGCCAGTAGTTGTTCCTCATGTCTAATGTCTTCATGTAGTTGTCTTCGTATGGGAAGGTCCCCTGAGACATCCATCTTAATGTTGCTGTTTCCCTTGAAATTGGCCTCACATTTTGACCAGTGTGAGGTATAACGTGCGTGATAACCTGGGTATCACTGGTCAGGCTCTGGTGTGGCTGACCTCTTTCCTCTCCGACCGACCCTCCCAGGTTCAACTTAGATCCTTCCTCTCTGCTGTCTTTTACTCTGCCTGTGGTGTCCCTCAGGGGTCTAACCTCTCTCCCTGGCTTTTCAACCAATACTTGGCACTCCTTGCCCACCGCATCGCCACTCTCTGCCCCAACTTTCAGTGCTATGCTGATGACACCCAGCTCATTTTAAGGCTACCCTCGGCCTCCTCCTCCCCGTCCCTCATCTGACTGTCTGCTATCCAGGAGTGGTGTGCCACCAATGACCTCTGCTTAATGCCAGCAAGATTCTCCTCATCTGCACACCCGCTGCCTCCTTCCCTGCAGCTCTCTGGCCGGCCTCTCTTGGCCCTTCCTTTGCTCCCACCCTTGAGGCTAAAAACCTCGTCATCTTCGACTCCACACTCTCCTTCTCTCCTCACATCTCTGACGTCTCTAAGAAGTCTCACTACCAACTGCACCTCCTCAGAGGTATTCTTCCTTTCCTCTCCCCCCGCCCCCCCCCGAAGCTCACTGTCTCCAGAGCTCTGGTTCTCTCTAGGCTGGACTATTGTAACAGCCACGTTCTAAAGCTGCCTGCTTCTACTCTCCGCCCTCTGCAACTTATCCAGAATAGGACTGCAAGACTTGTCCTTGGCCTCAAACCCAGGGATCGTATCTCTCCAGGACTGAAATCTTTTCACAGGCTCCCAGTGGCTGCGAGGATTAAGTTCAAAGCTCTCTGCATCGTCCACAAGGCCTTCTGGGGCCTCCATACCTTCAACTCTCTCTTTCTAAATATCTTCCTTCTCGAGCTCGCCGCTCATCCGCCTCCAACTCCCTCAGGGTCAGTCGCTTCTCCAAGCAACGAGTTGGTGGTAGATCCTTCTTCGGCTGGTCCCTCCCTCTGGAACAGCCTCCCTGCCTCCCTCAAACTTGAAGAGAACCATCTCCGGTTCCGGATGCACCTCCAAACCTTTCTCTTTGCTTCTGCCTTCTCTCCTCCTCTCCTCTGCTGACCTCCTGGCTGTTGCCTGAATTACATTGGCGACCTGGACACCCTCTGATCTCGAGCCAAGCCCCCCCGCCCCCCTGCCAGCGTCACACACCTGCACTGGACACCTGGCAACCCCCACACTAGGGGACTGTTTCTGTATCCCTACAGTCCCCCTAGCAGCCCTTGACACCTGATGTATACACTTACCATTGCCACTTGTTGGCCATATTTATTATCATCTTTCTCATGTACTGCACTGTTCCCTGTCCCCTCTCATGCACTTGCGCTATCTGAATGACACCTGGCCTAGTAGGATCATTGTCCGTCCTCCTTTTGTTCCCCTCCCTTGCCTCGTCGCGCCTTGAAACACTTCTGTATAGGTGTGTTTATAAATATCATATCATATGAAGCACTGCTTTTGCTGCAGGTATTTCAGTTGCGATGAACTTTCTAGTTGCACTCATGGCGTAGGGCATTAAAGAGCAGACCTAACCGCTCTCCTCGGTGGTGTCCCTACCTACTTTGGACATTTGTTTGTGCCAAATGTTGTTGGATACTCGTGCTGTGTCTGTGAGATACATGCCAACTCCCTTCATGTCTGCATCAACACTGCGCTTACCTTATCAGCAGTGTCTTCTCTTCCACCTGACATGGTAGTTCCACCTGCTTGGGTTGGGGCAATGGTAGTATGGGATACAGCGTAAGTACTTAGTGCAAAATAAACTTGCCATGCTATAATTCCCATTAACCCACTTGGAACCAATACATGCCAGTACCAATACATGCCAGAATTGGAAGTATCTTTATTGTCTATGCCATGACCACTTGCGCTGCTTGATACTTGCAGCTTGATGAGGTGATAAAGTTGCCGGCCTGAAAATCGCAAAAAAGGTGTTATTGTGTTAGTATTCTTCGGTACCCTCGAGCTCTGCGCACAAAATAGTTGCTAATGGCGAAAGCGAAGACCTCCTCCCAAACTGCCCTGATCGAGGAATCTCTTAATGTGGGTAGGCACTGTGTTCAAGTTGTGGATATGCTGGAGCCAAATATTCTTAGAATACAAGTAGGTTTTGCTGTGGTTTATTATACGGTCACACCCAAGTCAGGGAGCTCCTTCCCCCACGATGAATGTCGCACAAAAAGCGCTTTGGATTTTCTATTAAGTTCTTTTTTGATAAGGCCTTCAAAATTACATCAGCCATCAATGTTGTGGCAAAACTAGAACAACATGACTTTGGCAAAGTATCCACACAGAGATAACACTAGAATATGCAGTGACAATAGCGTCCTTTACATCACCCCCCAATATCAGCAAAAACAGTGCAAAGCGCACAATGAAAATGAAGGCCAACAGGGTTATACTTTTGTCCCAGCAACCCTCAGCCTCTAAATATCCACTAGGCTTGGCTCTTTAGAATGGAACGCAGTGGCAGGGTGTCGGACCACAATGTGAAAATCGGAATTGGGGTAGGATTCACAGAAACAATATGACAGGAAGAAAGGTAAGGGGAACATTTGTTTTGTTGTGCCTGACAATCGCCCACAGGGCTTTAGGATTATGGTCAGAACAGAATGGGAAAATCAGATTTAAATGACCTAGCACATTGCACTGGGAGTGGGAAATTTGTTTTTTGTTACACCAAAAGGACAGGTAGGGGAATTAATTAATTTAATTTGAGAAATATGCTAAGGATCTACACTGGGATTTTCCAATGGGGAAATAACTAAAACAATGATAAAAGAATACAGGGTTTATACAATCTATGGCTTGGGGTAGTTCTACTTCCTGATGCCCAGTCCAGACCTCTCCTGGAAGTGTCGGGGCACACTGTTGGGACAGCCAAAGGGGGTCAGTCAAGGATTCCATCTGAGTCCACCCAGGGCTCCAAATCAGTCTTTCTATCCTGGCTCCTGTCTCCCCTGCAAGGTTAGTCCTCTTTCTGCTGGGATGGTCACGCCAGATTTCGGCAGCAGGTCCCCTGCAAGGTTAGTCCTCTTTCTGCTGGGATGGTCACGCCAGATTTCGGCAGCAGGTCACCTCATGGAATTAGTGGGAGAACTCCAGCTCTGAGGCAAGTTGATTTAGTTATAGGGCAGATGACATCACTAATGTGTCATGATTCTCGCAAAAGGGATTGGCTAGCCTCCGCTACCCCACTCCCGCCTGTCTGCTGATGGGACAAGGGACTGGGGGAGTGCTTTGGACTGGCTTGGGAAGGAGAGAATTTCATCTCACTTTAACAGGTGGGCTTGGTCATGTTTTTGGACTCAAAAGTATCTCAACATAGCAAGTACCCTTAATCTCCAAAACTTAACGTGTATGAATACATTATTGACAACTATATTTTAAAGCAAATGAGATGAGACTAGTCAGAAGTCTGGTAAGCACAAGGAGGCCCAAATCACATTTCCATTAATAACTTTAGCTGTGTTTTATCCCACGAAAATCATTTTTGGATAGTTGGAAGGGGTTAACGCTTACCTTTATTAAAATCCTAGAATGACTGTTGTGCTCTGTACACTGTCCAATTTACACAATAAAATACATTTCTCCCATTTTAAAGAATGGGCAGCTCCACCACTCATTTTCTCCGCCACCCCAACCCCCCTTTTTAAGTACCAGTTCCTTTCTGTTCAGGCATGACGTCAGTAGAGGGATCTGTGTTTACATTAGATCAGCCCTTTAAGAACTAATGACCAAGCTAATGCACTTTTTATGTGAATTGTGACCAGACCCAATCTTATCTGGTCCACACTGTGTTTCCCATCTCAAAAGTATTTAAGGCTGTAATTTTAAGGCAAGGCCCTGATGTTTGAAGCCAACCTCGGCCGAATCTCCAAGGCAACCAAGGGAGGCCCTGAAGTTTAATTGTACATCTTGAAAAAATGGCCCCCAGCACAAAGCCTTTCAGGCTCACAGCCTGTAACTTGTACATCAATGTATTTAAAATTACCTTAAGGCACACAATTTACAAAGTATGCATGCGAGTTTCTTAAACATTGTTAATGGGGATGAGCTTATGATAGTCTGGAACCAAATTCACATTTTGACGAACATTTTTCTGAGCTTATTAGTTTAGAGGGAAAGTGAAGTGCCATTTTATTAATTTACACATGAATTTCACTGTTTCATTGCAGCTGCTTGAACACACAATTCTGGTGTTTCATTTAAAGTACTTGTGTACTGCGGTTTTCTTATGTCAGTGCTGCTTTCCATGGATTTGTAATGTGTCTTTCGCTCCCTTCGTCAAAGGCAGTTAGCATCTCTCCATATTTTGCAATTTAGCACATTTTCTTTCCTTTTGAAGTTGAGTTCAAAAGGCCTTATGTCGTGCCCAATTTCTGTGCAGGCCTGGTATTTAGGGGCATGCACACCAATAACTCTGGCCTCTTTATTTCTCGCATCCAGGGGCCATTTCATCCCACAAAATACTGCAGTAGATCAGGCTCTGAATCGTCTGGGTCTTCTGATATAGTGTACAAACTGGTTGTAAAAGGCTTCTGGATGGTCAGTGGGGAGGTAGCATCAGGATAACCCACTATACAGTCCTAACACTTTTCCTTTTTATTAATATGACATGTTACATATGCTGTATTCCCTCCTTATACAATGTAGGGCATGGATTAATGTTCAGGTATACTGCTGCCCCTCCCCTGCCCCAGGACAAGGTACGTTTTATATTTGTGTTAACGCAGTACAATGATAGTCTAATAGTCATTTGTCAAACGAAGAGCAGAACAGAGTCTACATTGTTTTAATATTCCTAATACTGGGTCCTAAAATGTACTATGGATTGGAGAAACAGTTGCACGGGTTTGTACATTTTTACTAATCCCAAAGTGATCCCATGGACCCAAGAGGTTTACCTGTACTGTCTTAAAATTAACAGTGCCATATCAGGGTCCTGAGGTATTATTGTATAATGTAGAGATATGTCAACAGTCCTATGAATTGACAGAGAAAATGTTTTGGAAATCCAGAAACTCTTTTATCAATCATTACCAATTCCCGTGTATCTAGCTGATTAAATGTGGAAGTCTTCTTTCTGTAATTGTCTAAACATTATTTCACTAGAGTAGCTGGTCTGCTTACTCCAACCCTTGATTTATCTACTAGTCAACACTTGCTGGAGGTCTCCCTTGGACAGAACATCAGTATGTTTCTGTCCAGTGCGGAGAACCACTCATGAGTTTGTGATAGACTTATTTATTTTTTAAACTTGTTTTTATTGCATTTTAAAAGGTAACACTTAAGAGTAAACTTTGGGACTCAAACCATGTCCCTTTACCCTCCAACCCCCCCACCGGCCAATAGATGGTTATCCAGATGTTGGTGTGTCCATTTTACTTGTTCCCTCATGTGAACGTGTCCAAGATTCTGATTCTATGTGGGCACCATTGCAGCATATAGTCACTTTGGTGGTATTCTAGTACCGGCCCCCAGTCTGTTTGGAAGTTTTGTCGAGCCCCTTGTAAGTTATATGTAATTTGCTCGAGTGCTATGAGTTGCCAGACTCTCTGTAGCCATTCTATCGTGGTTGCCGGAGATTCCTGTTTCCATCTTTGGGCTATTGTTAGCCAAGCGGCAATCAGTAGGCCCATACAGTTCCTTTTCTGGGTTTTCGTCATCGTTCTATCTCGGGGGTGGGTGGGGTCCCAGAAGCCGCCCAACCACACCTCTTCTTTTATTAACTCAGCCTTTTTGAAGATCTCTTGCATTTGGGTTTTTATCTCCGACCAGAAGTCCTGCAGTTTCGGGCATCCCCACCAGATATGTCTCCAGGTGCCCAACTCATTGCAGCCTCTCCAGCATACATTTAGTTTCGTATTGTACATTCGGTGTAGCATTTCGGGGGTGTAATGCCATTGGATCATTATTTTTGTCCAAGTTTCTCTTTGCTGGATCGCCGGAGTCCATTTGGAGATGGTTTGCCAGATGTAGTCCCATTGGTTTCTCGTGATCTCTCTCCCCAGTGTTGTTTCCCATCTTTTCATGTATTGCCATTTTGTGTCTTCTGGCTGGACGTTTATGTATTTGTTTAGTATTGAAACAAAATTTTTGTCTCCTGTGTGTGACATAATATATAATTCGAATGTGGTAAGATCTCTGGAGGCCGCCAGTTGTATTCTTGGTGTAGAGGGCCAATGATGAAGTTGATTGGAATTTGTCTTTTTCCGTGAGGTCGGAGTGAGCAGCATTCCGCAAATGTTCTGATCTGTTGGTCTTCGTACATGTCCCCCACTTTGGTGCCCTACCCATTTTTTGAAATTTTCTTTCTCGTTGCCGGGTCAACGGCATGAAGGGGGCCGGATTTATGGACAGTGTTTTTTTTGTCGCCCTATTCCATATGTCGAGGGTCGCGCTAATGATTTTGCTGATCCTGAGGTTTGGGTGCCTGTGTTCGGGGTTGGTCCAAAGTAGATGTTGGAGGTTTTTCCTTGCCACTGCCCTGTCTTGTGCCACTCATATCTTCTGTGATGTGTTGGGAATCCATTCTTTCAGGACCCCCAATTGGGCTGCCTCATGGTATTTCCAGAAGTGTGGGAGTGACATGCCTCCTTCTGACTTCGGGGCTGTGAGCGCTATGCTGGAGAGTCTCGGGGTTCTGTTCTGCCATATATATCTGTTGAATATATCTGTTGATCATTTTGACTAGTATTTTGAAAAACGTGGGCGGGATTCTGATTGGTAGAGCTTGAAAGTGGTATAAAAGTCTAGGTAGTACTGTCATTTTTATCACAGTTATTCTGCCCCATCAGGACGTCGATAGAGGGGTCCATTTTGTCTAGCAAGTGCGGGTAGTTCCTGCGTATAGGCTTTTGGTAGAGTTGGTGACCCCCAGGTATTTGAACCATTTCTCCGCCACTCGAAGTTTCAGCTCTCGTGCGCGATTCTGAATTTTCTGTTTGTCTCCGGCTAACACCATTAGTTCTGACTTTTGCCTGTTTATCTTCAAGCCCGAAATCCGGCCAAATTCTTCTATTGCTTGTATTAGTGGGGGTAATGTGCCTTCCGGTTCCGCTAGGGCCATCAGCATGTCGTCCGCATAGGCTTCTGTTTTGTGGTACATGCCCCCCATTGAGATGCCTTTTGATTTCGAGTGTGTTTCTTATTTCCGACAGCAGGGGCTCCAGGAAGATGGCATACAGGAGTGGGGAGAGGGGGCACCCCTGTTTGGTACCTCTTTTTCAATTTTTTATTGTGTCTGAGAGTTCCCCGCGATTGTGGCCGTTGGTGTATTGTAGTTTGCCCTTATCATGTCTATGTAGGTTTCGCCAAGGTCAAATTTCTTTAGAGTCCGGAAGAGCATGGACCATTCCACTCGGTCAAACGCTTTTTCCGCGTCTATTGCCAGGAAGGCGGCCGGGGTGTTTGTGATCCCTGTTTTCTCAATCTCAATCCTGTTGTATGTTCATCTGCAATTGTATCCATCTTTTTGTTGGACTGCTGTGGATTCTTATCTGCGTGGCGGTGGGTTTCCCTTTCTTCTGCAATGTTAGCATCTCATTCTTCCCTTTTTAATGGTCCCTTCCACCCATAAAGGTTCCCCAACTACCCTAAGCCCATCCCATTTCCTCCCTTCCCCTTGAACCTTCCCTGAGGAGGGCCCTGGGCCCTATGATCTCTTGGGCGTGTTGCCCTTTGCGCCATGCCCTCTCAGACTCAGGGGTAACTATAGCGTGAGGAGTCCTAAACCTCACTAAACGTCTCTTAGGATTCGTTTGCGATGATAAATCGCCGCGGCTACGTGTTGCCGGTGGTCACCTTTCATTTACTGAGACGTTGTAGAAGTCTGGTGGTGGTTGTTTTCTCTTTCCGGTGGTTGTGGCCATTATTTTCATCTTGTTCTGTCTGTGGCACGTCTCGATTTTTGCATTCGCAGTAGACCAGCCTTTTGGGGTCCTTTTCCCTTGTGGTGGTTCCCTGTATATTCAAGATCCACTCCCCTTCCCACTCGTGGTGATCCTTTGCTGTTTCCCTTCCCACGTGAACAAGAGCCCGAAGGGGAACATCCATTTATAGCGTATTTGTTTGCTGTCAGTTCTTTTGTTATATGCGACATATCCCTGTGTTTTTGCAGGGTGGATTGTGCCAGGCCTTGATATAGTTGTATTTCTGTCCCATTCATTCTGATGTGATCCATCATTCTGGCTTTTCGTAGGATCTGCTCTTTTTGCTGGTATGAAGCCATTGCTATCAGGACGTCTCAGAGGCGCTGCGACGGGGGCCTACTTTGTGGATCCTATCAATCTGGATGAATGTTTCGTCCTCTTCTAGTATTTCTCGGAACACCTGTTGGACTGCTTGTTTGAGATCCTTGTCTTCCACTGTCTCAGCCATATTTTTGATCCGGATGTTGGATCTGCGTGACCGATTTTCGAAGTCCTCGCATTGGGATTCTAGTTCTTGGGTAAACTCTCGCTAATCTCTCCTGTACTTCGCAAAATGTTGTGTTTCTTCATTTAAGTTCTGCACCGTCTTTTCTAATTGGGCTTGGACTTCTTTGAGCCATTCCTTCAAGTCATCTCTGGTGGTCATGTCTGGGTTGTCGTCCTCACCTGGGTCACTTCCCCCTTTCTTGCTTTGGGTGATTATTTTCTGGTTCAATGGCGTGTTCGTGCCCCAGAGGCGGTCAAGGTTTTGATCTGGTTTCACCTTGCTGGATGTGGCTTGTACTTGTCTGCCCCTGGATTTGGACATGTGTGCTTCTCCTGTGTTCTCTTGGGTTGGATACTTTGGAGTTACTCCAAATGTGGTTAGGTCCCTTGCTGAATTACTGTTGCGTGTCTGACGCCCCGTCTCCTATATTCCTGTCCGGTGCTGTTGCTCTCGCCCTTCCTGTGGGAATTATACTGCGTGGGATTGCCGCCTCTGGGCTGGAGAGTTTGGGGAGAAAGTGGTCACTGGCCTCTGGCCCCACTGCTTTGCCTCGTGTTTGAGCTGTTGGTTGTTGGCGTGCGCCTTTGTCCCCTTCCTGTGCCTGTTTGGGGAGGCTTGCGTTGGATCCTTTTCTTATCGGGATCTGTGGTGTGCTGGGGGGTGGCTCCACCCGCATGATTACGAGGCGCTATGCTGTTACTGGGCGAGCTGTATTGTAGTGCCTTGCCCCCCTCCGGCTGTCTGCTGGGCTTTTGGCGAGGTTGGGGGCAATGGCTTGGTTCCCTGGGGGGCTTTTCGTTTGCCCCTATGGCCCTCTACGCTGGCCTCGCAGGGATATGTTATGCTTTGGCGGGTGGGAGGGAAGGGAGGTGCAGCTACTCTCTGCTGTTCCTCTCGCCAGGCCTGGGCCTTCCTCTTGTGACCCTGGGGTGTTGGAAATGTTAGATGTGGGTCCCCCCTCGCCTGCCTTCTCTTCACCTCTCCCTTGTTGTTGCTGGAGTTTCTCGTATGTTCCCGCGGGGCGGCGCGCAGCTCCTCACTCCCTCGGTTCCGGCACCGTCTCTGAGGCCGAGTCTGCAGGGGCTCTCCTGATCTTCCTGTCGGCTGTTGCTGGGTTCCCCACAGGATGCGGTTGGGAATCGGGGTCGAGGACTCCTGTTCTGATGGCTCTGCTCTGTCTTGCTCACCCTCCGGTGCGGCCTGGGGGGGCGGTTCCTGCTTTACCCAGGGAGGTTCGACCGGTGGCCGGGCGTTCCGCATCTCCCTTTGGGCTCCCAACCCATGCACGCTTCTGGCCGCTCCGCCGGGTGACGTGACTGGCTAAGCGGGTTCTTGCGTTGCTGGGTGCTGTGTGCGGGATGCCCGCTCTTCTGGGTTGTTGTGTGTCCTGCAGGGTTGGTGGCCGCCTGTTTCCCGTTGATATGAGTTGGCCTGGGGTCACGTTTTGAGTCTCGCTCTTCGCCGGGTATGTGCGCGGATCCGCTGGATGGACGTGCCTCTTTCCCTATATCTATCTTCAGGTGACCACCTGGTTCCGCACACCCATGGGGCCGCGGCAGTGCTTTGTTTTGCTTTATGTTGCGGCCTCGTGCTGGCAGATGGAGCTCCACTCGCGCACGTCTGCTCAGCACGGTCGCCATCTTGGAATCGGACTTATTTTTAAAGGTTCAGTGGCAGTTCTCTCACTATTATCTTTTGTTTGACAGATATGGTGGTAATATTGAAGACTTGTATTTTTCATACTAGATTCTACTCCGTGTGGATGCTTTTTGAACGGTAACAAATACAGTTCAAACTGACATGCTTGACACTCCTGTTTAATTTGATTGGGCTGCAGAATTGAGTCCAGGAATCTATCAAAGGCACAAACCTTTTTGAAGTAAATTGTTTCACAGTAAGGAAGTTGTACACTGAGAAGTGTGGCAAGCCAGAAGAACTCGGAGAATAGTGGTACATGTGTATCATTCAAATTAAAAGGAAAAATGTCTTTATATTGCCAAAGGGGGTTTCCCCTCTTGTCCAAACTAAACTAAGGTGCTTGTCTAAAGTCCAAAACAAATATAGTCCTTGGTCCAAATATATCCACTAAACTGGCCCTACTGCTTTTCAAAACATAACAAAAAAAATGAGTGTCTTGCACTCACTGCTCTCCATAGAGGCTTCTCAGTCTTTTCCAGGACTCCGAAAATACATTTAACCCAAAGTTCCTTTCAAGGGTTTTTGTCAGTCTTATCACAAAGTCCCTTAAAGATTCCAAAATAATTTACTAATCTCAAGCGCCTGATATTAGAGCAAAATCAATCTTTATGTGGAGGGATATTTGACTGATTTACCCCTTCCACTAACTTGTTCTTTCCACTCTTCGACCGTTTTTTCCCAAGGTTTCCCCTATAAGTCTATTGGGGCACCCTGACCCACTATTCTATTATGTTCAACAGTGTGACCCTTCTAGGTTTCCGACTTGCTCTGGATCTCTTGTGTCCCTGTGACCTGTCTGGCTTGCGGGGGGGGGGGGCATTCTGGCTTCTCAGGCTCCCACCCCCCTTGTCTGCTTGGGCACTCTTTCACTCTTCAATTCTCTGTGCTTCTGTTGAGGTTGGGGTCTTGTTTCCCTCTCACTTGCAACTTCTTTCTCTCACCGGTTCACCTGGTCAACATTCGTACCTGTGGCTGTCCTTGTTCCAGGGAGGATCAGTCTCTGTAGCGGCAGTGGCTTCCTGCTTTTCTTGATGCTACTCGCTATTGGAAGTGGGTGGTCTTCCCCTTCTGAGGGCCTCGCCTCTGTTCCTCTCTGGCTCTCTGCTTGAGAGCAGAGGCTCTCATGCTCCGGACAAATAGGGACTCTGCATCTCTTGTCATGCTCCGGGCCCACCACTCCCGATACATGGTCGCGCCTTCCCCGGTCTCTTCTGCTCCGAACAGCCTCACTTCCTCAGCCTTGCATGTCTCTTCGAAGGACATATCGCCTCAGCCTCTGGCATTCTCTTGTTTCTGCAGTGCCGCCAGTTCCACGACTCTGCGCGGCTCCTCCCATGGTACACGCTTTCATGTCCGGGGGGAGTCTTGACTCTGGGATACTCCTTTGCCATTCCATGGTCCTTTATTTATCCTCCACTCCTCGGAAGCCGTGTGTTGTTTGCGACAGTTGATCCAACAGGTAAGGGCTTCAGCAGTGCCTCCTTCCAAACACCAAGGTTTTGTCCCACTGTATAGGGAGTTCCCTGTGGCAATGGGAGTCCTTGTCCCCTATTGGGGATCCATCTCAGGGAGTTCCTGCTTTCCCAAACTGCTAGGGAGGGATTTGCTGAGCAGTATCGCCTCCCTACCCTCAAAAGGGGGGGCTTCCCCCTAGGTAAGAAGTGACAAATTCCCCAGATTTGTCACACATGCCACAACTGTCATCAGATGGGTAAGCCAATGTTATTTGGTTTCCATTTTTCTATCTCCTTTCACTGGAATCTTCTTTCCATCAAAGTTGTGTATTTCTTCAAGAAGGGTTTGAGGCTACTGTAGTGATTTTATTTTTTTATTTTTTTTTTCCTTCACCTCTTCCTTTGCTCTAGTACTTCTTTGAGAGATCAAGTTTCTCGAGAACCTGGATTGATGGTGAGCCAATAGGTAGCACTGTCACTGAACATGGATTGGTGTAAAACATTTCCCTTCCAACCTAAAGAGTGTGTGAATTGGTGAACCTTTCTGAATGTTTCCTGTTTCCAGTTTCATGAACTGGACCTTGTGCTACCACCTACTTGGCATCATCTTCAAGTTCAGGTGGGTTGATCTAGTACTAATAAAAAATGTATTGAATAAAAAAACGTATTGAAATTGTAATTGGAGCAGGGATTTGCCCCCCCCCTCCTCCCCCAGCGCTTACTCAGGTTTCAGGTTGTAGTTGTTACTTGGAGTGCAGTTTCTAGAATAATTTGGAGTTTGTCATCTTCCTTTCGCACCCAATCCAGATGCATTTCATGTTTTTCTTTTTTTTTTTTGTTTTGGTCTTTTTTTTCTTAAAGTTTGATTAATTGTTTGTTTGGAGGCATCAATCCATCTTTGAAGGAGAACTACTGGTTCTATCTCCTGATTTCTCTTCCTCAAATGTGATTGTCAGTTTTATCTTCACTGAACTTCACTTTCTTTTTTCTATTTGGTTTTAAATCCAGCAATGAACAGAAGTCAACATGGGTTTTACCAGCTGTTCAGTAAACTCTGAGGTATTTTCGCAGGGCATACAAGATGTGTCCAGGCTTGGCATATCCTTCCTATCATATTCCCCTTTTCCTATTTTATTCTTTTCCTTATTTTTGTTTATTACATTTTCTCCGTCATTTTCCACTCTGACCTGCCAGTTCAGTTTGGACAGTATTCCTAGGAGCCATTAGTACTAAGGCTGCCCAGTTGGGAATCACTTCATTTGACCAATAGGCAATCTTCCCCATTTGATAAATCTTTCCCTCTTTACTGTTGGGTTGTCTTTGCGTAGATCTCCGTCCTTCCCTTAGTGTCTCGCGCCTAGCAACACTTGTGTACAGGTGTGATATAAATGACTTATCATATCTTCTAGGGGAGTAATTGTGGTAATTGTGGTAATTCTGGTAGCTGTATTGCTTAGCCTCCACTCTGATATTGAGATGTGTGATCCTGGAACCTAGGGTGAAGGAGAAGGTTGTCTTGTTAGTGAGTTCTGGAAAAGTGGGACTGGTGTCTTTCTGGGGAACAATTCTGGTTTGGTTTTCCCTGAGAACCAATCAACATCACATACTATATCACCATATATTTTTTAAGGAATTGTAGGTATGAAAGCTAGTCGAGAAATGTTTTACTTGAACAAGCTCCCTAGGAAACTGTCGCTCGGCACATTCGAAAAATATTTTGAAATGGCTCCATTGTAAGAGTATCATTTATACTGCTTTTGTCTTTTAAGTAGGGCAGTGAAACTAGCAAACTCTAAGGGGAGTGGAGTGTTTGAACTTCTAGTTCATGTAGCATTATTTTGTTTGTGTTTCAATGATTCAAATGATGCAATTTGTTCACATAATACTAAATATTTTCATGATAGTGTTGGGGCCTTAATCTGTTTGGGTTTTTTCACAAAATGTGGTTGTTGATTTTATGTCTTCATTGGAGTCCAATTTCCTTATCCTAATGGGAGCCATTTCTTGAACCACTGCCTTACTGTTTACACATTTGCATTCTCGGTCTCTGAGTGTAGGAAGGCGTCCTATGTATTTCCTTTCATCCATTGCTCTGCTTGTTCATGGGCCATGAATCAGTTAAGAGGTTGGATAACATGGTGTTTTCCTATTGCTGCTTGAAAAATCTGCTTGGGGAGGTCAGGGGGGTAGGGGGGTAGGGGGTAGGGGGGTTGGGTAAGGGCTGTACCTGGGGTCCCCTCATGTTCCCTTTTGCAGATATTTTTTTTTTTGGGCTTTCTAAGTTGCCTTCCTCATTTCTCAACGTAAGCCAAGATGGGCTAAATGCACTCATTTTCAGACATTTCTTTGATTCACTGCTTGTAATTACCCCTCCCCCCCACATTCGCCTCACCTGAGGTGTTCTCTGTATCTGACAAGGAACATTGCTCTTGTCTTTCTGGATGTTTGGCTATGGACAATGCTGTATATGGCACCCTAATGTCTTGGCTAGGACCAGATCCACTAGTATTTCTCAAGTTCTGGGTGGTACAGAGGTAGTCTCAGGAATAAGGGAAGCGTGTCCCCCATTCCTCAAGTGTTTTTCTCTGACCTTTAATTAAGGATTCAGAACTTCATAAATCTTTTTGTCTTAGTCTGACATTATCCATTTTAATCAACATCTGTTGTTACCATTGTGCTTGTTGCTCCCTATATTCAAAAAGACTGATCTGACTTAACTATGAAGCTCTATTTCTTGAAGTTATTGATTCCTCATTATCTTGTAACTCCTGCCTTCTTTAGTGTAATTAATTTAATTCAAAATGCAATATCCGTTGGATATCACACTAACATCCAAGCAAAATTATAATTTGAAGAAACCGTTCCCTAATCCGCAGTGGGGAATGTGAAAATAAATGGAGTTTAAAAGTATTTAACCAAAAGCAAACTGATAACGAAAAGCTGCATTGCTTCTTTCAAATGTGGTGTGTATGGCTCAATTGTATGGAGAAATATCGTGCTGATAAAGCTAGCAGATGGGTGTCTTTGTGTAATGGACAGCACCAAACAAAAAACGTGGAGATTGCCTCAATGTAAAGTGAGGAGGCGCCAGAATAATGCCTTGCTTCATTTACATGTGTGTATCTTTCTTTCAGCTCCCATGAGAAGGGTGTACCTGCAGGAGATGCAGGTAGTTACTTCACAGGAAAGACTTGGAGAGGGTCCTCGCATATAATAGACCTCAAAACAGACTCATGTGATTTTCTTTTTTAACATATACAAATTCACAATGTGGTTTCTTTTACTAACCTGGCAGTTACATTGTCAGCCTTGCTGTGAAGGGGGTTTAAATGTTAAAGGAAATCTAGCTGGGCTATATGGAATGGAAAGATGTATTGTCTGTTACCAATAACCCACATTCGACGTCTACTTATACAAAGGGCCATCTGAATGAGCAGCCCCTACCCTTATGAGCTCCATTTCAAGGAAGTATTTCTAATAAATACATTTTACAATATTAATAGGGGCCAAATCTGTGGTGTGCTGGCTGACAAGAATCATAACTGCTCACAAGACAACCCAGCCTGTCCTCTCGCTGCTGTGTTTGAATCCCCATAAAGTCCACCATATGGTCAACCTAATGGAAACTCAAACAAAGGAAGCCTCTGCTAGCTGATGATTCAGGATAATCATTAATTGTAGCAGGCACGCCTGGACGTGTATGCCTTTTTGTAATTTTAAAAGCATATAATATTTGTGCATCTTTACTTTTCAAATGCGGAAAACTATTTTGTCTATGATCTACAACCATACAAGTTTGAATAGCCTATTTTTTTTTTTTTTACTTTGTTTATTTTAAATCAAGGCAGGACGACAATTACAAACATTATAAGCAGTGGTTATTTAGGCATGTTGATCCCCAGTCCTTTATCCCCCCCCTGAGTTTCCTCCCTCCCTCCTCCCTTTGGTCCCTCTGTCCCTTAGGCATTGTAGGCAGACTCTTCCCTCCTGGGCTGTCCAGTTTGCGCCTCAGCGTTTATGTATCTTCCTCAGGGATCTCTTGATTAATTAAGATCCAGCGGGCCCTGGTAGGTTTATAGGTCAGGGCGGGGAAGCGTTGGTCGAATTCCAGCACTGGGGCCCAGAGATTCTGGAAACGATGCAGAGTTCCCGCTTGTGCTGCCGTCACCTTCTCTGCTACCAGAATGTCCCAAAGTTTCGTCCACCATTGGGCTATGTGAGGGCCTTCCGGGGTTTTCCAAGGTCGTGCTACCACAGTTTTCCCTGCTAATAGGCAGTGGGTTAGTAGTTTCGCTGTGGTGCCGGAGCGCGGGTAGCTCCCGGGGATTGGAGCTCCCAGCAAAACCGGTTCTGGTTCCAGGGGAATCGTTGTTCCGGTAATTTGTGTGATGGACCCCAGGCATGCTTTACAGAATTGTTGGACCTTTGGGCAAGCCCACCACATGTGGAAGAAGGAGCCTGGGTGGCCGCATCCTCTCCAGCAAGAATGATCCACCTGGGGGTTCATATGGTGAAGTCTGAGGGGTGGGTAGTACCACTGCAGCGTGATCTTGTACGCACATTCCCTATTGGTGATGCAGGTGGACGAGGTGTGTCTTCTGGTCCATATGTCCACCCAGGTTTGATCATCTATCGGGTGACCCAGGTCCGCCTCCCATTGGGCCATGCAGCGGGTTTTTGTGGTCAGGAAGTCACTTAGGAAGCGCCTGTATAGGGTGGATACTCTGCCGCGGGTTGGAAGGTCTCCCAGAGTGAGTTCTAGGGCAGTAGGAGGGCGTGTCGCTGCTTGCAGAGTTTGGGGATGTGAGTACCAGTGGTGTTATTGAATGTATGTGAATCTGTCCCTTTCCTGGAGTTGGAATTTCTCCTTGCATTGGGCGAATGTGAGAGGTCTTCCCCCCCCCCCCCCCCCCATATACAGCTGGTCTATGGTCTCCAGCCCGCCTTTAATCCAGTTACGAAAATTGCGAGGATTCGTTCCCGGTGCGAACGTTGGATTATGGAAGACCGGGGAGCGTGGGCTCAGTCCTCTTGGCACTCCCTTTCGTTTTAGCGCCCAGTCCCAGGAGCTAAGGGTGTGTTTGGTTGATAGCAGGAGCTCTCCCCATTGGGTCCTGAGGGGGGGGGGGGGCGGGATGTGTGGTAGAAATCGTAAGGATAGGGGCACTCGTGATTGTTCCAGCTATACCCATCTAGGGCGGTTTGTCGTATTTTGCCATGCCTGGACCTGGCCCAGTTGGGCTGCCACTCTGTAGGCCTGCAAGTCTGGGACCCCCAGTCCTCCCAGTTTGGAACTCCCCAGCATAGTTCTGAGAGGGATTCTCGCTTTCTTAACTTTCCAGATAAAGTTCAGCATTTTTCTCTGGATCCCTTGAAGAGTTGGTGTGGGGATCGCTACTAGTAGGGAGGCACAGGCGTATAGGAATCTCGGAAGGAGGTTCATCTTGCATGCAGTGATGCGCCCGAGCAGTGAAATCTCTTGGGTCTCCCAGCACTTCAAGTCGCCTTCCAGTTCTTTAAAGAGTCGGGGGAAATTGGCTTTGTACGTGTCTCTTGGGTCAGCCGGGATGTGGGCCCCTAGATAGGGGATGGCACTCTTTTCCCATGTTATCGGGCACATCTTAGTCAGTGGTTCTCATTCTGTTGGGGTGAGGCCGATACCCAGGGCGGATGATTTATCGAAGTTTATGGTGAGGCCTGAGACTTCGCCATAGCTGGCGATTTCACGTATCGCGTGTTTTAGAGATGAGTGGGCCTCCGAGATCGTGGGCAGAATGTCATCAGCGTATAGGGCGATTTTGTGATGCGTGGGGCCACTTTGTATGCCCTTGATTTGGTCATTTCGCCTGATCTTTTGTGCGAAGGGCTCCATGGTGAGCGCAAAGAGCAAGGGTGACAGTGGACAGCCTTGCCGGGTTCCGCATGATAAGGGGATTGGAACCGAGCTATGTCCGTTGATTCGCAGGCTAATTTTAGGGCTATTATAGTTGGCTAGAACCATCGTTTGGAAAGCTGGCCCGAAGCCGAAGGCCCCTAGGGTGTGTCTCATGAATGTCCAATCCACCCTATCAAATGCCTTAGCTGCGTCGAGAGCCACTAAGACTAGTTTTTGGGAGTTCCGGGAGGCAAGGTCCACCAGGTTCAGGATTCTCCGGACGTTGTCACCTGCTGTCCGGTGTAGGATGAAACCTGCCTGGTCGGGGTGAATGATCTTCGGCAAGATGCGATTTAAGCGGGTTGCTAGATTTTTTGAGTATATGTTTGCATCGATGTTTAAAAGTGCGATCGGTCTGTAGGACGTTATGCTTCTTGGATCTTTTCCAGGTTTAGGCAGGATGATGGTGGTTGATTCCTGCATCGATGGGGTCAGCGCTCCCGTTTCCCTGAAGGAGTTGAATAGGGTAACCAGGTGGGGGATCAGTTGTGCTCTGAATAGTTTGTAAAACCTGGTTGAAAAGCCACCTGGGCCGGGGGCCCGTGTTTTAAGTG
The DNA here is from genome assembly GCF_040938575.1 of Ambystoma mexicanum. NCBI lineage: Eukaryota > Metazoa > Chordata > Amphibia > Caudata > Ambystomatidae > Ambystoma > Ambystoma mexicanum. The sequence goes on from NC_090927.1 coordinate 545,666,345, forward strand.
ATTTGATGGCTTCCTCAATTTCCTCCCCTGTAATGAGATCCTCCAGTTCGTCTCTTGTTGCGTCGAGACGGGGCACTGCTGCCTGCTGCAGGTATTCCTTCTGTTGTGGTAAGTTTCGTGGGGTTGCCTTCATGATTTGGGTCAGATAATCTATTGCGAGGCATTGCTTTTCGGGCTCTGAGTATAGTGTGACCCCATTGTAATCACGCAGACCCGTGATTGTGTTGACGCGTCTCTGCTTGGCTAGCTTGGCCACCAGGAACTTGTTCGCCTTGTTACCCTTCGCGTAGTATGACTGTTTGGCCTTCGCCATTAGTTGGGCGGTTTGTTCCGCATAGTGGGCTTCCAGTTTTTTCCGTGCCGTACGAATGATCCGTTGCGTTTTGGGGGACCAACCTTTCTCCTTATGGAGTGCCTCGGCCTCTCTTAGTTCGTTCTCTAGAGCCGTCCGGGTCTGACGCCTGTCTCGGTGGTAGGCCGCACCTTGGGCTATCAGGGAGCCCCTGATTACTGCCTTCATGGCGTCCCAGTTGTTCGCTAATGAGGTGTCTGAGGCTGGGTTTTCGTTAAAGAAATTTCTTATTCCTGTTGCAATCTTATCTCTGGTGGCCATGTCGTTAAGGATCGGGTCGTACAACATCCATTTACGTGGGTTATTGAGGTTAGGGTTCTGAACCCGGAGTTCCAGGAGCACTGGGACGTGGTCGGATATCGCTCTTGTGCCGATGGAGACTTCTTTGACTGAGGGAAACGTTTGCGGGGAGATCAGGAACAGGTCGATCCTTGAAAAGGTGCGATGGACGAAAGAGTAAAAAGAGAAATCTTTCATCAGGGTGGAACACCCGCCATGAGTCTATTATCTCCAGGGTCCTGAAGAGTCGGAGGAGGCTAAGTGCTTGGGCGAAGTCGGGGGGTGTGACCGGTCTTTGGTGGGGTCGGGAACCCCATTGAAGTCCCCACCGACAATTGTTTGGCCCTCCACAAAGCTAGCGAGAGATGTGCCCAAGGAGTCATAGAAGTGTGATTGTCCAGTGTTAGGGGCGTACACCGAGATGAGAGTATATAGGTCTCCCATTAGGAGGCATTCGACCGCTGTAAATCGGCCTTCTGGGCAGATTTTCGTTTCCAGGATCTGTGGGTTCAAGTCTTTCCTGAAGAGGATCGCCGTACCTCCTTTTTTGTTTGTGCCAGAGGCGAAGAATTGGAGCGGGAATAACCGGGAACGAAGCCGGGTCACATCTGCCGGCAGCAAGTGGGTCTCTTGGAGCATGGCTATCGCTGTGTCTTCGTCCCAGAGTTTCAGTAGAACTGCCTTTCGCTTGTTAGGGGAGTTCAGGCCATTAACATTCAGGGAGAGGACCCGAAGCGCCTGGAGGTCCGCTGAAGACTCACTCTCCTTTCCTTGGGTTAGGGGGGGGGGGGGTCGTGATTCAACTGCCATGTCTGTTAGGGAATCTCTTGATATCATCGTGCACTTGAGGTTTTAACGCGGAACCACAACGGGGGGCCGCAACTTTAACTGGGGGGTAGACCGACATTGTAAGTACGGGCGTACCCTCAGCCAACAGGGCCAGCTGTCCCATCACGTATTGTGTACTGTGGGTTTCCAAGGAACAAAGGTTGGAAAGTATCCTTGGAGTGGGTATGAACCATGGGTATGGCCCGCCGCCACCGCCTTCAAGGTTCCTTAGCTCGAAACATAGGTGGCGGGTCCTACTTTAGGTAGGGGGCATCTGCGTCCAGGCTAAATTGCTGACGGAACCTGGGACCGTGGAAGCGTCCTCGTTCATCTCTTTCTCTTGCTCCGCTGGGTTGACGTCCGTGGCGTGCGTTTGGGCTTTGGGGGGGAGGCGGTCCAGAGTCTTCGGTCCCCTCCGGGTTTGGCGTGGAAGGATCTCGGGGCGAGGCTAATTGTAAGATTTTCTCTGCATCTTCCAAATGGCTGATTCGGTGTAGGGTGCCATTATATGGAGAGCTGTCGGACATAGCCACCTGTAACGGATCTGTTGCTCCTGAAGGGACACTGCCAGAGGCCGGAGTGCTCTTCTTTTCTGGAGAGTAAGTGGTGAGAGGTCCTGGTATATTTGAAGCGGGGTGCTCTGAAAAGTGATCTCTTCTCCTTGGCGACTGATCGCTGATATTGCCTCTTTGGTCGTGAAGAAGTGTACCCTGGTAATAAACATCTGGGGGGGGTCCGAATCTGTCCCACGGCGCGGGCGCAGTCTGTGGGTCCGGTCCAGCAGGAGCTGGGATTTGTCCAGGTCCGGGAGTAGGGCCTCGAAGAAGCTTCCCATGTAATCCGCTAACTTGTTGTCGGGGATAGAGGATGGGACGCCCCGAATGCGGAGGTTATTGCGACGTGCCCTATTTTCAAGGTCTTCATGTTTGAACTCCAGGATCTCGCATTTGTGGTGCAGGGAATCGATGGATCTTTGCACTTCCCCCAGTGTGGTAGTGTGATCCTGAGAATGGTCTTCGATTTCTCCGAGCCTCTGTTCAATTTCTGTGACCCTTTGGTCCGTCTGATCAACTTTAGCGGTGATTTCTGAGAGGCAGGCGCGAAACTCCAATTTAATATCCGCCATGAAGGCTATCGTGTCTCCTTTGGTAGCGAGGGCGCCCCTGTCTTCTTGTGGCTTCTGTGGGGTCAGTTTAGGAGGATCTTGTCCTTGGGTTTCTCCGGTGCAGTAAACATGGCGGAGATATCTGTGCCCTTGCTCACCTTCGTTTGCCTCGACATACTGCTCGTATCGGGCGGTCTTGATTGAAAGAGTAGTAGCGGGGCCTAGGGCGGTGGGAGGCTGCACTCGGGGTGTATATCGCACTCGACCCCCACTCTGGGCCAGATCTGGGCGAGTGGGCAGAGGCGCCCCAGGAAGCGTTGGTGTGGGGTGGGGGGTCTCCGTCGGGAACGGTGCAGGATGGCCGATTGTTGCACGAGGGTGGGGGGGTATGTCGCTGCGATGAGGCCCACAGGTTCAAGGCCTCTCTGGATGAAAGCAAGTCTTCCGCTGCACCCCTCCTCAGGTCTCCATCGATGGTTGCTCGCTGGTGGAGGTTCCAGGTCCCTCTATGAGCCTCTCGTGTGCGGTTCTGTGATTATGTCGGCTGTCACTGAGCGGAGGTCCCGACACGTTCCGCATAGCGGGGGGAGGGGTGGAAGCCCGCTCTCCCGGTCCCTCGGAGTGTGCGCCGGGAACTCAGGCCCCAGCCGCCGAAGATGCACACTGGTGTGTTCTTGGCCACCTTGGTATGAATCGGATGGTTCTGTGCTAGAGACCGTTCCCCCTCTCCAACTCCCCAACTCTCTAGGGCCCCGCTACCACCAGGTGCGGCGTGTGCTGCTGGGTTCCGGCTTGGCGGCCATCTTGGTTTCTTCGGTTGGAGACGGGGGAGAAGTTCGGCCGCTGAATTCTGGTAGAACGCCTCCTCGGTCAATGGCTATGTTTGGCCAGGTTGTGCCATGTCGGTTCCGGTCGCCTTAGATGGCATTGGCGACGTGAAAACCCGCTTAGAACCGCTGGGAATTGGCGGCGGCGGGCATCGCACGGGTGGCCTCAGAGGAGCGACCACATCGATGGCGCTCCAAGCCACGCCCCCCATAGCCTATGTTTTTTAATCCTCATCATTGTTAAAATTAATAACTTCATGAAAAATATCCTACTTATTGATGCTGAATAGCTAGATGTCAGACTAGGTGAGGAGGGAGGATGGCAGAAATCCATATTTGATAGTTGGCATGTTGCTACAAAGAAATACCACATAGAAATTGCATTGCAAAGTGTAATAAAAGCAGATTAGCCCCACCCCATCTTTTTTCTTGTCACATGTATAGAAATTATAAACCTATGACGATAGGGGGGGGGGGGTATTCCTTGGTAGTGTCTAACTATTGAGCAATCCAATGGAAAGATTTTACCAATCAAAGTGTGACATGATCAATGACAAAGCGTGGAAATAATTCCAGTTATTAAATGAGAAATGCACAGGGAATAGGGATCTCAAATCAAAAGCTGCACAGAAGGGATACCACCTATTCAAAATGGACGAGTGCTGAAACTGGACATTATCTGGAGTATTGGACCGTACTCCGGAGGATAATATTACATGGAGCAGACTTGCTTTCCAAGTGGGAGGGAGAGACTGACTAGAATTGCTTTGAAACCTCATGAGGACCCATTCTGACTGTGTGCCTAAAATAATTTTTCAAATGGAACATAAAGACTCCATAAAATGCAATTAGAAAAGTCCTCTGGAATCATTGTCCTAAGTCCCTTTACTGGCGGGATTGTGGAGATGATTTCCACCAGGGGTGCTCATTCCAAATAGAATAGTGTGATGCTGGAAATGCATCTGAGGGACAGGGTCTCCGTATCCTTGTACTTTACTGTTTTTTATCGTGTGTTCTGTCGTATTTTCCACGCAGGAGTTCATGTGGGACTCCTGGCAGTGCAGCTCTCTCTCTTTTGGTTTGGTGAACAGAATGTGGAATACCTTTATGGCACCCAAGGGTAGGGGTACAACCCTGTGACCCTAGTGTTTGTTTTTGGGCACCTGTGTGACCCACAGAGCAGGGTACGGGCTGGTGGCAGCTCCGTGCTGAAATGACTGCTGCCCTGAGCGTCCTCCATTTTGTGATGCCCAGGTGTTATCAGAATCGGTAGATTCCTGATGGAGACAAAATGGCCCCCATGGTCTCTTGCCTTCCATCACCTGTTAACTTGATCTTCCCGAAGTCCTGGGAAGCCCTGCCCCTGTCCCTACCCCCTGACTGGCTGTTGGTTGAAAGTTACGTATATGGCAGTGTGGGGAAGTGCCGACCAGACTGGCTGGAGCCTTCTCAACGACCGTATGTTGTGGGTACGCCTGTGGGTGGGACTTGGGTGAATGGAGTGAGTGCGTGACGAATATGCATTCTATGTTGTGGCTGTCTAGTATCTGGTGTCTGACACAATGGTTGAGGCAGCCCTGCCCAAAACCGGTATGAATGCAGCTTGAAGTGTTGAATGCTTGGTACTTGTCCCAATACACATAACTTGTTGTGAGTGTCTGGAGAGAAGTGAATGGCCTGAATACCTCGTGTGTCTGATTGGCTGGCTGGCTGCCTGCCTGCATGAATGCCCGTAGTCGTGATTGGATGCTTGAGTGTGACCCAGCGGAATGAATGGGAGATCAACAGTATATCTGGGGACCTCTCACTGCTAGGAATCGTGTTCGGAAGCTGAAGTCCACTACGACGAGTAACTGAAGCTTAACCTTGAGCCCTGCTGGACGAGAAAAATTGGTGTTGCTCTCCTTCGCAATCTGAAAGCTTCTGTGCCTCAAGAACTGACCCAGAGAGGATCTGTTAAGGCGCCCTCTTCCCGAGCTACGAGGGACCATCGTGCACAGCTGATCTTTGCCTACGTTCCCTGGTAGACAGACCTTCGACAGGCTGCCGACCCGATACGGGGATTGCTGCGGAACTCCAAGGAGAAGCGCCCGGACTGTTGTCCACCACGGTCACCGACCGCTGTCGCCGACTGGAGCCGCTGTGTTCCCGTTGCCTAAGAACTTTCGAATCCAAGGACGCTCTTGTCCGCATCGTCGCCGCTGTATCCTGTTGGAGAAGGCCTTACCGTCGACGCGCTGAGGAGCATCCACCAGTGGGTTTCCTGCCACCCAAACACCACAGAGATGCTGATGACTCAACACCATACTACCTGTGTCCTAAAGCAAAGTAAAAAGCATGTTCATGATTCAAGATGCTTTAATAACACTGTAACCTACAAAATGCAGGCAGATGAACAAAGTGTACTAAACGCAAATTCCCTTTTACATTACTGAGAAAGTACTATCTTGATAGAATCTTTAACCGAGGAGAGTGTTGCTTCTTTCAAGGAAATGTGTCTCAGTGAAGAGGGGATTTGCAAGCTGCTGCTAGCCCAGCTGTCACCAGTGAACTCCATGACTTATGAGGGTGCTGTCATAAATAGCCTGTGTAAGTGGTACGCAAGGAAGAATTAAAAGGGCATTATTGAGAAGATTTCTGTCCGTAAAAAGGCCTGATGCACACTTTATCTGGAGAGCTGGAACAGGTGTTTTAAGTTGTCTGGTCAGAAAAAAGATTACTGGGAGGAAGCAGTTTTCAAAGGAAGTGATGGAAATTGTCAAGCAGAGTTTTGAAACGCCTGTTGAACATTAGCTCTTGAACATTTCAACAAGGTTAGGGAGGAATTAGGTTTGGTCCAATGGGTGCTTGTGCAAAGATAGGAATGTAGTGCCACCAGTAGGGGAATGCAAAAGAATTGTGGGCCATGAAAGACACCTGGGGCTGGCAAACACCAAAGGGAGTATTAGGAGAGACTATTTGTGGACAAAGATACAGAGGTAGAGCTGATGGTGAAAAATGTTTTAGTTTTGTGTTGAGGCAGACATGGGTTTGAGGAACAGAGTCCAGCCACTAAGGCCATTGGAGCTGCCAAGCCTACCCTGGGAGTTTGTAGAACTCTATACACTGGGCCCTCTATATGGGGCGAGAGGTAGGCAGAAATGTTTTATATTACTGGGCAAATATTCCTATTGAGTGGAGGTGAAAGCGGTGCAGGAGGTAGACCCAATGCGGTGGCAGATTTTCTCGATGTGATCTTCCAACGGGAACGGTTTCGGAGGAAAGAAAAGGGGGTCCAACTTACCTTGCCCATTATGTAGGCCGTTTTTCAAAAAAACATATTTCTCCTAAGACAAATGCGGCAGTGGAAAGATTTAACTTCACCCTTGTGCAAGTAGCCAGGGTGGCCATTTCTGCAGGCCAAAAATTGGGGCGAGTTGGTTGAAAAGTGTGTCTCTCTCTCTCTATAGGTTAGACCACCACTAACTGCAAGGGGAAAAGCACAATTGATTAAGGAGGGGTATGAGTTTAAAGCCGTACTAGAAGGGAGGAGTATATGGAAGTAGAGCTGGTACATTTGACAAAGGTGAGCATAGTTCCCTAGGGCGGCTGGGGAGACACTGATTGGTGCAAGTGTTTGAGGATGCGGTGACCACCGAAGATGGCAGGCTATGGAACAAGAGGAGGCCAGCAAGAAAAAGTGTACAAGAAGAGGAAGTTGAACTGTTGGAATCGTACGTTGGAGAGTGATTGTTTGGGGAGCAGTTGCCTGTCTGTGTGAAAGGATAGAATCACAGGAAAGAATGCTCGGAGTGCTATGATTCTGGAAGCTCGAGCAATCTGTCAGCGGTGGGCTATGATCTAAAAATAATTATGGCATCATCTCCCTGAAAGGGGTAGGTAAAATGATTAAAATTACAGGGCATCTGTTGCCTTGGAACATCTTCCCATGTTTTGTGATGCTTTCATATTGTCAGTTATGAACTCGGCCATAACCCACTACCGGTAATCTAATAACCAGAGATTTTTTTATTTTTCTTTAAATCGCAGCAGACTATGGCTGAGGATGTTCCCCCGGAATGGCGGCTTTGTCAATATATGTCCCGACACTCCAATATGGGACACAAGCCTGGCTAAGCTTAGAACCTTTGGGTCAGCTAATGTTGGTGTGTAAAGGCCATCCAGGTGTCATTTTTGGATTAAGCTAGTTATAACCAGATCAAATGATAAACTCATTCCTGGGAGGAAACCCGTCAGACTGTGGTGGACCTACACCCCCTCACCTGAACAAGACGAGATTGGAAGTCGATGAGTGGATCGGGGTGAACCAGAAGGATATTGACACTTAATGGCTTGTAGATACTGGAGAGTTAAAACGGACTAAGTCAATCTGTGTAAGAAGTTCATTGTTCTTTGGGGGTGGAAATAACTGACTGGAAGTTTTGTCAAGAAAGATGGGGTTGAGCCACATGGAGTGTATAATGGGAGGTGAGTTGGAGGGTTTGTTGGGTTTGTTTGGGGTGATGGTGTGAAATGACATGCAGCCTGATTCTTGCATATTTGGAAGTAAAGAACCTATTTGTCCATCCCTCGTGGTTAATGTGTGACTTATTTTCTGACTGTTCAGAAATTGAGAGGTTGGTTGGTGGGAGAATGGCAACCGCTCTTGACTGTTGTGTTGACCATGCACTTCTTTTAAAACAATAAATGCGTCCTGCATACAACCTTGTCATTACCTGTGCATAGTTCTTCCTCAACAGAATCCCCTGCTGACTTTCTAGACAGGTTGATAGTGCCATTTGCATAGCATTCTACCATCAGTAGACCAGCAAACACTGCAAGAAACAAGCGCAGCTGCTTTTGTCCAAGAAACGGAAATGCAGGAACATCTCACAGCTATCAGTCAGTTGGCAGAAAAAATGCGCTAACTGAACTAATAGTTACTACTCAATGTGTAGCCTGTCAAGAGCTCAAAATGAAGCATATAGCAGCACATCTTATGGCATTATAGTTTCCAGGGAAGGGTATAATGTGCTGAGTGGGGAAATGTATGAGGAGGATCAGGGTTGAGGCATAGGTACTGTGAATTTCGCTCCAGGTGTAATCACGAACAGCACTGCATGTTATCATTGCATTTGGGAGGGACACTGGAAAATGAAATCTCCTAACCTGAACCCCAGAGGACTGTCTTGACCCTATTCTGTAATGCACCACTGTTCCTCAATCTGAATCCTCTGCTTTTCCTCCATCTAGCACTGCGCCTTCCACACTGGGTGAAGGTTACCACTAGGACATCCGGAGAGAGACTAATGTTGCCATAAAACCATTAATCCTTTTAGGTCCATTTGTGCTGTGTCAAAGTGTGGTGAACAATACCATATCTCTTATATAGACTCTGGTTAGTCAATCTGCCCTCCATCCTAAAGACTACTTTGCGAATGTTGTTCCTCCGGGCCCGTCCTTCTGCTTCCTCCGCTCTATTTTCCAAGTTGCCCACTTGTTGGCGCAATATGTGGATCTCCTAAGTATGGGACGCACAGGCAGCTGTATTTGTCGTTGCTGTCTTCACCTGCTCGCCTGTACGTTCTGCTATTTTCCTCACATCTTGCCGTAGTAAGTTGACATCCTCTTGTACTGCCCCTATTTTGAGGTCCAGTGATGCTCTGATTTCGCTCATGGCTGCATCTAGTTTGGTTTCCCAAGCGATCTTTAAGTCAGCGATCGCCTCCAGTATCTGTCAATCATCTCTCTGTGGCGTTCCTTCCGCCTGCGGATTCTTGTCCCTATTTCTGGTCCCCTCAGACTGTTGGGTGTAGTCCTCCATGGTTTGTTGTTTCCCCTTTGTCTTGAGTACCTTAGACGTCATCTCGATGCCACTCCGGTTCTGCTTGCCGTTGCCCGGGCTGTAATTACTATCTTCCTTCTTTGCTTCAGCCCATATAGTGCTTACACTTTGTTCGGGGCTATTCCCATGGCCTCCCGTATGCTGAGTCTGTGCTCCTCTGCCATTGTCGCCTTGGTTTCCCTACCCTGAGCCGGGTTCTATTGCGTGGGTTCTGTCCGCTTCTCACTCAGCGCTCTTTAGCACCCTTCCCGTCATTTGCCACCAGGCCTTGTCTAATGTGTGGGCCTCACACGCTTAGTTGCGGGCCTGGCGCTTTCATCTGTTCCCAGGGAGTCTCTCCACCCATTTGCCCCAGTGCCATGCATGTAATTTTAATTTGTGCCTTTCCACATCCTCGTCGTTGTGCACGTTTGTGCCCCTTGGGAACACTGCCTGTCTTCTCGTAGGTTCCTTGGCTGTCTCTCTTGCCTGGGGTCTTCCTGGTGTGGGGTGTGTACCACTACCGCCTTGTCTCCCTTCGTCCCGGGTTGGCTCTGTAATCTTGTGGGAAGCACCCCTGGTTTCCTGCTTGTCGTGCTGCTTCCAGCTGCCCCTTTGCCTTATCCAATTGTCCGTGCCTATCCACTTCGGGTGCACTTCTATCCTTGTTACAGATTCCCTTTGTTTTTCTTTTCCACATGTTCTCTCCTTTGCGTCTGCTTATGTTGGGGCGAGGTGCCCTTGGTGCCTGCTTTCGGCCAGTCCTTTACTCTGTGTGGCACCCCGCAGCCTAATGCTGCCATGTGCGCTTTCTTCTGCTCCTGGGCTCCCCTCCCGCGGCCGCTTCTCTGCCTGTTACCGCAGTGGATACAGTGTGACCAGCTCTGTGCCCTGTCGCGTCGCACAGTCTAATTGCTTGTTTCAGCTCCGGAGCGGGGCTACTATGTATCCCGCCACGGTCATTCCTCACTCTCACAGGTGCTGGCTCGGCTCTTATTTCAGAAAGTCTTTCGTCCTACGGCCTCGTCCGACGCTTACAGCCAGTCCGCATACAGCTTGCCGTTCAGAATACCTGCCTCATCTGTGTCCGTGTATTTCCGAGGGTCCAGTGTCTCTCAGGGCGCCGCCTCTTTGCCCAAGGTTGCATCCGCATCTCCTGCGCCCGCAGAGGGTCCTTTTTGTCTCTTCGCTTTCAGTCGGCGGCCATCTTCCTTCCTCGTTCTCCAAGGCGTCAATGCTTCATACACACCATCCTATATTTCTAAGTAAAATGCTGTAGTTTTGCACTATGTTCTTCCAGATTATTGCAGGATCTGCGGGAGCCCACAGAAAGTCCCGTCCTCTCACATGGCTACTTGGCCACGGCCCTTCCAAGGCCTGTATTTAAGGCCAACTTCACTCTCTGCCGAGACCACTCTGCCAAGTCTTGCCCAGATCGCGTGTCACATAAAACAGTAAGCCTCAGAACAAACATCCCCTTGCAAAGTGAAGGTAACCCTGTATCTGAACATGACATTACTCCTGAATTTGTACGCCTGCATATGTCACTCTCCTCCCGATCCGCCACACCTGTGCTAAAAAGATCCCGCTCCCGACGCCAAGTCTTTCTCCCACCCACCTTACTACACTAAGTCCCACCCATAGAGCTACCCCGATCCAGCAGGCATGATCTCTACCCTGCCGTAAGCTTCTAGTGCAGCTCCCAATTAGAGCACCTGCTCCATTGCGATGCTCAAGTGCACTTGCAATTCCAGTGTATGCGCATTACAGGATACTGCAAGGAAAGCAGCCCCACACTCTGCTGAGCGTCCTCGCGCAGCCGTACCTCCAAGCCCCAAATCCACCTCTGTCTACCAAACAGTCAGACCAAGCTCCCCCATGGTGCACTGCGCCTCGTTGGAGCACTTGGTCTAAGAGCCGTGCAAACAAACACTTGCTGCATGTCGCGGAAAATCCGTACCCCTCGCCGCCCTGCTTCACGCCCATTGAGCATTGCCCTCAGGCACAGACTCCGGCTGAGGACTTGCTGTCTGCCACTGTCATGCACCCAATCCAGGGTAAGAAGAAACAATTGCTTGGGCGAGTGAGCACGCACTACCTTCAGCCAGAGCCTAATTTGCTGCATCACTCGCCTTGCCCCCAAGCTGCCTCTGAATAACAGACCTGTACTCCCCAGACGCTCCTCAACCACGCCCAAACCAATTCGCCATTATACAAAGGTTGCCAAACTGCACATTGCCCAGGCCACAAAAGCTAACCCACCCTCACCCGGGGAGCCAACTCAACTGGATACCCAGTCCCCTGCCCTTCTCAAGGCCCTTCTCAAGGCACCTCACCAAACTAATAAGCCCAAGTCACCCCTGCCACCACTGAAAGGGGATCTTGTCAATGCGCGATCCATCCCTGCACATGCCCTTGACATCAACAACCGTATCGTCACTCTCAACTTGGATGTTGTAGCCATCACAGAAAAGTGGCTACATGCAGCCTCCGGCTCTGCCCTTTCACTAGCAATCCCCACTGGTTTCACTATATTCAGAAGTGAAAGATTTAATGCTAGAGGATGAGGTGTTGCACTGATTGTGAAAGAATCCCTCCCAATAAGACCCCTCATTACTTTCTGTCAAACTGACCATCTCGCACACAGACACCATTTCCCTCCACATAATCGATCGCCCGCCACAACCCAACCTAACCTTCGAAGAGTATCTCCTACACTCTTGGCACTAACATGAAGCCCACTACCAGAACAATTCTCATAGCTGATCTAAACTTTGCCCTCAATGACCCATCTGATCTGAATGCTACCTCTGTAGAAAACTCACTCAGCGCACTAGGTTTTAAATATTGCATCAGCAACGGTACCCACACCAAAGGTTGTATTCTAGATTGAATAGCAGACCTTATTTGCCAGGTATCTGCTCTAACACCCCTTGCCCGTGGTCTGGCCACTACATTGTGTCCTTCACCATCTCACCACCCTTGCCCCCCCTTCTCTGCCGCCACACTGACCCGCCGTTACTGTAAACTCACCAAAGACTGTATTGCGCCCCTGTTACAGACACTCCAGCCACAGTGCCTACACACTAATGACCATAGCGAACTTGCCGACCTGTATTCTCAGACTCTGCCAGCAACGGTGGACTCAGTTGTACGCTTCGCACCGCTCAAAATTAAAGAATCCGGACATTTCAATTCCTGGTTTACCCCTGAACTGCTAGAGCTCCGTGCTAAACGTCTTGCAGAAAATCCCCCTCAGACACCCAGAAGATGCTATTCACTACGGCAGCTAAACTCTATAGACAAGCTGTCAATTTGCCGAAATCCACATCTTGTAATACAAGAATTGCCAAATCTAACTCGAGCAAAACATCCTGTTGGAACTAGAAACCCGAGCAGCCACCCATCAACTATCACCAAAAATGAGGCCTGGTACATCAACATGAAAAATGCTATGCTGGATAAAATTGACAACCTACACAAGAAAATCCACCACAAACAAAAATCTGCACTTAAAACGTTAACTGCCATCCACCATTTTCTTGCCATTAGATGCAACCTGCCAGGTGTTTCACGTCAGCAAGGTCACTGACACGGTGGTTGCAACCATCCTTAAGAGCCTAAAACCTTTGATGTGCAAAGGGGACATATGCCCTGCTACCATTTTTAAGCCATCTCAGAACACTTGGTCCCCTTCTTTTCCAGCTTCATTAACGCCTCCTTCTAAGTCTCGCCCCCTCCAGCCTCAAGGAAGCTTGGGTACTCCCTCGGATTAAAGAAAACCCTCACTAGTCACCTCTGTCCCCAACAACTCTCGGCCAATCACTACTGTCCCTTTTCTGCTGAAAATCCTGGACAGAACGTCATAAATCCAAATTCAGTGAGAGACTGGCCCGCTCTACCTTAAGAACCAGCTCAATGGGATCAAAGACAAAGGGAAATCTGCAACTCTTCTCCTTGATCTCTCAGCTTTGTTCGACTTGGTGGACCGCCAAATCATTTGCCATCATCTTACCACCGCATCCGATTTCTCGCCAGAGACTTTTAGAGCAGAGATTCTAAAAATATTTGAGAAACAAAAGCCTCCAAGCCATGATCCTACAGTGCCTTCCAAAGAAGCTGGGAAGAAAAGGGCTCAACCTAAATCTTGCACGCCCTCGAGCCCGGTGCGAAGGCCTGATCCTCACTAGGAGCCGTTGAGGCCTTGAGTCAATGACTTATCGAAGGATCCGTCGAGCCAAAAGCACAAGTCGACACCGGCTGCGCCTTCGCCAGCCAAGCCCTCACCATCGACGCCAGCTGCGCCATCATTGCCAGCTGCGCCATTGACTCCGAGCACCCCATTAAAACCTGTGGCTCCAGTAAAAAAAAGTTGCAACGGCTCCTCCAGCGTTGAATCCATTGCTCATTAGACCACTGATACCTGAAAAGATGAATGTGCCTTTACCAAGGAAGGACTATTGTAAGCCACTTACATCAATTATACAAGTAGAATGAACCCTCCGATAACGAGGCACCGTTTGGCCTCCAGTTTGGTATGCCCAATGTACCAGAAAGTTTTATTTCTGAGGAATCCAGGTTGCGAGACCTTGATGGCAACCTGCAGGTGGCCAATGGGGTGGACACCTCACCTGAGCTACAGTTTGGAAGACCAGAGGCAAGGGAGCATGCTGATGAGTCATACAGATAGCTCATGTCCAAAGTAGTGGACTACATCGGGTCGAGTAGGCCTCAGTTACCATTCGAACAGGATGATCTGACAGACATCCTAGATAAGGGCCCTCAGTCATATCCTGTATAACCATTTCATACTGCTCTGCAAAAAGGGTTGGCGGCGAATTGGGAAACGCCAGAAACCAATCCGGCTGTAAATGAAATTTGACCCAAAAATACCACCCTTCCAGTAGTGATCCCGACTACCTGTCAGTCTGGTGGTACAGGCAGCTACAGCAACTTCTAAGCAAGCAGCTTACCCTACCATCGCTCCAGAATGAGACGACAAAAAAGTAGATGGATGGGCAAGGAAGGTATTTTCTGCAGGCAGCATGGCGCTTAAATCGGCCAACTCCACATGTACCCTTGCAAAATTTACATTCACTCCATGGGACTGCATTTCCATGGCAGCAGAGCCCATTCCCAAGGGGGGTGAAAGAGACAGGTTCTTGGCCATAATTAGAGACGCCAAGAAGCCATGTGTGAGTCTCTTCAGTCAGGTCTGGATTCTGCTGGCTACTAGCACTGTTTATACGCAGATTTGCATGGTTGGGGAGTCGGAAGTGGGGCTTTGCACTGGATGTGCAATCCAGACTCTCCAACATGTCTCAGCTTTTGGTTAACGAGAGCTTTGAGAAGTTGTAGACCTCAAAGGCGGCAGCCAAATCTTTAGGTGCTGCTATTGGGCAGCCTGAGCCGTTTCGACCTAGTGGACAACCTTGTAGGGGTAGATCTTTTCGCTTCTACTCCTCAGTTGGAAGAGCGAGTGGAATGGCTGGTCAAAGAGGCCAAATAAAGGTTCCTTGTGGTGGATGAGGGAGAGGTGCAAAGCCAGCTCAAGCGTAGGCATTTTTACCATCTTCCACTGCATCAGCCGCCTCAAAACCTCCTGAGGTCTTGAGTCGCAACTCACCAGTGGGGGGCGGACTGTCTCAGCATCTAGAAGAATGGCACGTTATTACTTCAGATGCTTGGGTATTGGAAACCATAGCCCATGGATACTGCCCTCTTTTCATACAGAGACCTTGGAGAAATCCACCGAGTAGCTTCTTTGAGGATTCCAGATATGCTCCTTGTGCAGGAACTTTTAATCCTGCTAAACAATGGCGCTATAGAACCAGTTCCTGTAGCGGTGAGGAACAAGGGATGGTATTCCCCCTTATTTTCTAATACCCAAGAAAGACTGAGCACTGATACCTGTCTTGGACTAAAGCTACTTGAATACGTTCCCGATGGTCCCACTTTCTCAGATCCTTCAGGCCCTCCAACCCCAGGACTGGATGTGTCATTGGACCTTCAGGATGCTTATTTTCATGAGCCAATCCATCTCAAGTACAGAAAATACCTGAGGTTCGCTGTTGGCGCTTCTCATTATCAATTTCAAGTTCTGCCATTCAGGCTGACCTCCGCCCCAAGGGTTTTCACCAAACTGATGGCGGTGGTGGAATCGAGTCTCAGGAGGCGGGGGGGAGGGATTCACATCTACCCCTACCTGGAAGATTGACTGATCAGGGCACATTCTCCCAAACAAATTCTGGATCATCTCAATGTCACTCTATTCACAGACTGGGATTCTCCCTCAAAAACAAGACGTCCCATATGACACCTTCTCAAAAGCTCCAGTTCATTGGAGCTGTACTGGATACATCCTTGGGAAAGAGCTTGCCACCCGAGGTGAGGGCTCAAGACAGTCTACAAATGGTCACCAAGTTTCGGAGTGCCCAGTGTCTCCCGGCCTTCAATGAGGTTGCTTGGCCTCATGGCATTGTGCATTTTTCTGGTGCCAGAGTCCTGCCTGAGAATGAGATCCCTTCAATGGGCTCTCGGAACTCAATGGTCCCAGTCATCAGGAAAGATGTTGGACCTACTTCAGCTTCCAAACAGGGTCGCACAGGGTTGTGGGCCTGCAAGGACAACATTCTGAAGAGAACCTTTTTTGGCAACCAAGGCCAGAGAACTGTAGTGACGAACGCCTCGCTTATGGGGTGGGGAGCCCACAGCAACGATCTGACAGTCAGCGGTCATTGGTCTCCATCGGAGTCCAAACTACATATCAATATCTTGGAGCTGTGGGCAATCAGACTAGCGCTGAAGGCCTTCCTGCCCTCTGTACAGGGAAAGAATGTGCTGATAATGACGGAAAACACAGTGGCCATGCATTACATCACCAAGAGAGGAGGTGAAGAGTCACTGCCACTGTGCAGAGAAGCAATGCAGCTCTGGTACTGGGCAATTCAAGAAGGTATCTTCCTAACGGCAGTTCACCTAGCTCGAGAGGAGAACACTGTGGCAGATGTTCTGAGCAGGCATAGCAGTCTCCCACGAGTGGGAACTAGCTCAGGAAGTCCTTCAAGAGATCTTCACCCTTTGAGGAACCCCTCAAGTGGATCAGTATGCGACCACGGTCAACAGGAGGTGCAAACTGTTCTGCTCCAGGGAATTTCCCCCAAGGGGAGCTCTAGAAGGTGCGCTTGTGGTTGACTGGGAGTTTCCACTCATGTACGCGTTTTCTCCAGTCCTCGTCATTCCTCGCGTGATCACGAGGTTGAGAAAGTTTGGGAAATGCATGATCTGAATTGCTCCGGATTGGGCAAGGAGAACGTGGTACCCAGACTTTCTGGACATATCCGTCTGTCCTCCAATGCGTCTTCCACAAAGAGGACCTTCTCTCGCAAGAGGAGGGTCGGGTTCTCCATCCAGAGGTCAAGACACCCAACCTTCACGCTTGGTTTTGGAAAGGTTGAGATACAGGGATTGGGACCTCCCGGATGACGTAACAGATTTAGCTTTCAGCCAGAAAGCCAGCCACAAAGTCTTTGTACCATTGCCGTTGGAACAAATTCTGCAGCTAGTGCAAAGACAAGAATGTAGATCCTTTTCTGTGTAAAACACCGGATTTCTTATCCTTTCTACTATCTTTAGCCATTCTGGGGCTCCAGATTGGCACTATTAAAGGCTATTTGGCAGCACTGTCCATTATAAGTGTTCATCAGAGGAATGTTCATATTTCAAAATTCCACTGGTGACACAATTTCAAAACGGGCTCACCAATGTGTTCCCCTCCTCCCCCCACCACCCAATCTCCTTTCCAGGTTTCAACTGGGACCTTAATCTGGTATTAAAGTTTGTGTGCTCCAGCTTGGACCAAAGCTTGTCACAATTTACCACATCGAAGGCGCTCGATAAGTCGATAAACGCTCCATAGAGTCTGCCTGCATTGTTTTTATCTTTATGGTTGGTTAGTGAGGCAAGTATTATAATCAAAGATGTTGAGTGGCCTCTTCTGAAGCCTGTCTGTTGTTTGGGAAGTATGTTATTTTATTTTGCCCAGGTTTCGAGTTCTCTTAATACTAGACTGGTGAACAACTTGCTCTCCACGTCCAGTAACATAATTGGCCTGTAGCTAGTTGGATTTTTAAGATTCCCCCCTTCTTGAAGATCGGGACTATAATCGCCGACTTCCATGAAGGGGGAATCGATCTATTATTTATCACTCCCCTAAACAATGTATAGAGGATTTGCGTCCACAGGGTCCCATTTCCTTTGAGGACTTGATAGGTGAGACCATTTGGTCCCGTAGATCTAGATGAAGAAGATTTGTTAATCGGGTTTAGTATGTCTCCCCTATCAAAACTTAGCCCCCATTTTCCTCCACCCCCTTTAAATGTCAGCCCTCCTCGTGGTTTGTGATATTTTTCTCCAAGTGGTTCAGACAACTTGACTCTGGTACATTATTTGTTTGAACAATCTTTTGGTCAGTTTTGAGAGTATTAATAAGTGACCAGAAATTATGCCTAGAGTTGTTTCTCAAGGCACACTACATTTCTTCCCCATCATTTTGCTACAGCTCCTCTCTACGATGTCTGGACCAGCTCCTATAATTATTTTTGATTTTTTTCTTTTGTCACTGTGGCAAGATCCAATTTATTTCTTGCCATCTTCCTTGCAATTCTTAGTTGTCTACGTGTCTCACATTTGTTTACCCATATTGCTTCATCAAAATGATGTTTGAGCATACTGACGACCATTCTTGGTGTTCTGTGGGCACTGGGTGTTCTGTGGGCAATCTATTGACCATATAAAATCATGGAAGGTAAGTGAGTTACAGTTTTTATATATGACTTCTGGGAGTACCCAGTCATAGTTTGTCCAGACCATCATTAAGACGAGCTCCGCCTCTCTGGTATTTAACTAGACGGTTTTTCTCGGCATTTACAACTCCTGGATTGTCCCATACCTCTATTGTATTTCTGGAGTACCAATTTATTTGTGTTTCCAGTCGATTATGGTCGCTTGTACCTCCATCCTTAACTGAGAAATGAGTACATTTCTCAAACCAATTTGCAGATAAAAAAACATAGTCCAATGTTGACTCCTCCATGTAGTGGCTGGCGGAACATCCCCTTCTACAGACCCATTCAGAAGCTTTAGGTCCCATTCGTCAAATAAGTCTAACCACCTTCTACCATTTGTTATTTCCTTCGTTCTACCCTCAACACCTCTATGGATAATTCAAATACATTGCAAATTTAAATCCCCCCGCTACAACAATAAATGCCCCGGGGTGAGCAACTCTGGCTTCGCTAAGAACAGCCAATATTGAATCGAGGTAGTCCAGCAGTTTTTCCCTGCCGGATTCCAATGTAGGATGATGATGATCTTTTTGGATGATGAGCCGCTTGGGGGAGTGACTGCTTTCACCACCAGAATTCTTTCTTGTCTGCAGGGGATGACTGTTATTTCATTGAAAAGAACCAGTCTACAGGATATTAATAGCTCCCCCCCCCCCCCCCCATCGGTCTACCCTTGGTTTTACTGTATGCTGGTTGTATTGCCAAATTAAAACCCTCGATTTCTGGTGTATTAACTAACCAAGTTTCCTGTAGTAAAATCAAGTCACTCTCCCCAAAAAGCAGAGCTCTCATCTTGTTATTTCTGAAGGAACTGGAACCTCGTGTATTCCAACTGGTGATTCTTAAATTTTCACTACTAAAGAGACACCTGCACTACTCCCAGCTTCTGACAAACTTGCATGATTATTTCTGGTAACATTGGCCAGGGTAGTGATTGCGTTCCTCCTTTGGGCTGGCTATCTTTCATCATTTGCTGCTTGGTTTGTACTAATGAGTCTTTTCGCAGAGCGCCCCCGTTTTGTTCGGCCCCTTCAACTCTTGTGCCATAAGATGGTATCATTTAATGGATTTCCAAACCCAAGCGACACAGCTTTTCTGCCACAACGCTTTAACCCCCCTTTTGGAAATAAAGCCCACTTCTACTAGACTTGTTCGACCCAATTCTGGGAATAGGACATATTCAATATCTCGAGTTGTGAATAAATCTAGTTTTGGGATCTTCTTTACTAGTGAAAGAATCGCTCCCCTGTTCAGAGGTTTTCCAGACTGCCTATTTGCTTCAGTTGTGAGCGATAATCTCGGGGCAACGTAAGGTGCCGACTCTTCTTGGCAATTTGCAGTTCCCAAGTCTGAACTTCAGGGGATTGTATTCTCGCCAATGGAGTCCTAGTCCCTTCTTTATCAACTCCTTTCGATTGGTCGGGATTCTTAATCTTGTGTTTTGATGAAGAATCTTCGCCATCGCCCTGTAAGTGTTTTGTCTGTGTTTTGGGTATTTCTACCAGTCCTCCATTTTTTTTTTAACAAGGAGCAAAGATTAGGTGAAGACCCAACCATACAGCCGCTCTCTGGAGTCCCAAATTGGGTTCTATAGTAGTTGTAGTTCTGCTCAACGTGAATCCTTTAGTTCAAATTCTTAATGAAAATATGAAAGTCAAATGGTGGTTTTCCATCAAGTGAAAAATATTTATTTTATACAAAGAGGTGGCAAATAGCCACCAGAATATTCTTCATGAGGAAGAAATTGCCATTAATCATTCTATCCGTAGACTTCTATTGTGCCAATGCATTTCGGAATATAACATCCTTCATCAGGGCAAGTCTAAAAGGTGATTTTCAAATGCAATTATATCAACCATTTCGTAGTTATTACAAAATTAAACAAATTTCCATATTTTGAACAACACAAATATATCAACATAATTGAAAAAGTAAAACAACACATACCGGGCCACGTAATGAACCGGAACAGAAGGTAGATCCAAAAAAAATAAATAAGAAAAACAAATCAATATGCAGGTAGATCAAGACGTCTTGTAACTAAAAATGGAGGTAATCGGGTCTTTACCTGATTTCGGTGAGTAATGGCGGAAACTATTTTCCGGAGTGCAAGCTGCTTCCACCGAGTGCGGAGAGCAGGTGCTGTAAACGGTAAGAGAAAAACTCTATAAAAGACTTATTCTAGGTGTGCCTAATCACTAATAGTAAACTCGGGTGGTAGCTTACCCTATGTGGAGAACGAAGCGGAGGAGTTCTCCCTGTGCCTACTGAAAGCAGACTGTCTTCGTTGCATCGGCGTTGCCGAGCAACCTGGATTTTGTAGGACACGTGATTGAAGGCTGAGTGCCTTCCTTGTTTAGACACGTTGCCGAGCAACCCGGCATGTGATCACGGCTCCATGACCTTAGGCACGAGCCGTGACCAATGTCAGGAAACTGTTCGATGAATAGCCTACAATCAAAATTCCTTCCTGCTCCATTTTTTTTTTGCCTAGCCACATTGAATATTGGTGCCATCCTTAAGCTAATCTCTTTCTGTGCTGGCACTTTAGGAGCAAGTTCTTTTTTTTTCAATATATTTTTTTTTTTTCGTGGTATATTGGTGCCAAGTTGAGTAAATTTCCCTGTTGTCTTTGATCTAGCAGCATCCTGTTGATGTACATTTTTTTCTGCTTTTTCTGGACACCTCTTTTCTTCCGTCTGTGTGCCCGTAGTTGCTGTATCCATTTGTACCCCTCCTGTTTGTGCTGGTACAATCCCTTTTCTGATTTTTTTTTTTTTTTTTTTTTTTTTTTTTATTGTGGCCTGAACTTTCTGACCGGGGGATTCAACTTCCGGGTTTCGCTTGTTTATTTCCACCTCAATGGAGCTTTCAATTTTTTTTTCACTGGCCCGTGATCCCCTAATTGTTGACATTTGATTTCTTTGTTTTTGGCCCCTTCATATTTTTTGTTTTCTTGTCTTGTCTGCACCTGGACTTAGATGTTGTTTGATTAGACTTTTGATTTTTCCGCCTTTCTCTTCTCCGTCTTTTATGATTGTTGTGCACTCCTCTTCCAAGGTGTCGTGTTTTCGTTCTCTTCCTGTGCTGATATCTCAATTATTTCATCTTGGTTTTCAGGTGGCAGTTCCATTGTTTGGTCTGCAACCTGTGCCAAGCGACAGAATTCTTCCATCACAGACTCCGATAGGGGGGTATCATCGACGGATATACTTGGGCCAGGTGGAATTTCATCACTTTTGGTTTCCATTTCCTGATGTTTAGGTAAGTTTTTTATGTGTCTGGAATTGAGTTTTGACAGGGAATCCCTCATCTCCCCATCTTCCTTCATCAGTGAGGCTAGTAAGCCTTTAATCTGTCAATTCTTCACTTTGTTCGGAGTATCCATCTTCCATCTTTGTCAATGTGGGCAATACTGAGCAGTGTATTAAGTTGCTTTGTCCTACAACTGTGAATTCAAATTGCTCAATGTCTTTGGTCATTTCCATTAGGATCCGTGTATGCGTCTGCACGTCCCTTTTCAGTAATTCGAACACCTTCACTAGTGAGTTAAGAACAAAATTCAAGGCTGGTAAAGTTGAATCCCCATCCCTTGAATCTTGACTCGCACCCCTGAAGGCGTCCCTTGACCTGTGGGCTGGTTGACTCACTTTTAATTCATCAAAGGCGGCCGACTCCCTTCTAAAGGCCTCTGTTGAATTTAACCCGTCTCCTTGGTACAACGGCTTTTGAATTAGATTTAACAGGTGGTTGGGGGTCCTTGAGAGATCCATAACGGACCCTAATAATTCTGGTTGTTTATTTACAATCGTCGTGTTTGGCTCCTGATTTGGAATCCTCGAGGAGATTAAAGTGAGAGCATTCAGACTGTTATGTCTGCGTCTTTGAAAAAAATTGTCAATAGTGCCTTTGATGTTGTTTGATGACAAAGTGAAATCTTGTAGTATTGTAGACAGGAGGTTTTTTACTGTCTCTCTCCGGATCTCTTCAATTGGTATTTTGTCAGCATGAGGCTCCTGATGGATTTGGACCTCAACTAGGTTAGGACCACTTGATAAGGTAATGGGAAACAGGGTTTATTTCCGCTTGTGTGGATTTCTCCATATAGGAGCCATGCCATTGGGGAGCTCTTAAGTCATCAGCAAATGGGCCGCTCCTTAGATTATAACGATATGACATTTTGTAGGTGTAGGAGTTTCTATGCCAAATATCGTAGCGTTTACCCAAAACAAATCTAATATTGCTTGTTTTGCTTACGTTTGCTGTGTTGATTTGAATCTGTAAAAACTTTTCGCCCTTTATATTAGTTCATATAAGCGAGGTGAAAACGGGATCAAAGGAGTAAGGTCTCCAACAGTCTCCCATTTCCCAACCCTTATCTCTTTTGTCTTTGCAAGTATCGTGAGTAAATTGACGATGGACTCAAAGTGCACGCCCTCAATAAGCTCTTGGCTTTATGCTCAGTGTCGGCCGTTCTCTCCGTGCCACAATTTATGTAGCGCGTGCAATCAATTTAGTAGACAGGAGGGCTTACCGTAATAAAGCAGCTTGGCTTGCCCAGTTCGCTGAAGTCACGAATGATGTTTTCGATGTTTATGGTCCCCAGCACCCGCTGAGCCCCCAGAGCCAAATGGCAGCAAAACAGCACTCCGGAATCACAAAAAGCTCTGCCCTTAACTCCGCGGCCGGGCTTCACGCAGCAAGGGTCACAGATGCTGTATTTTTAAACTTCCAGCGTGGCTTAAACCTCTCGAATCCTTAAAGGCACAATCCACTCAGCTCTCCGTACATGCTCAGGATTCACAATGTTTCTCTTCCGCAAGCAGCAGAGTCCACAATGTACACTTGGACCTGCACCAGCAGCAAAATGGCACTCAGGAATCACAAAAAGCTCCACCCTTAACTCCGCGGCCTGGCTCCACCAAATAAAATACTGCTTTGGGAGTCTGTCAAAGATAGTTGGGAGGACACAATCCATTCAAAGAACAAGTTAGTTACCCCGGGTAATGTTCTTTCGACTGTATGTTCCTCCCACATATTCCTCATCGCCCTCCCAACCTACCCCACAGTAGAATTTCCCAATGCGATTTAGATTTCGTTCATTCAAAGGCTGAGTATGGTCATTCCCGTAGTTCTGTAGGTTTTCTACTATAAGAAAAGACAGCACTCAAGCCAACAGGCGCTCCGTGTGCAATATATACACCTTCGATTAAATCATCTGCGAGACGGAGGCCCTATAGGGACATCAAGTAGATGCCATTGATGCGCAGTGCTCTTTTTTTTTTTCCAAACAAGATATAGCTGGATATCGAATATCAAAGATGAGGAATAACATCCAGTCAAAAGAGCATTACCAGCAGTAAGTAACTTGTTCATCTCGTGTGGTGTGCCCCAAGTGTCCTGTGTATCACCAACTATATATAATACATTCACCAAACCTCTATTTGACTTACTAGACTCCATCTCTTACACCAATTATGCTGATACCCAAATTCTCTTTCCCTTTTCTGACAACTACTCAGAAGATACTTGTACCTTAAATACGGCATACACAATCGAGGTTTGGATGGCCACTCACCGCCTTTGTCTGAATGATGAAAATACAGAGATCCTTCCTTCTGGTAGAACCCTTGGCAGTGATTAAGAAGCTAAATGCCAATACAGCTCTTTCAATATGGACTGTATTCATATCCCAGCATCCTCTTCTGTGAAGACACTTGGAGTCTACCTTGATGCTACCCTCTTTCTCACCCGCCAAGTGAATGCCATTGCTTCCTCTGCAGCTTACACGACAAAATTGATTAATGCCTCTAGAGCCTTCCTATGTCAAGACCGTTGCCTTACAATTGCCCAAGCTGTCATCGGGTCAAGACTCTACTATTGTAACACCCTTTTTGCTGGCACTTTGTCGCAGAACATCCAGAAGATGCAGATGATCCAGAATAACACCCTTGGAGCAGCTCTCAATCATTTGAAACGTGAACACGTCTCGGCCACAAGAAGAGATGCTCACTGGCTATCAATTCGAGAACTAATTCCATTCATTACACATAGATGGCTCAGAAAATCACCAGAGCTCACCCTGCCAGGCCTTTGAGATCAGCCTACTTGCACAGACATGTCCAGCCAAAATTCAAACGGACTAAAGCTGGAGGTGCAAGCTTTCCTACGTTTTCAGCAAACAATGGAACTCGCTCCCGCCTGCCTTGAGAGTAGAACAATCCTATTGGGATTTCAGGAGAGCATTGAAAAAATGTGGCTGTTCACAAGGGACCTCCTAAGCGTATTCACTCCTCTGTTTGACATTTCTTGTGCGTTAACTGGTGATGTCTCTGGTTTTAGCACGCTTTATAAAGGGAAAAATAAATATCTAGAAATGGCTCGCTGCATGGTGAGCCTGGGCCTGTTGAAGCCATGCCCAAGAAAACACTTGCAGCTAAGCCCTTGTACTTACTTCCTTAGGACCCCAACAACATTTGGGAGGGCTTGTATGCCAGAAATTCGAATTTGTCAAGTTTTGGAAAAGCTCCCTGAAAATCGAGCAAAAAAACCTCCTTTTTTGATTTCCTCATTTATGCCATGGTTCCCAAAACCCTAGGCTTGTGCCCAAAGGGCTTATGGACAGACCTTGAGCCTTCCATAGTGTCATGGTTAGTCGAGGCATGTACAAGACTATGCCCCAAGCAAGCACAGAGTGCAGAGCCCCTCTTCTTATTGCCCTAGACCCCGAACAGCAAGATACTAAATATGGGAAACCTGGCAAGAAAATATGGGCACATTTAACTGAGGGTGGGATTTTAGACCACGGTTCCTAGGGAGCAGAAGTCAATTTCTGGCATTCCTGAATGTTCCCGATTCCTGCTAGCTCCTTTTAAGGTAATGGTTCTATCGGTCTGTGAGGCAGGAATCCTCTTAGACTGAGGCTGGGTGCTTATGGGAATTAAATTACATAATCCAGCTTTTGACAAGCCTACTCGCCCTGGGCTGCAGTTATTTTGTACGGTTAATAGACAGCATAATGTGAAGGTAAAGTCAAAATAGAGGTGTATGGTCTAGAAAACCGATTAGATGTCCAGGTCTAGAGTCCAGGTTTTTTTGGGTGTGCGTGTTTAGGGAGTAGCTACTTGGTGTCTTATGGCAACTTTAAAAGTACCTGAAAATTAGACCTTGCATTACACTGAAAGTTCAACATATTATAGCATGACCTAACCATCTAGTATAAAAGGAAAGTGACATATTTCCTACTTTTTGGGAGGGAGGGAGAATGAGTACATACATAGCAAGTTTGTCATGCTCCATTCCCCTCCTATCCCCCATACCCCTCCACTGACAGGACATTTTGGGAAAGATTCGTTACACAATGAAAAAGTTACTAACAAAGCAAAAAAAACACTGTTTTCGGCCTACTCCCATTTTTTTCCCCATGGAGTAAAAGTCAAAATTTCTGTGGGAGGGGTCTGGGGTTATTCAATCCAGTAGTTAAAATATTTGACAGAGCGAAGAGGAGAGGGTGCCCCCTTCTCCCGTGCTGCTTTGCAGCAGAGAGGCTTTTTCAGAAATCGGAAAAGACTCCATTTACTTTTTTTCAATTTTTTTTTTATTTTTATTATTATTTATTTATTTATTTTTTGAGCAATACATAATCAGGGTTATTTCCGAAATAACCGGCGTTAGCCGAAAACAAAAAGTGGCAAAATGCCTTTTGGAGGAGGAAAAAGGATGAAATGGCATCGGGCTAGAGGTGGAGAGGGGGAAAGAGGACATCATGTCAAACTGGGGCGTCCAAGTTCAGAGCTCGAACATTTTCTCATAACCAAAGTTATTTTTCGCATAACCTGCGCTTTAGTAAAAAACGGAATCGCAAATTTACTGCGTCACATGATTAACCGGGGTTATTTTATGAATAACTAGGATTATTTGTAGTACATTACTATTATTGGGTTATACTAACCGTGGTTATGGGAAGTTTCTTTTTAAAAGTCGATTCATACAAAAAAAGTGCAATGTTGCAGCTAAGGTGAGGTAGGGGTAAAGGGTGTGGCTGAAGACGATGGCTACTGGGTTACTATAAGGAACTGAAAGATGCAATATTGAAGTGGACAGGGCCAAAGGCCATGGCTAGTGGGCTCCAACGAAACCGATTGGTGCAACGTGTCAAGGGACCATAGCGGAAGGCTAGTGAGCTAGTGTGCCCAAAATAAACCTAGTGTTGGGGCTTAAGACCATGGCTAGCAGGCCTCTTTAGGCTAGTGGGTCTGGAAGAAAGCTATTGAGCAACATGTAAAGGGAGCATGGCCAAAGATCATGGATGAAGGCCATGACTAGTGAGTAGGGAAAGAAAGGTAGTGTTTTAAAAGATACAGTAGGCACGGCCTGTGGCCGCACACTGGCCGGAGCCCGAAAGACATGTTGAGTGGCCACAACCACAAACCCTTAAAATTCAATGAATAAAACCTTAGTTAAGGTGTAGTTAAGTTGTGCAGATTTAATACAGCAAAATCCTTGAAATTCAACAGATTTGGGAAGTCATGACCATCTTATCTGTAAAGCCCATGAGCACATACATATGAGAAGAGAAGAGAAGGGATTCACAATGACATACAAAATGGCATTATGGGGGACATCAACAGGAGCGCGAAGAGTTAAGCTGGTCAGGACACCCTCCCCCCCCACCCCCAATCTGCTGAATTTCAAGAGTTTTGTTGCATTAAATCTGCACAACTTATCTGCACATTGACTAATATTTATTCGGGCTGCCCTATAGTTCAGGTGAAAAAACCTATTCTATGGTTACAACTTTTGATCCGTAGGACAGATCAGCACAGTGTTTGACATTCCTATATTAGGCTCGGGCCACCCAGGACTGGAATGTTTCGTGCAAATCTGTGTTACGTTTTCAAAGATATAAAGGGTAAAAAAAGAGTGTATTTTTCTCTTTTCCAATGCCCAAACCGCTGGAAGGATTTGCACCAAATAAGAAACAAGTTGGGCACAAGTTCCCACGATGCATTGCTGTTGCCAAGCTTTCATTTCTGAAAGGTGACTGATGTCATTGATGATGCCATTTGTGATGTCCAGGGTGTTAGTCTTAGCAGTGCATGGGGAGGTGGTGCAAGTTATGGTTGCACAGCTTTCCATGACTAGCGAATTTCTTTGGTCTTTCGATTTTACCTTGCCAACATAACGTCCCTTTAGCAATGTTTTTAACACTGCATTTCAATGGTTTTTATAAGTGAAAATGTTTCATGATTTTACAGCTCCGAATGTTATTAATAATTCCTGTTAACAATTAAAAACACCAGATTTTTGTCTTTTTCTGGACAGATATCCTCCTCACCCAGTCTCCCCAGAGATGGCTTCCTTTGTTTGACAAGTGTAATGTGTTTTTTGAATATGTTTTTACTGTGATGTTCACAGTTTCAAATCCAGCATGGCGTCTGTTTAAAAAGTTTTGATGCACCTCACAATTTGTATTGAACAGTTAACGGCTCTGTACGATGTCCACAAATGTCACACGGCTCCCTTATTGGTTCAGAGGCATCTGTGGACACCGAATCAGGAAGTCTGTGGACCGGAAGGATATATCGCACAGTTTATAGGTCCTACCGGTCGGCCATTTTTTCATAAATCTACCAGACGGAATAACACCAAATTTGCAAAAGCATGCCTTTGAGACCAAGCCACTGCACCTTGTGCAAGTTTGGTGTACATCCGTCCAGCGATTGGGCTATAGCGGTAAGCAATTCATTAATTTTTCTTTCTTTTTTTCTTCCATTTTTGTCTATCCGGATTTCAAATGTTTTAGGATCCCCTTGAACCCCCCTGCCCACATTGAACAAAATCGCACAATACTTTGCAAAATAATTCAAGGTTGGCTGTATACTTTTTTTGTGGTTGTTGCAAGTTTTGTGAGGATTCGTCGAATGGCAACAAATATATAATCCACCCAAAACTGCTCTTCCTGTGGGTTTGGCAACTTGACCATAACTACAGTGTTGCTACCACAGACCCTGTAATATGATTTGCGATCTGTGTGTCTGTGAACCAATTGCCTCGCAAATTTCATAACATATACGTGTCCATATCTGTTTACAAAACCTTTGTACCTGTGAATTGGAAAGAAAATTGTCTGTTTTTTTAATTGAATATTGTCCAAAAGAATGCAACTATCAATGTTAAAGGCATGGTCTAGTAAAAAATGTTATTTAAAAAATAGATAGTCAACATAAAAAAAAATACTAGCATTCTTTTTTAAAACTTCCTATGTAAAATTTTGAGCTATTCAAGCTCAAAATTTGCTAAAGCAAGCACATGGGCGCCTCCATTTTGTGAAATGGATGCCCTCCTGTGCTGGCTTTTGCTTTTGCGGCACTAATGAACGAAAAACCAGCCAGCTGTAGTAAACAAAAGCTACCGCTGGGTGGCTTTCCCTTCATTAGTGCTGTACGCGGAGGATGGGGACCGGAGACCAGAGCAGGAAAGCTGCAGCTGAATCTCGGTCAGTGCTATTTATTTAAAAAAAAAGAAATGAGCACTAGCTGCGGTTTTTTTTCTAAGTTTTCTGGTTTGGAAGAGCCCGGAAAACGTAGAAATAAAACCACAGCTTTAAAAACATTGTATTTATGTTTGCGGTCGCTTTTGAAATGTTTTGTTATGCAAAAATGACCCTGGTTACAAGAAAACATTTGAGCTCTGAACTTGGTCCCCCGTCCCCTCCCCCTGTGTAATCAACGAATTGCACATGGTTTCCTATTCCCTCGTCCACCCCCCACTTCTAGCCTGAGGCCATTACATCTTTTTTCCTCCTCGAAATGGCCTTTTTTCCACTTTTCGTTTTCAGCTAATCCGTTATTTTGGGAAATAGCCCAGTTATCTCACATAGAACAAAACAAAATGGTGGCTTTTTCATTTCTGAATGCCTCTGCTGTAAAGCACCACTGGAGATATAACTATAATTTTGGGAGAAGGGGGCAGCCCCTTCTCCATGAAATATTTTAACTACTGGACCGTATAACCCCAGACCCCTCCCGGAAATCGAGTCAACGCTTCCTGCTCCGGTTCCGTCCAGCGGTTTTAGCTGTGTGCAGAAATTTGAACTTTTTCTGTTTGGAGAAATGAATTGGAGTAGGCCTGAAACGGTGGATTTTTTTTCTTGCTTTCTTAATAATGTCATTTTTTAATGAATCTTTCCCAGCCTGTGTGGGGGGGGGGGGGCTCAAGGGCCTTACAAATGTTCTTTTTGCAAAATATACAGTCATTTAACAAACCCATCTCTTTATGGGCAATTTGGACCAGAAGGGGGGGGGGACTCTAGCGGTGCATCAATTGAAACATCTAGCAGGTACCCAGTCTCTGGGGAATGTTGCATCTGCGCGTTTGGTCCCAGAATTGTTATTCAGTGAACCTAGTGCCCCACACAGCACGCATGCACACAGTGGAAGAATGCACCGACACGTCTGCTTGGTATGGGGTCCCGGCGGCAACTGCCGTGTCGGTCCTAGTTTATTAACTTGCACATGTGCGAGCCGGAACGAGGCTCGCGCATGCGTCCAAACACATTACGTTACGTAACATCCCTCCTTTTCTTTAAAAAAGCAAAACAATAACATAACTCAACATGAGTTAGCTTGCGCTGCTCTAGACCACTCTAAACTTCGGTGTCCCTGACGTAGTCTCAAAAACGAGCAGGACGCTGTCGCACTTCTCTGCTCGGGTACCTCCTGCTACTCCCTGGGGTTGGCAGTGGCATTTCTCTTGGCGTCGGGCCCTCTTCCCCATCTGCTGTCTCCATTGGCGCGAGCCTCTCTGGGGCTGACTGCTTGGGCATCTCTGGTTGGCCATCCGGTGGACTCGCCTTGACTTTCTTGAAATAAGATACGTTTCTGGTCACAATCCCTCGTCCATTTGCAGCAGTCACCATGGACCCTTTCACATGGGTTCGCTGAGGGGTTGTGGTTCATAGGTGAGGGACATCTTCCCTTCGGGATGTATGTTCCTGATCAGCACTGTGTCTCCTACCACGATGTTCTTTTCCTGGAGGTTCCTCCGCTCGCTCTCTTTTTATTCCTGGCGCTTCGCTCCTGCTGGAAGCATTCGTTGTAAATTACCCCAGGTGCTCTTCCTTCCACCTCCGGTATCAGCCCTCTCGGGCAGCGTTTGAACAATGCCTCCGCTGGTGCAACACCTGTGGACTGGTGCGGGTCGTCCTGTACTCTCTCAGAAACTCAAACAGGTTCTGTCGTAACTCCCCTCCTCCACTCAAAGAAATGCACAAGATTTTGTTCAGGGTCCGCATGAACCTCTCTGCTTCTCTGTTGGCTCTTGGCCAGAGCGGTGTTACTTTCCGGTGTCTGATACCTCTGTCTTCGAGGTATTTTGCAAATTGATGTCCCTGAAATGGCGGGCCATTGTCCGAGCAAAGTTCCAGTGGGAACCCATGCTTGTTGAAGATCTTCTCCAGTGCCAAGATGGTGCGGTCACAGTCTGTCGATTACACCAACTCGACCTCTGGGTATCTGGACCATTGGTCTACTATAGCTACAAAATACATGCCTCTTCTCATGGACCCAAAGTCTGCATGAACGGTACCCCATGGCTTCTCGCTTCTCTTCATGGATCTTATCGGGGGGTCCTTTCTGCGGGGCTCGCCGCTTGGCATGGGACACATCCTCGTACAAACTTGTCCACTCGACTCTCCATATCGGTGAACCATACCTTGGGCCTCAGGCGTGCTTTTGTTTTCGCTGCACATTGGTGCCCTTTGTGTGCCAGTTCCATTACCCTGGCTACGAGGTATCTTGGGATGACTATTTATCGGCCGCGTAAGAGGAGCCCATCCTCAGACAGAGAGCTCATTCCGGGCTTTCCACAAGGCTTGCATGTCTCTCCGAGCCCCTGTCTCCTGTTATTGACCAGCACGTCTTTCCATTCTCCGCTGCCTATGTTGGATCTGATGACCTGAAACACCTCATCGCTGTCCAATGCCGCTACTATGTCCTGATGAGCTAACGCTACCGGCATGGTGGCTTCTACAATGCTGCGGACCATTTCAAGGCTCTCTACCACTTCCACCCTGTCTAGAACGCGGCCTGCACCGGGGTGTCCAGATGGGTAGTCTGCTGGGTTATGGGTGCCAGGCCGGTATTGCAGCTACACCCCGTACTCTATCAGAGACAACATCCACCGTTCAATTCACGGGGGTGGTTTCGATGAGGCCCCTGCCATGATTGGGATTAGTGGTTTATGGCCAGTGATGACCACCACCGGCTTGCCTAGTACGTAAAGTTGGAAGTGTTTACACCCTCACAATATTGCTAGTGCCTCCCTTTCAATCTGGGACTACCTCCTTTCTGTGTCGGAGAGGGTTTTGCTGGCGTATGCATTGGGGTGCATTTGCCCTTGGGCATCGGCTTGTAACAGTACCGCACGCAGGCCAATCGGGCTAGCGTCCACCACAATCTCAGACTCCTTTTCTGTGTTGAAGTATGCCATCGTTTCCTGGTCCGACAGCGCTGCCATGATGTATGTGAATGCCTATTGCTCTCTAGCAGTCCATGTACATACCGCATCACTTTTTGTTAGCGCCCTAAGCAGCTGAGATAGAGATGCCAGGTCCCGAATGAAACTGCCGCAATAGTTCACCATGCCCAGAAAGCTTCTAATTTCCGCGGGTGACTCTGGGGCGGCTGCCTCACGAATTTCGAGCACCTTTTCAGGGTCTGGAGATATGCCCCCGGCATGGAAGACAAAGCCGAAGAACTCAATGCGGTCCTTGGAAAAACTCACCTTTTTTTTGTGTAGTGTAAGGCCCAGGCTATTTAGTCTATCCAGTGCCCGTTGCAGCCTTTTCATATGGTCTGCTTCAGAGGATGCAAAGACAAGGATATCATCACTCATGTTAATCACCCCCTTCAGTCTGGCTAGGGCTCCCCTGATGACATTTTGGAACACCTCTGCCGCTGACGAAACTCCAAAGCTCAACCTGTTGAACTGTTACAAACCTTCATGTGTGGTGACGGTTGTAATGTAGCGTGGCTCTGGATGTAGCTCAAGTTGATGATATCCCGACCGTAGGTCCAACTTGGAAAACACCTTTGCCCCTTACAGCTCACCAATGATGTCGTCCAAAGTTGGTGTGAGGTGTCGTTCTCTTTATATGGCGGCGTTGGGTAGGCGCATGTCAACGCAAATGCGTACTGCTCCGAGCTGTTTGGGTTTTGGTGCCACCACAATCGGGGACACCTATGGGGTAGGACTCTCCACCCTCTCTATAATGTCCATGTCAATCAGCACCTGTAGTTCTTTCTCTTCTTGGGCCCTCAGGTGAAATGGTATTCTTCTGTGTTTCAGGGCCGTAGGCCTCACTGTCTCGTCAATATGTAATCTGATTGGGGCGCCCTTCAGCTTACCCACCCCTCTGAAGAGGTTCTCATAGCGTTCTAGGAGGCGTTCAACGTCAGATTGATACACCGACATGGTGAAATGGACAATGTCTAGTGCTTCTGAGGCTGCACAGCTCAAGAGGAAGTGAGGGCTTACATCCGTCACAAAGAGCCTGGCCTTGATCGTGTTTTGTCCAATTGTGTTTTGTCCATGGGTGACCGGCGCCACAAAGACACCTTGTATGGGCAAGGTTGTGCTTCCCCCGAAGGTGTAGATCCTTGCTCTGGATGTTTCAAGTTTGGCGGGCAAGGGAGAGCCTCGTAATGATCTGTCGCTAGGACACACCGACGCTCCCGTGTCCAAGACTGGCATCGGGGTGTCACCAATGCTGACCATGCACGCTATGTTGGAGATGAGAATACCTCCTCTTCATCTTCTTCTTCTGCTATGTCGATCTCTTGTATACCTTGTTCGACAGCTGCTACACTCCTGGATCTTCTGGGGTTTCCCCTTACTCACTCTTGCAGGTCCTCTGGATGTGGTAACCGGGGCCGCAGCCCTGCACACCCTCGCATAATGTCCTAGCATAATGCATCTGCCACGCACTCTCACGCTCGCCAGGCATTCACCTACATGAGGTAGATCTTATCCACAGTATTGGCATGATTGTGGATTACTGTGGACGGGAGGGCCGTCAGTCCATTCTTGGCCCCATCGCGACTTGGGATGGGGCCAAGACTGCGAACGCTTCTTCACTCCTTCCTGGGCGAACAGCCGCATCCATCTTTGCTCCCCTGCTCTCTGCGAACTCATAGGCACGACCAGTGTCGAAAATCTGCGCTAGCGTTATGCCCGGCTCCTGAAGAACCTGTCTCCTCAATTTTACCGGAGCTGCTCCCTTGAATGAGTTGGTTGCGTACCATGCCTTCCTCATTCTCCCACCGGCAGGTGCTGGCCAATTGTCTTAGTCTTGCACAGAACTGATCTAAGGATTCATCACCCTGCTGCATCTCTGCTCACATGATGAATCTGTCATAGTCCACCTTCGCCATGAGCAGGAAGTGATTCTGCAGAGCTAGTTTGACAGCTGCGTAGGTGGTCACCAGTAGGTTTAATGACTCCAATATACGGTGTACCTCCGTCCCCGCTGAGTATAACAACGTTGCCACTTTCGCACCGTCCTCAGTCTCGCCGGTGGCTCTAAAAAACATTTCGAGTTTCTTAACTCACAGCAACCATTTAGGCCCAAGTTTGGACGGGGGCCCTGAAATGTCGAATTCCGGCACGGGCGCCAGAATGCCCTGCTGTTAGCGTGGTACACGTGCTGGGGCTATGGCTGCTCCATCCTGTTCACCCATCCCTGCAGACCGCACAAGCACCCCACGCTATACTGTGAGGCTGCAAGTCTGTCTCCTCTTGAGTATGGTAGGACACCCCACTCACTTGGTATGATGGCTGAATCAGCACCTCGACATCCGCAGGAACAGCTTCTCCGTATTTCTGTGAGACCACTTTTGCATGAGGGTCACACTGACCTTTGTAGCACCTATCCTGAGGTACTGGCTCCTGTGTCCATGCTTCCTGCTGACCACGTTGTCAAAATTGTCTCTGGAATGCCTTCCCCTTCTGCAGAATCTTCCTAGCCACGTAGTACAGGCTGTGTAGTAAGGTGTATGAAAAACCACCTTCAAATTACCAAGCTCACAGCCATCAGGTGACCGGCAGCCGTGAAAGTTCCAAAAATTATGCAAAGGATCCACACGAACAGCGCATGAGCTCCCTCTCGGCCCGCAACCGTCGCGTGTGTTTTTCTAAAATGGCCACCAACTTGCCACGTAGGATTCGTAGTTGCATTGTATGATGGAACGCCCCATCCGACTTATGCAACGTGTTGAGGATCTCGCACCCACACACAGCACTTCCTTGTCGCCAATGTTCTAAGCAATCATGTGCCCCAGGCCGCCCCACACAGCACGCACGCACACATTGGAGGAATGCACCGACACGTCTGCTCGGTATGGGGTCCCAGCGGCAACTACTGTCTCGGTCCTCGTTTATTAACTTGCGCATGCGCAAGCCGGAACGAGGCTCGCGCATGCATCCAAACACATTACGCTACGTAACACCTAGCCACAGGGTTCGATTGAGAACTGGCTTTAAAATGCTACATCCTTGTCTCCCATTGTCCATGCAACACTAGTTTTGTTCTGTATCTCGTAATCCATTCAGATTAGGAAAGTCTCCTTCAGGCTATCCTGCGTTTCACGTTTGCCCACCTATATGCAAACCATGTCTGACTGTGGCATACTGAACTGGCTTTTAACAATAGTTTCCCCTGCATACTCCTCATATCACACGACAGTTCAGACAGTGGGCTACTCTCAGCCTGTCCTGCGAGTACTCTCAAATGTCAAAATGTGTACTTGTTGGGCCCCGACCCAGAATATGGAGATAAAGAAGA
Source organism: Ambystoma mexicanum (assembly GCF_040938575.1). Classification (NCBI taxonomy): domain Eukaryota; kingdom Metazoa; phylum Chordata; class Amphibia; order Caudata; family Ambystomatidae; genus Ambystoma; species Ambystoma mexicanum. The sequence goes on from NC_090927.1 coordinate 545,701,228, forward strand.
TGAGGCACTTGACAGGAGGTTTGCCATCCACTTTACCTCCAACAATTGGACGAATTACCCCCAGTCGAATTAAAAATTAAAATCCAATGGACTGCATAACCGAGAATAACTCCACCTCGGGATCTGGATTAGCTTCAGTTCTGAGGTGGCCTCCTGGCAGCAATTGCTGGAAATGCAGTCACTGCCCTAATGAGGCCTTTATTCCTTAACTTGTATGCATGCTTAAATCCCAGGAATGCATGGGTCTTTTTAGAAAGCTTGTCTACCAAAGCATGCGAGGGGCTGAATCAAATATTGTCCATCATTAAGAAAAAGAATCAGGATGGGAGATCCACACAACAAGAATTTTGGATTGATAAATTTAATCTCAAAATTATGGTGATAATACACAAAAAGAATTCACTTGTTTGTAGGATAACAGCGACTACCGTCCAGCGAGACCGAGATGGCAGTGATTTCCAACTTTGCCCAGCGGCACACGCCACTCACAGGTGTCCCTGCACCCAGGAAACTACGATTCCTGCATATGCAGTCTGGCACAGTGGCCATAGCAGCAGTGTACTTAACACACCGTGCCAACCAGCCTCCACGCACAGATGCTGTTGGAGACGACCAGAAACTCTACCGCCACAAAGTTCTTTGTTTGATGATACCTCACCCCCATCCTGAAGAAGACCACGCCAGCAACTAGCATTTATTCACCGCTACATGTGGCCGAAACACTACAGTGTCGATTAATGACACAACTTCATTGCACATCTACCTGTTCACATTTGTTGTTGTGTTATTTGTGACAACACCCACAGACCAACAGTGGTCTTGGGCAGCATTTACTCTTGTCTGTAAACCAATGTTCAAACTGTTAAGAGATTTTGCACCTTTATGAGGCTAATACCCTCGACATGTATTATCCTACAAACAAGTGAATTCTTTTTGTGTATTATCACCATAATTTTGAGATTAAATGTATCAATCCAAAATTCTTGTTGTGTGGATCTCCCATCCGGATTCTTTTTCTTAATGATTACTTACCCTCCTGGGCATATCAGGACATAGCCAGGCGCCCTCTATTATTTACTCCTCAAATATTGTCCATTCATGATTTGGTTATTATTTGCCTAAAAAATTAAATGAATGTTTTGTTTTTTTGCACCTGATGTCCCTTTGTTTTTTATTGTTGGTTATATTTTAATAGTGGCCTAATGGTTTATTGTTAGTGCACTGATGTCTACTAACATGTATGCAATTGTATTTTTCAGATGGAAATATTGCATGGGCTGCCTTACTAGCTGTATTGATTGGACACTAACCCAATGCTACTCTGACCAAGTCAAAGGATCTCTGCTCTTTGGAGCAACAGGGAATTCAGTATGTCAAACATGAATGATGAACCCGCAAGACCCATGGTTGATACAGACTCGTCCTATTGTCGATGGGAAATACGTGTCAAGCTAATAGCTATTGGCTTTACCTTTTACCTGGGAATATTCTTTTCTTGCCACTTGATGTCTTTTTTGGTCTCTTCTACTTATCGCTCCTTATCGGCCAAAGAAAAGGTATTTTGGAATTTGGCAACCACCCGGGCAGTATTTGGAATTCTGAGTATTATTTGTGGTTTGAGGGCTCTGCTCGTTGACCCAGTCTTAATTGCAGATCCAATAAGATCACAACGGGATTGGACCTCGGTTACCATGCTCTTGGCAACTGGTTTCTTCTTGTATGAAAATATTTCACTTCATATATTTAACATAATTTTCTGGACATTCGATCCTTTCTTGGCTGTTCATCACTTATTTGCCTTTGCTGGTTGTTTTGGAGCAGTGCTTTGCAACGAAGCTGGACATTATTTGCCAATGATGTTTTTACTCCAGGAGATGAGCACTCCGTTCACTTGCGTGTCATGGATACTACTTAAGGTAGGAGTGTGTATGCTCTTGAACGCCATGTGTTTGGTAACGTGGTGGAAACTGTCAATTAATTGGAATGATGATTTCATGAATGGTTATAGAAACCTACTAATGTTAAAAAAAAAAAGTAATTAATGATGCCTTTGCGTTTTGTTTTCATAATGAAAGTAATATTCTAATGGATATTCCACACAAATGTCCTTTAGTTGATCCATTGGACAAGTAAAGTTTCAAACAAAATAAAGGCAAGGCTAGGAAGCCAGTGTTTTCGATTTCATTAGTGCATGTGGTCCTTTGCAATTAGTCTTTGACATTTTTTTTCATAGTCGCACGTTAGCAATCTCTTAAAATGAAACAAGCACTTGGATGCAAAACCATTGTCCTACTGATTATTGAAAATATGAACCTTTACAAATCGCACCATTTTGCCTTTACGTTTAAAAGCCAAATTTTGTCAGCCTCGATTCTGCCGTTCGAAATTTGGAAGGCACTTTCGACAAGGTTTGTTTTATATAATGCACAAAAAAGTGTAAATCCGTTATAACCTCTGATAATTCCTCTGAAGTTTCCTTTTCAACCTTTTTAGCTCTAACAAATTGTTGCTCTGATACTTTTTTTGGCAAAATATCCATCATGCGAGTCAAACGTTATTGGCCATTCCATTTTCCGGTTTCCTATACTATAGTCCATCGTGCAAGTATAAACTCGCACAACGGATTTAGTGGATATTTTGTCGCAGGCTCCCCCAGATTGGACATTTTTAGGAAAGATTTGCTAAATAACCGGTGGATAGAATTGGACCAGGTACAAAACAACTTGGCCACAAAGCGTTGACTCGTTTTCCAGGAAGGATCTCTGGTTATTCCATCCAGTAGTTGTTAAAAATATTTGACGGAAAAGGGGGGGGGGTGCCCTTCTCCCAAAAATATAGCTATATCTCACATGGTGCCTTTGGAGCTTGGAGACATCTTCAGAAATGAAGTATTTGTTTCCAAAAAAACTTTGCTAATAACTTTTGACTTGGTGGATGTTATTAATTTTCAAAACGAAAGGTTTGTCAAGCGCTCTCCTGCGCCAATCCCTCAACTGCTTTTTTTTGGGAACAATGTGTTCTAAAATGGAAAAGATAATAAGAAAACAAAACAGTTTTCAGCCCATTCATTTTCCCTTAGAGAAGTGCCGTTCTTGAGCAGCCATAGCACGAAAACTGCTAGGCAGATTTAGACCAAATAAGAAACAACTTGGGCACAATGTGTGGACTTGTATTTTTGGGGTTCATCCATCCAGTAGACTTTATATTCAACAGATAAAGGGGTGCCCCTTTTTACAGAAGAGAGGCTGAGCAAGGCTAATAACTTGCTGGATGGATTTGGCAGAAATTTTCCAAATAAACGTTTGTCAAGAGCCACACTAAATTGGAAGTTTTGGGAACAATTCTAAGAAAAATAAAAGGTTTTTAAGAAAACAAAAAAACTGTTTTTAGCCTACTATCATTCATTTGCCCATCGGGAGTGCAGTTTTTGAACAGCCATGGCGTGAAAACAGCTTGGTACATTTTGACCAAATAAGGGACAATTTGGGCACAAAGGGTTGACTTAATTTCCTTGACTGGTTTCAGGTAAATCCATAGTCATTTAAAAAAAAAAAAAGACAGACATATATATATATATTTCGGCTTTGCAGCAGAGGTTGAGAAACTATATATAAATGAAAACCTGCCTTTTTCCTTTTATTTTTTGCTCTTTTTGCTCGATGAAATTGATTCCCACAATATTACTGGGAGAAGCCCCAAATGAAAGCACTCAACGCTATTTGTAGGAGGAAAAAGGATGCCATCAAACTTGGGAATTAATCCCCCACGACCTTACAAAGTCAATAACGTTCTTGACTTCAGAATGAGACTCAAAACACTTCTATTTATGTAGTCACTCCTCCTATGGAAACACTGATTGTTTTGAACCACAGCGCTTAGATAGAATAGTAATAGCAATCACATCAGGCTAATAGCATTCACATCAGGCTAAAGGTTGGTGAGTGGGAAACTAGACACCATGGCATGTGAAGTTGGGGGTGGGTTGGGGAGCCAGTTACGGGTAGAAAATATTTGGTTTACAGAGGAAGACCACAGGAATCTTGCGAGATTACATCAGCAATGCATCAAGATGCGCTCAGAAAACAATTTGCATCACATAAAGCAATGGGTGATGGGGTAATGGGAGAGGGTTAGAGAGGGAAAAAGCAATTGAGGGGAGTGAGGGGGATGGGGAACCTGGAATAAAGGGTGAACCATGTTGAGTGCCTGTGAGGACGTGCAACACCTTTTTAATTATGAGCAATTTTTCACGTTATGGAAGGAATCGGCAAACGGCCACTCCACCGCAGGAATTTCTGTTATTGGAAATGATTACTGTGAAATTATCATGGAAATAAGGAGTTTGGAAAGAAAATGTAACATCTGCAGTTCCTACATCTACTGGGCAGGGGGAAATGTGTTTGTTAATTAATTGTTTGGCATGGCCAGTGGTCATGGCTACTGAGCCCAAACAAAACATACTGGTGCAACATGCATGGAGGCCCCAGTTGAAGGCCAGAACTAGATATCAAACTATGCTGTTTGGCCGTGGTCACTGGCTGTGGCTTGTGGGCCCTGAAGTACTAAAGTATAACAAAACCCTTGTTTTCAGTGAAATTTGGTGAAGCCTCATTTAAGGTGATCCTATTTAATGCAACAAAATTCCTGAAATTCAGCACTCTCATTTCAATCAAGTTCATCTCGGAGAAGAAAATGCGTCACATGAGCCAAACCGTGATAAGTGGGGGTGGGGATAATGGCCAGGGAGGGAAAAAGCAATTGAGGAGTGGGAGGGTAGGGGCATGGGAGAAGAGGAGAGCACTTGGTGAGTGCCTGTGAGGACAGGGTAGAGTTTGGGATTTTAGAGCATTATTGGGGAAATCCCTTGGGCATGGGGAGAGAGGAGAAATAAAAAAGGTTTACACCTGCAGTGATCACATCTCCTATGCAGGGGGTAAGGTATCTCTGTGCTTGAGGCCATGGCTAGTGGCCCAGAAGAAACCTATTGGTGAAACATGTATAGTGGCCACAGTCAAAGGCCATAGCTGTTGTGCCCCGAAAAAACTATAATGCATCATCCAAACCCTGAAATTCAGCAATCTCATTTTTAGCAAGTCCACCTTAACTATGCTCCTCCTGTTGCGCAGCGTAGGACTACAATGGTGACCTCACTAAATACATCATGCATGACATCACCGATTGCGTCACTAGTTACATCATGTATGACATCACTGACGTCACTGGTTTCATTAATTGCATTTTGAAATGAAAATAGCATATACGTACATATTGCATACTTGCACAGTACAATGTATATGCCCTTGTTTCTTTAAACGTAATGCACGGTATACCATTATGTAGTATAAGCACATTATTTTTTGTGTGCATATTAACCAAACTTCAAATTCTTAGATTATATAGTCTAAATGCACACATGCACATACTTTCTTTTGTATGGGATTTTTTTTTTGGAAAAGAATGTGTTCATGTAATGTTATTGCAGTAGGGAGAATTGAACATTTAAATGTGACTATGAACGATTTTCATAACACTTAGTAGAAACTCGTTTAATAGTATCTCTTTTCCTTTTACTACTTGTAAGGAAGGCATTGTCTCAAACAGTAAGACAAATGCACTGATCACAGTTCAAGGGTACTTCAATTGGGTTTGAAACACGCTCATCTAATACTAAATGTAAAGATGGGAGCAAGTTACGACCATCAAATAATAACGCTGTCCTAGTCAAGCCTGTCAAAATAAAAAGGTCTGTTCTAATAAACCTATTGCCAATCCTTACTTCTAAATCCAAATAGTGTGAGAAATAATGTTATGCAAATGAAAAGTGTTCAAGAAATGATATGTCAGGATATTCAAGCCGTTGACTTCCCTTCCCCACGTTTTCAGCACAGGACCAGGTGGCACACTCTAGCTTAGCACACTCTACTCTTCTCTAGCACAAGGATGCAGTTCAAGACTCCAACATCTGGGCCTTCTGTGCCAAAGTCTTTCTTTCAAAGTCTCTTATTTCAGAGGGTATGATGCAACACGACAAACTTTCTTCTCACGATTTCACTTCTTGGATGATTTACTGTTCATTCTGGGTCCCCCTCCTCCGGGCTCGGACCCACTTTAACACAAAACCTTCAATTGATCTCCCTCTGACGGGCTCTGACCAAATGTATCTATTTTTGCCACTTCTCAGCTGGATACCTTACAGAGGCCTTCGATTGAGCACCCACGCGGTGCCAGACCACTCTGTCAAAGTTATTGTAGCTTGCTTTAAAGTTCAATCACTCATCAGCAGTTCAACTTCACTTGTGTCTCTTATCACACATGCTTTAACAATGTTTGTTCCAGCGCTCAATGTTGCTGCTTGCAACCTTGGCTTCAACACAAACCGGTCTTGTATCGTCTCCCCAACTCACCGGCTGTGTTGATTTCACTGATGCTGCTTTGTTCTTAGAGCCAAGTAACGTACGATGGCGGCTGGTGATTCTCCCCGCCTTGATTATTGACGCAGGAGGGCCCCCCGGTATCTTTGGCACACAATGCAGGATTATTTCGCCTGGTTTCCTGGTCTTACTCTTTCTATTCTCGAGTTTTGTGAAAAGTAACGGTTCCTTGTCAAAAAGGTTGAGGGAACTTCCCTCCTTGCGATCCCCTTCTGTTTAGCAGTCTTTCCTCTCATTCAGCAGCTGTCCTGAAACTGCTGTTTCCTCGCATGCTTTGTCTCGCTCAGTGTGCTTTCGTGCTGCGCCTTTTATCTGTGTGGGGAAGCTTAATGGAAGTCGGGTGTGTGTGTGATGGTCTGTAATGGCCTGACCATTGTATTGGGACACGTCGGGTATACTCCTCGGATGTTGGTCTGTTTTCTCTCATAGCAGGCTGAACGTGAGAAAATGTTTGTTTTGTGGAAGCGTGAGGGGTAGAGTTCCTAAATGTCCTACCTGGTAGGATGGGGTAAAGGTGTTAAAGGAAAGGGGATACCGCGTCTCACCAGACGGTGTCCCACTCCCCGAAGCCCCCTCAAGCAGGTGATCCTCCTGCACTGCTCTGCTGGATCCAAAACCGATAGCCGTGTCCTGGGCACCTGGATGACAGATCCCCTGGGACTAGTGGGTGAGGCACATTCTGGTTTCTCACATACTACATATGCTTATTATGCTTGAAATAACAAATAGATTTACAAGAATCTGCAATTAGGTATTGTAATTGTTTACTAATACATGAAATTCAAAACATTTGTATAAGGGCACATATTTGTTTAACTTTATAACTTGAATAGTACTATAAATGAATGCTCCACACGTAGTTATGTTATACTGCTGTATCACTTTATTGTGCCATGTCATTTTATTATTAAGTGTAATAAAATATGCATCAAAAGAGGGCAACAAATATTATAATTTGTTTAATCAGTAATGTCACATTCGATTGGATTATGTCCTCCAACGTAGTCCTCTTCTTTGACATGTTAATGTCAAGCTTCAGCTGCTTCGGAAAACCTTTTCAGCAGAGGGCTCCCTGCGTCGATGTCATCGAGTCGATGTCCCTCAAAGGCCTCTGTCGAGGGTGACTGCATCAGAGAACATACATAGCACGCGCCGCGCCAGTTGGCCTTAGTTCCATTTTTCTGTGAATGCATTTGCTTCGACTACGAAATTCACTACGCCTCATTTGGGTACGGTTTTCTTAGAGAAATTGTTTGAAATGTCTTCGTCTTAATCTTCGACTCCATCGACACCGAAGAGCGGCTTTAAAAAATGCAGAGTCTGCAGGTCCAAGATGTCTGACCCTCACCGGGTCTGCTTGCGGTGCCCCGGGGAGGGCCTCAACACGGCCATTTGTTCCAAGTGCCAGTCCGTGACGGGAAAGGCCTTGAGGGAGCGAAAGGGCAAACTCCAGGTAGGGGAAATTACGCAAATCCCCCAAGCCCTGACCTGCTAAGCCTTCGATCGACGAGTCGAGAGGAGACTCTCCTCGGAGAAAGGAGGCAAAGCATTCTAGGTCTTGTAGGTCTTGGAGTGGCTCCCACCACTCTTCATCTGTGAAAAAGTCGAAGAGAAGGAACCGCAGGTCGCCTTCGACAACTTCTTCGGCCAACGTCTCCTCCGAAAGGGTGGCATGTCCCACAAAAAAATCTACCCCACTGAATGGGAATCTTTCCGAAAGGAAATGTTGAACATTTTCAAAAAGCAAGGTCCTAGTCCTACCGAGCCTTCAAAGCAAGCCAGTAAGGATAGGTCTTGGTCAAAATCTGTTGCGCCCGGGAAAACGGTCTGACAAACCTTGGGAGCCCTCAAGGCCTTCATCCGATTGTAAGCACAAAGAAAAGTCGAGGTCCTCGACATCATCCAGACCTTAGCCTTTGAAACTGGCGACGCCAGCGGTGTCTTTGCCGCCGGTCAGGCTCTCGACGTCGAAACCTTCAAAAACAGCTGTGCCACATACGCCAGCTACCTTATCGAAGTTGAGCGCCTCTGTCGGTGCCAATAAAGCATTTGACGACATCAAAGCCTATACTTCCCTTACCTGGAAAAATGTATGCTCCTAATCCCAGAAAGGAGTTTTTCAAATCACTCACTTCAATTTATGAAAATGAGGAACGCTCTGATGAGGACGATGCTCCCTTTTAGGTTTCAATATGGGACACCCAATGTTCTACAGTGTCTGATACCAGAGGAGTCCAGGATTGAGGATATATAAATGTACAGTCTGCGAGTGGAGTAGATAATTCACCCCAACTGGAGTTTGGCAGACCTGAGCCTGGCAAACATGCTGACGCTCCATACAGACAACTCATGTCCAGAGTTGTAAAGTACCTAGGTTGGAGCAGACCACCACTCCCTTATGAACAGGACAATCTAACTGATATTTTGGATAAGCGTCCTCAGTCTGACCCTGTTTTTCCCTTCCATATTATATTACAAAAAAGGGTGGCTACAAATTGGGAAACTCTGGAGACCAATGCGGCAGTTAATAAGAATCAGACAAAAGAAATACTGCTCCTCCAGGAGTGACCCCGACTACCTGTTGAAACACCCTACTCTGGAGAGTCTGGTGGTGCAGGTGGCTACAGCAACTTCAAAACAGGCAGCGTACCCTACTATCCCTCCCGATAGGGACGACAAGTGTGTATACTGTGGGATTACATATCTATGGCGACAAAGCATATTGCAGAGGGAGAGGAAAGGGGTGGCGTCTTAGCTATTTTTAGGACAGCAAAGAAGCTAATTGTGAAGCCCTTCAGTCAGGGTTGGATACCGCGGATAGTGTAAGCAGATCCATGACTACCAGCACCGTAATGCAGATATGCATGGTTGAGGAAGTCTGGTTTTGCACCAGATGTGCAGTCTAGGCTTCTCAACATGCCTTTTGACGGGTCTCATCTGTTTGGCAGCAAGGCTGACGAGAGCCTTGAGAAGCTGCAGACCTCGAAGGCGGCAGCCTAATCTTTAGGCACTGCTGTTGGGTAACCTGAGCCGTTTCGTCCTAGTGACCAACCTTGGAGTAGGTAGACCTTTTCACTACTACTACTCACTTTTAAGGGTGAGAGGAATGGCAAGTCAAAGGGGCCAAAGAAGGTTTCCTTGTGGTGGTAGAGGTGCCAAGACAGCTCAAGCAGCAGCTTTCTTACCATTGGCCTCTGAAGCAGCAGCCAAAAGACCACTCTGAGGTCTTGAGTCACAGTACACCAGTGAGGGGCAGACTGTCTCAGCATCTACAAGAATGGTGAGACATTACTTTGGATGCTTGGGCTCTAGAAACAGTAGCCCACAGTAACTGACTTCCTTTTATAAGAAGACCTCAGAACAATCCACCGATGAGCTTCTATTTGATGGTTCCGGATCCGCTCCTTGTGCACGAGGTTTTAACCCTGATAAAGACAGGTGCCATAGAACTGTTACCTGTAGCGGAGAGGAACAAGGGATGATACTCCCCATATTTTTTGATCCCCATAAAGGACGCAGGAGACCCATCTTGGACTTGAGATACTTGAACAAGTTCCTCAGGAAGGACAAGTTCAAGATGGTCACACTTTCTCCGATCCATCAGGTCAACTCCAGGATTGGTTGGTGTCATTGGACCTTCAGGGTGCTTATTTTCATGTGCCAATCCAGCTCAAGCATAGAAAATACCTGAGGTTCGCAGTTGGTGGTTCTCCCTGTCGGTTTCGAGTTCTGCCTTTTGGGCTTAACTCCGCCCAAGGGTTTTCACCAAACTGATGGGGGCGGTGGCAGTGAATCTCAGGAGAGGAGGGGATTCCGTTTACCCCTACCTAGATGATTGGCTGACCAGGGTGCATTCTCCCAAACAAGCCTTGGATCATCTGATAGTCACCTGCCACTCTCTCCACAGACGGGGGTTCTCCCTCAATTGCAAGAAACCCCACATGACACCTTCCCAAAAGCTCCAGTACATTGGAGCGGTACTAGACCCTTTTGGGGAAGAGCTTGCCACCCAAGGTAAGGGCTCAAGACATTCTTCAGATGGTTACCAAATTTCCGAGTGGCCAGAATCTTCCGTCCTTTGATTTTCTTTTTTTTAAATTTTTTTAGGTTTCTTGGCCTCATGGCATCCTATATTTCTCTGGTTCCAGAGGCTCGCCTCTGAATGGGATCCCTTCAATGGGCTCTAAAAACACCATTGTCCCAATTCTCAGGAAGGATGTTGGACCGACTTTTTAACCAGTTTCAAAGGATCTTCTGTGGTGGGTCTGTGAGGAAAATATTCTGAAGGGAGAACCCTTTTGCCAACCATGGCCGGAGATTACAGTAGTGACGGGTGCCTCACTCATGGGGTCTTTGGTCTCCAGCAGAGTCGAAACTACATATCAATCTTTTGGAGCTGGGGGAAATCAGACTAGCGCTGAAGGCCTTCTACCCTCTGTCCGGGGAAAGAATGTCCTAATAATGACAGACAACACGCTGGCCATGTACTACCTCAACAAGAGAGGTGGTGTAGGGTCACTACCACTGTGCAGAGAGGCAATGCAGCTCTGGTACTGGGCAATTCAAGAAGGAATCTTTCAATCGGAAGTTCACCTAGCTGGGGAGGACAACACGGCGGGGGATGCTGTGAGCATGCAGAGCAGTCGCCCACGAGTGGGAGCTAGCTCAGGAAGTCCTTCAAGAGATCTTCACCGTTTGGGGAACCCCTCAAGTAGATCTGCTCACAACCAGGGTCAACCGGAAGTGCGAAAGATATTGCTCCCGGGAATTTCCCCCAAGAGGAGCTCTAAGGGACGCGTTCTTAGTGGACTGGGAGTTTTCACTCCTGTATGCGCTTCCTCCAGTCCGCGTCATTCCTCACGTGATCAGGAGGTTGAGAAAGTTGAGGAAGCACATTATCCAAACTGCCCGGATTGGGCCAGTAGGATGTGGTACATGGACCTTGTAGACATGTCCATCTGTCCTCCGATACGTCTTGCATCTTTTCTGGCGAGAGGAGGGTCAAGTTCTCCATCCACAGGTCAACATTCTCAATCTTCACGCTTGGTTTCTGAAAGGTTGAGATATAAAGATTGGGACCTCACGGATGACGTTATGGAGGTGTTGCTTTCGGCTAGAAGACCAGCAACAATATCTTTGCACCGTTGCCAGTTTACCCAAAAGGCACACCCCTTGCTTCTTACGTGTTCATACACACGTTGGCATCCACTGGAATAGTCTAAGTATCACTACCTAGCCTATCGTGCAAAGGCCCCTGGTCAGAGCCTGTAGTTGGTGCGCTACGCCTCCAGACCTTATTTACTACCCCGTAACAGCCACTCACACCCCGATGCTGCCAGTTTTCTCTCAGAACAGCTTTTATTAGTACTGACTTGGACAGCCTGCCCAACACAGCGATTTCCATTGATCACTGCACCCTAAAGATTTCCTGAATAATATTAATTTTGCACTATGCCTATTTATGGGCTTCTATTGAATGTTGCACCAGGCATATCTACTGAATAGTGTGATTTTTGTACCTTGCCCACTTGGGGGGGGGGGCTCTATTGAATTTTGCACCCCGGCCTATTTAGTGGGGTTCTACTGTCTGCTGTTAATTCCACACCCTGTCTAATTTGTGCACATCAATGATTGTTGTACCCCCCTCCCCCATTTTGTCAATTGAACTGTGTTCTATGAAAGCCATCTAAGGAGGCACACGTTCCATGTGAGGCCTGTAGTAGCTGTATGCCCCAGCAACTAATGATGGCCCGCACACCGCCCGATTCCAAGGACATTCCACCCACACCATTTCTACCATCTCTTCTCAGCTCACAGACTAACCCACATGCTCGCAAACTACCCTCCACATCTCACACTAACCACATTGTCCACATCATCCCCTGTTGACTGACCATACAGCTATAACCAAAGCTCCTGCCTCACGCTCTAGGCCCACCGCCAGTAGGAACCACCTACTAGGCCTGCGTGCTTCCCATCTGACTACCATCTATAAACCTAAGAAACCCACTCAACTCCATCACAACACTACCCGCACCCTCCTCGCATCCCTCTACCAGCAAAATACTCCCTACTGCACGTCCCAAACTACCTAATCTTGCGCAGAATTCCACGCCCATCCAATTTGCCCTCTTAAATGTACGCTCACTCCCTGCACATGCCACATAGATCTGTGACCCACTCTCGAACTTAGAACTGGATGCCCTGGCCATCACAGAATCATGGCTGCATGAAGTAGCGGGCCAGCTATCTCTGTAGCCCTCACACCAGGCTGCACCCTACTCGGGTAGGACAGACTGCTTTCCAAAGGGAGAGGCACTCCTAGTTGAGGAATCCCTTTCGTTCAGACAAATCAACTCTCCCATAGGGGACAACGCAGATGCCCTCACCGTGAAATTAGCACTTTCACTCAACTGCTCGATTGTCATCCACATTATCTACCGGCCACCGGGCCCTTTACTTGACTTTCAACAAAATATTGTCAACCTTCTAAGCAACAACCTAAAATATACCACCAAATCCTTATTACTAGGCAACCTAAACCTAGGCTTCAATGGCCCAAAGAACAAACGAGCAAACTCTAATCATAGCACTCTCTGACCTGGGATTCATTCAACAAATCTCTAGTCCCACCTACTCTAAAGGACGCACCCTAGACTGGGTAACGGACCACAATTGTGAAGCTGACATCCGCTCCATTACCCCCCCTGCCCTTGGACTGACCACCACCTTATACACTTCTCCATTCCTGCCACCTCTAAAACCACGATACCTACCAATCCATCGCCACCTGCCCTCACTAGGAGCGCACGTCAACTAACAAAAAACAATTATCTGCCTTTCCTAGAGACTGGGGCCCTCAAGCCCCGTTCTCAAAATACCCTATAGCCTTGGCAGATCTCTACAATCGTCGAAGATGTAATGGATATTATGGCCCCGCTGCAAAAAAAGAAAGCGAAAAGAAAACTGCATTCCAATTCTTGGTTCACATCTGAACTTAAAGCTAACCCACAGGAAACCTCCCTACTGGCATACGAGAAACTTGCCACCTACTACAAAAAAAGTATCATGACAGCGAAATACTCTACCTATAACTAGAGAATTACCAATGCCAAATCGGAATCAGTTATTTGCAATCTTCAAGGAACTGGCCTCCCCAGATACCAGTACCCAAGATCTCATAAAAGATCAATCCTGGTGCTCGAGCATACAGTCTGCCATGCTCAACAAAATTGAACTCCAACAAAATCAAAACGCACACAAGTACCCTTCCTAAATCGGACCCGCCCACCCTAACACTTGTCAATCCTCCTTCCACAGAAGATAACACATTTCTCATTCAGAAATGTATCTGAAGGAGAAGTACTTGCCATCCTTAAACATAAAACCATCCAAGTGTAAAGGTGGCATATGCCCAGCCAATATCATCAAACATTGCGCAGACACTCTAACACCATTCTTAACGGCATTCATAAATGCCTCGTTCGCCACAAACACCGTCCCAGCATGCCTTAAGGAGGCATGGGTTTGGCCACTTTTGAAGAAACCTTCCCTAGATCCAGCATCGCCAAACTACAGACCCATCCCCACCTTACCCTCTGTTAAAAAATCCTCGACAAAGCTGCCTACAATCAGATCCAACACTTACTTGAATCTCACAATATTTTAGGGAAGAGGCAGTCAGGTTTCTACCCTGGTTATGGTACAGAAATTGACCTTCTGGTCCTCAATAACCAACACCACACCCTCTGCAATCAACTCGCCAACACCGCACAGTTCTCTCAAGAAGCCACTGCCTTGGTCGCCTCCTTTCTTGAAGGGAGAGCCATGAAGGTTTTCTCAGAGAAAGCCTGTGCAAACCCCACTATTATACACTGCAGAGTCCCGCAGGACTCTTGCACATCGCCGACATTGTACAATCTATTCACTCTACCGTTTTTCAACGACCTGGACAATCTCGGCATAGCTTACACAAACTGTGCCAACGATACCCAAGTGCTCATCCCACTAACTGGCTCCTATGAAACAGATGCAGCAGCAGCATGTAAAATCTACTCCACATTCCAAGCATGGATGGCAACCAATGGACTCTGCCTCAATGGAGATAAAACTGAGCTCCTCATAGTAGGCACCAACGAAACGCTCAACAAGCTAGACAAACAGTACGATTCCTTCAGCAGTGACAACTCCCAAATACTGGTCTCCGCGGCAGTCAAAACACTGGGGGTGTATCTAGACTCGACCTTCACGACGAAACAAACAAATGCGGTCAAACCGGATTCATCTGCTGCTAAATGCCTCTCCATCGCCAGAGCCACCATTGGAGCCAAATCAGACTATTTTAATGTCCTATTTACCGGCACGTCCACAGAATATCTGAACCGTTTCCGAGTGATTCAAAATAATGCACTTAGTTCTCCTTAGGGGCTGCCCTAAGTATCCCCACAAGAGACCACATCACCAAAGCCAGATAAAAAGCACACTGGTTGCTAGTCAAAGAGAATACTCTTCAAGATGCTGTCATTAACATACGAACGTCCCTCACTCTCAGACCCCCCCCATCTGACAGAGAAAATCACCAGAGCAACTTCAGCCAGACCCATAAGAACACACCATGCCAACCAGCTAAAAGTCCCTACCTTCCAAAGGGCCAAAGCAGGAGGGGCCTGTTTCACTTTCCTTGCCCCAAAGTATTGGAACACCCTCCCCACTACCCTTCGGAACGAGACATCATATCCAGCCTTCCGCAAATTGCTCAAAACTCAATTATTCAACTATCTCACCCCAACACTCTTGTCCTCACACCCCCAGGTGTCTCTAACCACACAGAAGGAAATGGGCTCTGCAAGGATCTTCATGTGTTTCTTAAGTTAGTCTATTGTATATGTACACTGTATTCTCTAACCTGTCTGGCCATGGTTCAGTGTAACTAAGAATGACAGACGGGTGCCTAGGTCACTTCTGTGTAACCAAGTAAGCACTGCTGTAACGGCGCCACAATGACCCCGGGTGTTTTGTGCGCTTTATATACCTAATGTCTTCATTGTTTGCTATCTACTTGCCATATTTATGTTGACACCAGTTTCTATATTTATGTTACATCAACCTTTTCTCCTTCCAGCTATTGGGGACAGACTTGGCTGAATTCCTGATCTCCTTCCTCATTTGGTTTTTCTGAACTTTAATATTCTTGTCGAACTTGGGGTGTTTCCCTGACAGGAACACCCTTGGTTGGACGAGAACTTTAGTATTTGTATGTTTCCTTAGTTTTAATAACAACTTGGGAAATGCCTCCGGGAGCGAGTATAGGTATTTATCTGTCTCATTCAACTTGGACCATCACTTGTCTAGGTCCACATTGACAGTTCTAAATTATTGTGGAAGCGGGACAGACTATTGCCATGGGTTGATAGCACGACTGAGTCCTGTTCCATTCGTTCCTCAGAAGGGTTTGGACACCTGGGTGCTCAGACTCGACCGCATCATTGAATGATTACTTAGATTAGTTTTTACAATTCCAAATTTAGCTACCTCCTCCACCCCAAAATATTTTAGGAAGACATGGTCAGTGATGGATGATGCGAAGGAGTTTGTCCATGTATGGACCTTCGCTAGTAAGCCTCATTGAAGCTCACTACTAGAAACAAAGTTCCATCTAAAGAAACATTTTGACCAAATCCAGTTACAGTTCTCCTTTGCCAGACAATATATGGATAGAGTGATACCTGTAATTTCATCCAGATCATCCCACCCTCCCTCTGTTATCACACTTAGAATTCAAGTCTCCTGCTAAGACCATCCTTCGCTCCGGATTCTCATCCAACCAGCATGTTAAAACCTTATCAACATGGTATATAACATCTTCCACTTCCAAAGACATAGGGTTGAAATAGATGTTAATCAACAGTGTTGGTGGGTGCTTAATGTTATTGTTGGTATGTTATGTTTGACATTCATATAGCGCTCAATATATCATTGGTATGACCTCCAAAGCGCTTGTGGGTTGAACGCCCTTGAGTACTGTAGTCTAGGTCAGAGAGTGGAATGTCATAGGGTGTATGGGTGCACTCCTTATGTGCACAGCTGATGCGATTGCCTGATGGTAGATGCATCCTAGCATTATGTGTGGTGGTATTGAGATCAGTTGAATGTGTGCAGTCTGGAGGTTGGACTGGATTCTGGCTGCGTTAGGCCTGTGTAGGATGCTTATGTGTGCAGCTAGGCTGGTTTTTCGTGGGGTATAGATGCTTTCTAGCAGGATGTTGAGGTATCCATGGAGTATTCGTATGTGAGCAGCTAGGCCGAAATTGATCGAGGGGTGTAGCTGCACTCTATTGTGTGTTTTTGTGAAGAGTAGAGAGTGAGCATAGTGATAGGAGAGGTGAGTGTCTGGAATGGAGGTTTTATTCTTATGAGCCCACTGTTCTGGATTTCATTTACACTTTTTGCGATTGCTCGTTCAGAGTGACCTTATTAGTGACTTAATAGTTGCTTTCAGTGGTGTCATTGCTCAGTATCTCCTTGAACATTTGTCTGCAGGTTTCAAGGTCTCAGTGGCCTTAGATGCTCTTAATCAGCATTTTGGAAAGGAACAGGTTTTTAGAGCTTTGCGGAAGGCCATGTAGTCATGTGTGTGTTGAATGTGTGGGGGGAGTGAGTTCCACAAATTTGGGGCGAAGTCTGAGAAGGTGGATCCTCCAATCCTGGCAGAATAGGAGGTTGGAATCACTAAGAGGGCACTGCTTGATCTTGGGGTACATGATGGGAGGTAGGGTTTTATCTTCTATCGTAGGTATGTTGGGCCAGTCTGTTGTACTGCTCGATGGGTATGCATAGGGTTTTGAAGGTGGCCCTTCATCCAACAGGGAGTCAGTGGAGGGTGTGGCGAGCGGGGGAGATGTGGTCTCTGGATCCCAGGGCGAGAAGGAGTTTGGCCGCAGCGTTTTGGGCTCTTTGGAGTTTAAGTTGGTATGCCAGTGCTCCCAGGTATAAGGAGTTTGGCGTAGTCCAGTCTCGACATAACAATAGACATAACAGCGACAAGTCTGTTGGGATAGGTGAGGTAAGGAAAAATGCGTCTAAGGAGTTTGAGGTGGTAGTGGCTGAATTTCGATATATTATTGATCTTACGGTAGAGGGTTAGGCCTAAGTCCATAGTGCAGCCAAGGTTTTTGACTATTTTGGAGGGAGGGGGGCCATGGGCGTGGTTGAGGGAGAAGGGCAGTATTGCAGCACACCATGATTTCAGCTTTATCAGGGTTCAAAAGGAGGTGGTTACTTGTCATACATTGGTCAATATCAGAGACATGCTTAAAGGTTGGGGACGTGGGTTGGTGCTTGTTTTGGGAATTCTTAGGATAATTTGGGTATTGTCAGTGTAATTGTAACAGGAGAGGTTGCATACACAGATGATTCCTGGTAAAGCGGTCAGATGGAGGTTGAAAAGAAGAGCAGAGAGGCAGGTGCCTTGGGGTACTCCAGTGTACACAGCGCAAGCAGTTGAGACAAAAGGGGAAGAGGAAGGTGATTTGTTTCCTTTTGCTGAGGAAGCAAGCAATCCATTTGAGTGCCGAGCCACAGATTCCTGGGGAGTGGAGGCGGTCAAGGAGGATTGAATGGTCACAGATCATTGCCACCAGAGTGACTTCAGAATGAGTTGGTAATTTCTTAATGTAACGCTATTTCTTGTTTTTAACTGCTGTGAGAAGTCCACCCTCATGTCTCCCTTTTATGCCCTTCTCTGCAAAAGAGGAGTGGGTTGAATACCCATCCCATATAGGGGTTGATCTTAGCCACGTCTCCTGTAGAAGTATGAAGTCCTATGGATCCCATGTCCTTGTCTGGTCCCTATTCATAAATGAGTTGTGACCCCGTGAGTTCCAACTTAATAGCTGGGCCACTTCTCTAGAATCCTGGTCTCCTTCCTGTTGAGGCTGGGAGTATTGTGGCCAGCCAGCCCCAATTCAGATTTCCTGATGAAGTAACATCTGTCAGATTGGGTCTGTGTTTATTTTGCGGTGTACCTTCTCCTTGATATACTTGATAGCACTCTAAGCCCTTCAACATAAATTCTTCCTGTGGCACTAATTTCTGTATAATTTTTGAATGAAAGTGGACTGCACATTTTCCCAGGTAGGACCGGTTGAGTATATGAACACATTTTAGGTCAGCTGAGGAAATTGCATATAACTCTCGATTATTAGCTATAAAGGCCAGTAGTCTTCTTCGATTCAAAGATGTGTTCCAATCTTCCTCAAAAATCAAAATCGACTCGTCCTTTTCCCTGGTTATATCAGTGTGTGCCATTGGGAGGTATTTATTTGAATTTCTTGCACCCTTATGGTATTTTGGTGAGCCCCCACACTATTAGCCTGGTGTTCCTTGTGCATTCTGCATATATGCTTGAATCTCTTTTTGATTGGGCAGGGACACCCTTTTTGTTGGAGTTGGGACGTGGTTTCACTCCTGTCCTGTCATCTTCTTGATCAACCCTGTGCGGTCTCACTTCTACATCATTTGACTTTCTCTATTGCCTCTCTTGTCAGCATCTCTGCAGTTTTTCTCCCCTTCTTCCTTAAATTCATAGCATCACCAGATATTCGGGGCTTGGTGGGGGGCATACTCTGTGGATCATGGTGTCCGAGCGCACTATTACCCATGGAATTCCCCCTCATCCTTTTTGACTGGGCATCTCCTTTCATTTGTGGATTCTTTTCTCCTTGTAAAGGGTCCGACTTTGCTTGCGCCACTTTCCTACAGCAATGATTTTCTGCAGAAATGTTCAGAATCGGGCAACACAGAAAACACACCATGCATACGCTCTGGTTCAGAGTGAAGTTTTAGTAGAAGCTCTCCTGCCCTTCCGTGTAGACACTGAAGACGGACTCCAAAGCTCGGGGTGAAGAGCAGGACCTGCAGTAAATGCACTCCTGGATTAGTAACCAGAGGAGGGATGGCTGCTGATCAAAATGAAGTTCCAAAAATTGCACCGCAGCACGTTTCAGGTAAATGTCTACATAAGGAAATGCAGAGCGCACCACAGCAGTAATGAAATGACTTTTTCTGATGCTTGCTAATCTGCTTAGAATCACATGCTGTGCATATGATCCGTCATCCAGTGGTAACCGCAGAGTATTGCATCTTGTCTTTCGGGGGCCGAAAGGGGACGTCGGCATAGGTGTGTCCGTAACACTATCCCTATCGTGACGTGTAGTGTACCCAAAATCCCTCACGCGCCGAAGTCCCTCAGATTGTTTTTAACGGAGCTCTTACTAGAGACATTGTTCATCTTTACCGAATTGTTGGTTATTCCCCGTTAAGTCACAAGAACATCTTCGACAAAGAATATGGGGGATTCGTCTACGGTTGTGGATTACGGCGCCTAATATCCAGAGGCCGGATTTTTCCACGTGGTCGAGCCTTCTGGCCGGCCTATACAGTAGGGAGAGTTGGGTCGGGGTGGCCATATTGTCGGTAAGTCTTTTCTCCTTTCCCCTCTTTTCCCTTTTGGTCTGGTCATCCTTCCCTTTAGCTATGGAAAGGACTCCTTTTAGATTCTGCCCTAAGTGTAGGGTTAGATATCCTTGGAAGGACGAACACAGACGTGCAATGCCTGTCTCCCCCTAGAGCACGACGAAAAGCGGTGTGCGGTCTGCAAACTCCTTCAGCCTAAAACCCTTAAGGAGCATCGTGTCAAGCGGTGGGCTGCGTACGGTATGTCGCGGGTCGAACTCGCTTCCCCCACCGCCACACCCGCTGAGTGACGGGGGTATTTCGGAAGACCAAACATCTGTTGCAGATGTTATATACCTTGAGGTGGACGCTTCTAGGTCTGCCACGCCCATCCCTGACCCTTTAAGGCCTGACTCTGGTCTCTCTACAGGGACAACACCCGGCGACAGGGGTGTACAAGCGCATTGCACCAAGCACACAACCCCTATACCGGTTTTGACATCTTCGTCAAAAAAGATGAAAGCGCCAACAGGGCCGCCGTAAACTTCACCGGTTTCCTCGGATCGTTCTGATCCAAAGCCTTCCCTGCATCCACAGCAGCGTCTTGCGACTTGGCAGTCCAAATCAAACAAGGTTGTTACTTCAAAAACTACACATGCTGAAGCACGGAAATCGGACCCTTCGAGGGTTTCAAAGGCCGCGGTAGGCCTGAAAACTACGGCTAGGCCTCTACCCGAGAGCCAGGAGCCTCTCTCCGACACCCTAAATGACTCTTTTCGATGCCATAGGGCGGAAAACATTGTTTCTCCACCCGCAGGCCCGTTTGGGTCCTCTAAATGGACTACAGAGAAGTTCGAAGGGTGTATGGATCTGCTGGGGAGGATTATCGGGTTTTCTGAATTGATTACTGCAGTGCTCTTTACTGAGCACTTGGCACCAGCCAAGAGAACCTTTCCAAACTACCCAGAACAATGCCATTCGAGCGGCCCTGAACATCCCTCGCAACCATCACATCTCAGACGCCAGAACCAGCCTAAAGTGGCTACCGGTGAAGCAGAGAATTTCCCTGAAAACTCTTGCCCTCACGCACAAATGCTTAGCCAACAAGGCCCCGATCTATCTATGTAGTCGGCTTTCGCGCCACTCTACTACCCGACCACTAAGAACTGCTCAGACTCACTGCCTAACTATCCCCAGGTTTAAGCTTCAGAAAGCGGGAGGCACCAGCTTCTCCGTCCTAGCCTCTAAACTCTGGAACACCCTCCCTGTTACTATCAGAGCCGAAGATTCCTTCAACACCTTCAAGACTAAAACCAAATCCTGGCTCTTTGACCAGCATTAAGACTTGCCCGACACCTCTGTCTTATTTTCCCTGGCCTGCCTCCCTTGACTCCATTTCTGGCCTGCTAATTCTGCTAACGATTTTGTTCACACTAGGATACTTCCTCAGTTAATCCTAGTGCATTGTAACCTATGTAATATATGTCATTAGTATGATTGTTATTTACTGGTATTGTTTAAATTTTTGTGATGTAACCTCCTTGCCTGTATGTTTGTCCTTGCAACTGTTGTACAAATTGCGCCCTGATGCCCCCGGGCCTGATGGTCTGCGCGTTATAAATAAATAAACAAATACAAATAAAATACAAATAAATCCTCCCCTGAAAAGGGCTCGAATGGACCCTAATCTCCAAATTGAAGATCATTCTCATGCCTTCCAGCAGGAAGACGTTGTCCACATGGACACATATAGGGACATTTATAATGAAGACGACAAAGCTTAATTTCTTCAAAGTTATGAGGAAGAACAACAGGATGCTACGGACAACTGGGAGGAAACCCAGCAAGAAGGTCAGGACCCATGGACACAGCAAGATCAGGAATCTGATGTTTTGTGCCTGGATTCTCCTCCGTCCACACCAGCTTGCCAGGCCTCTCCTGTAGATGACCAAATGGCATTTAACTCCATGTTGAAAAAAGCAGCTGAATACTTCAAAATTTCCACTCAAGAGGCGGTGCCTGAGCAGGATTTTGTGGAGGATATCCATAAGGAGAAACCTGCATCTAGCCAGGCCATACCCCTCCTCCACTCTGTGAAGAGAAGGGTGGCTCCCTCATTAGTATCACCAGCTGAAACCCAGGCAGTGAACCCAAGAGTCGAAAAATTATTTCGACCCTCCCCTTCCGACCCTCTATACATCAGAGGGCACGCCATCCCAGATTCATTGGTAGTGACTACCACTCGGAAAAGGGCAGGGGTACCCCTTGCCACAGGGGAATCGCCGCCGGACAAGGAATCTAAGCGACTGTATGCCCTTGACAAGCGTGTCACGTCAGCAGCCGCATACACTACGAGGATGGCTAATAATACTACAGTATTGGCAAGCTATGGTGACCCCCAATGGAACTTGCTCCAGGAAGGTCTCTAAAAGGTTCCTGAACCCGCAAAATCAAAGCTTCTCTCCATTGTAATGGAGGGCAGACAAGTTAACCAGCATGTGATCAAGAACACCCTCGACATTGCGCAAATTGCAGGCGGGTCTCTGGCCCAAGGGACCCTGCTGAAAAGACACGCTTGGCTGCATACGTCCGGTTTTAAACCGGAAACTCAAGCCTCCCTCATCAACAAGCCCATTGAGGACTCTAACCTCTTCGGGAAGGCGGTGGATGAGGCTTTGGGACCAGCCAAGAAGGAGCATGAGACTCTGAAGTCTCTGCAATAGATCACACAGAAGCCTTCCACCCAGAGGGGTAATAACTCTCAGCGGTCCTTTCGAGGGCAAGCCTGTGCTGGTCAAAACAACTACGGCACGGGAAACTTCAAATCAGGACAGACTTCTGGAAAGACTGCATACTACCCAGCAAGGGGTCAGAAACACGGCAAAGGCAGAGGTAGAGGCCCCAATCCCAGAGGAGCCACAGCCTCTGGTCAGAAATGACCACCAAATCCAGGTCCCCTCCCATGTCACCCCAGTCGGGGGCGATTAACATCTTTCCTCATGGCATGAGAGGGGATAACTTCAGACCAGTGGGTCACAAAGACGGTCGCCCATGGTTACTGCATGGAATTCGCCTGACCTCCACAATTCAGACCGCCGTGCTCATGGCGCCTTTCACCGGACCATCTGGAGATCCTGAACCAAGAGGTGGAAGCGCTGCTGGGAAAGGACGCCATAGAAGCCATCCCTATTCTTCAGGTAAATGAGGGTATTTATTCAGTGTACTACCTTGTACCCAAAAAAAGGATCTCACCATGCGCCCTGTTCTAGATCTGCGCCCAGCGAACTAGTTTATAAAACCCCAGAAATGTTGCATGTTAACACTGCAGGAGGTGATACCACTGCTGAAACAAGGGGACTACATGGCAACATTGGATTTGAAGGATGCATACTTTCATATTTCAATGTTGCCGGCGCACAGGAAATACCGAAGGTTCATGATCCAGGACAGGCATTACCAATTCAAGGTACTCCCCTTCGGCATCGCCTCAGCACCAAGAGTGTTTACCAAAGTCCTGGCAGTAGCGGCAGCACACCTGCGCAGACTATCAGTCCCAGTTTACCCTTACCTCGACGACTGGCTCATTACGGGGGACTCGTGCGACGCTTGTTTTTCGAACACACAAAAAACAGTAGATCTCCTGTTCAGTCTGGATTTCTCAATCAACGAAAAGAAATCCAGCGTAGTCCCCAGTCAAATAAAACAATTTCTGGGAGCTATAATTCGGACGAACGGTCTTGTCTTCCCCTCCAACGAGAGGGTTCAGAACATGCTTTTTCAGATCCCTCTATATGTAGCCAGTCGGGAGGTGACGGTGCGCAAAGCCAGGCGCTTGCTAGGAATGATGGGGTCATGCATATACTTGTTTCCCCACGCGCGTCTGCGCATGTGTCCCATGCAAGAGTGGTTCAACAGCCAGTGGTGTCAGACCAGCGGACAATGGGAAGATCTGGTAGTTGTCTCGCCAGCCCTCGTTCTCTCTCTGCAGTGGTGGTCAAGAGAAAACCTCTTTAAGGGGAAGACCTTCACCACTCCTGCAGTGGAAGCCACTCTCACGACAGACGCATCTCTCACGGGGTGGGGGGCTCACCTCCTTCACCAGACAGTGCACAGAGTGTGGTCCCCTCAAGTAGCGTCCAACCATATAAACTTACTGGAGCTATTAGCGGTGTTCAAAGCATTGAAGGCCTTTCAGATGCAACTGCAAGGGAAGAGAGTGCTGATCCTAACGGACAGCACTACAGCAATGTATTGCCTGAACAAACAGGGGGGCACTCTCTCCAGGG
This sequence comes from Ambystoma mexicanum, assembly GCF_040938575.1. Classification (NCBI taxonomy): domain Eukaryota; kingdom Metazoa; phylum Chordata; class Amphibia; order Caudata; family Ambystomatidae; genus Ambystoma; species Ambystoma mexicanum. Next base: position 545,725,397 of record NC_090927.1, read on the forward strand.
CTATTCAAGCTGTCCCAAAACATTTGGATATGGGCTCTCAAACACAAGATGTTTTTGTTGTCCCAACATGTTCCAGGGGAATCTTCTGGCAGACGTACTCAGCAGAGATTTTCCTCTGCCAGAAGAATACAAATGGCAGCTACACGAAGACATTCGCAGAATGGGGCTCCCCAGAGATCGACTTGTTCGCAGCTCAGGAGAACACCCAATGCCAAGACTATGCCTCCAGGTACCCCCAGAACCGATCCAAGGGGAACAGTCTCTGGATAACATGGTCGGGGAAATGTGTCTATGCTTCTCCCCCCCACCCCCGACTCCCCTTCTCAACAAGATAGTGCACAAGATGGACCAGGAACTACTTCCCATGATACTGGTGGCCCCCATGTGGGCCTGCCAACCCTGGTTCGCTCACCTGATGGAAATGTCCCTCTCCCCACCAGTGAAACTACCCTGCCCGTACAATATGTTGTCTCAGGACATGGAGGGGGGAGACCCTACACCCATGCCCACAAACCCTGAACTTGCTCCTGAGATCATAGAGTGTGGACACCTGCATCTCCCTCAGAGGTGCATGGACATACTCGGGGAAGCGAGAAAACCAAATGCGCATTATTGCTATGCCAGCAAATGGAAACATTTTGTCATCTGGTGCAATTCCAAGGGCGTCAATCCCATCGATTGCTCATCCTCACACATTGTGCTGTATCTAACCCATCTGTTGGACACTGTGTTAGTCTTCAATTCCCTAAAGGTTCATCTGGCTGCTCTGTCAGCCTACACCACTTCACAACAAAAGGCGTTGTGGTGGAAAATACCAGTGATTAAGGCCTTTATGGAAGGGGTTAAGAGGATGTATCCTCCCATGTCTCAGCCAGCCCCTGGATGGGATCTGAATGTGGTTTTGACCAGGCTCATGGGAGCTCCCTTTGAGCCTATGCATAAAGCAAGTCTGAAAGACCTGACTTATAAAACAGCCTTCCTAGTGGCTATCACTTCTATCAGAAGTGTTAGCGAACTGCAGGCTCTTTCTGTTCTAGACTAGACCCCTTTGTTCTAGACCCCTTTGTTACAGTCCACAAAGATAAGTTAGTTCTGCACACTCATCCCAGATTTGTGCCTAAATTCATCTCAAAGTTCCATGTAAACCAATCAATCAAACTACACACTTTCTTCCAGAACCCTACTAACATGGCCGAAAGCAGCCTACACACACTGGATGTGCGCAGGGCAGTCATGTTCTACCTAGAAAGGTCTAAACCACTGAGAAAGACTAAACAATTCTTCGTTTCTGTGGCAGCTGGTAGAGAAGGGGATCCTGTCCCTAAATCGGCTATCCCAAGGTCGATTGTCAAATGCATCACACTGTTACGCTCTTGCTAAGAGAACTGCCCTTCAAGCCTAGAGCACATTCTACTCGAGGCACTGGGGCATCCATAGCATTCATTGCAAATGTTCCCCTTGAATCATTTGCAAAATGGCAACCTGGAGTTCTGTAAACACCTTTACAAAACATTATTGCCTAGACACTCATTCTAGGTCTGATTCTCGGGTGGAACAAGCAGTACCAAGACATCTTTTCTCTACTGTTCCTTCTCACAACCCACATCCAACTCCAGGTACTGCTCGATAGTCTATGCACAACATGTGATTCTAAGCAGATTAACAAGCATCAGAAGACATGCATTACTTACAGTAATAGCATTTCTGATGATTGTATCTGGATTGTATCTGCTTAGATTCACATGCGCCCTCCCTACCTCCCCGCTCGGGGTGGAAGGAACATAGACGGCTTACTACTTTCTCTCTTTATGTACTCACTCACTATAGCCTTGGGCTCCCTCATGGCAGAAAAAATACAATCGGAGGGACCTCGGCGCGTGAGGGATTTTGGGTACACTACACGTCACGATAGGGATAATGTTATGGACACGCCTATGCCGACATCCCCTTTCGGTCCCCGAAAGACGAGATGCAATACTCTGTGGTTACCACTGGATGTCGGACCATATGCACAGCATGTGAATCTAAGCAGAAACTATCCTCAGAAATGCTATTACGGTAAGTAATGCATGTCATCTTCCTGTCAGCGAGCACCCAAGACACCAACTGAGTTTGTACCTTCATGAACAAGCAAACTATGTAATTGTTGCTAATGCTGCGGGTTCCCGACTCCTAGTTAAAAATAAAGATTCATGCTCTGGGCACACCACTGAATGCTAATTTCGATCCGCGGGATGATAACTTTAAAAGCAAAGCTTGTTGCTGATCAGCTACCACATCTTGAATGCTGTGTGCAAGTATCCAATAAAATTAGAGAGAACACAAATGAAGGTCTTCAAGAACGCGGTCAAAAGGAAGCTGACGCACCTTGATAAACAAATAATCTGCCTCCAGTTGCGGAATTTCAGTAGTTTTGTTCAATCTGATCACCTTAATGCCTTAACTCTGTTAATTAAGGTGTTTTTCACTGAATTACTATATATTTCGAAAGTGATTAATGCCTCATGCCCCCCCAATACTGCAAAGTTTAGTAAATATTTGGTAAAAAAGAAAGTTATTAAGCTTCCATTATGTTTATCCAAAAATGCGGCCTACTTCTCAGTCATTTTTCCCATAGACAAACGGGGTACTGTTTTGCCAAACCGCTGGACGGATTTGGACGAGGTCCGAAAGAACTTGGGCATGAAGCGTTGAATCGCGATCCATGCATGGTTTGGGGTTATTCCGTGCATTTTTTAAAATATTTGACAGAAAAGTGGGTGTCCCTTATCAGAAATGGATAGCTATATCTCTAGGATTTACCCAAAACCAGGATTCTTTAGAAATGAAACGACTGCCATCTAATTTTTCTCTCGATGCGAGATATCTCCGTCTATAGCCGGGGATATGGAAGAGTGAAACTCAGGAAAAAAAGCTATTTGCAGGTCAATAACATGCAAATGCCAACAGGCTAGATGTCTGGGTGGGGGGTGCTAGATCGTACCAAGTGAATGCTGGTAGTTAGAGGGGGTCTAGGGACTGAGTTTTCAACATGAAGCTTTCTGAAGCCTTGGCTATAGCCTCGAATAGCCGGCATCTCAAAGCAAACTGCGTCACAGAAACCGTGTGTGTTGTGGGGGGAAAGGGAGATAGCTGGGGAGTTGAAGAAGCCATCTGCGGAGTGCGGGGAGCTGGCACACATGAGGGGGCTGCTTGATGAGGGCCTGGGGGACAGGAAAGCTTATTTTTCCGGCCGATTTGTCGATATTCACTGCTAGATCTGAGGTAGGAAAGGACCTAAGATACTCGCAAGTAAAAGTAGTTCCGTGCCTCCCGCTATACATTTTGGGGTGTCTGTGTTTTATTTCTTTTTAAAAGTATTCATTGTAGGTGTACTGATGTCTGGGTGAAAAATCACTGTCCATGGCCAACGGGCCATGGTCGGTGACACGGTAGGTATTTGTGAGTCTTATTGATTTTGGCTGTGTGTTTTCAGACTTTCTTACTTGTGAGACTGTGGTGAAAAAAAGATACAAAAAGGAGCCACCCTACTCTAGTTTTAGAATCCCCATACACTGTATTTTAGCCTGTGTATTCTCACCCATGGTAATATATCTTGTAATTGTTCCTATGATATGTAGCCCCACCTAGTTTATTGTCATGTATTCTTTATCTTCATTAACCTTACATAACTACATGGGTAGTCCTTTACTGTATTGATCTTTTAACTTCTATTGTTTTATAAATCCCGAAGTGAGTCCTCCCCGCCCCCCTTAACCATATATAAAAAAGAAATGCACTATAACAAACCTTATATTTTAAAAAAATGTTTGGGTATTATTGTATTTGTGTGATAGGTAGTCCTTAAAAGGACTTTTTGGGGGACACTTGAGTGTAGTATTTTAGCACATTTGGAGTACTGTTTTGATAAGAAAAAAAACATGCAGTCTTTTTGTTTCCAGGAAAGTGATTATGTAGTTTTGTTCTTATGATTTATTTTATTGTCTTCTTTTAAGGACCATTTTATGACTGTCTCTTTTGTCATTTATCTTGCATACTCAGATTAAAACAAATATGTTCTTATAGCCACGGCTATACAAAAAAGGGGAGTGATTGGTGTATTGGGGATCATGCCTAGCAACGACTGGGGCTTTTACCTGTGGCTATTCAGCATCTACCCATTGCACGGCGTTGCTACACGCGGTTCAAAATGGTACCCTGTGCAGCCGCAGCTATATACAGGCAAATGGCACATTGACTATTTGTGAACGTGTCCTAGCAGCGGGTAATAGCTGAATCAGCGCTTCTCTATAACGGCGGCTATAAGAAGCACGTGCGTAGGCGCGTCAATGCTTTCGCTTTGTCATTGGTTGTTTTGATAGACACGGCTACTGTTATAGCCACGTCTATTGGACCATACATTTTCTGTGCAATATTCATATTTTTAACAGGATGATGCAGGTCAGAATTTTATTTGTGTTCTTTTGGGTGTTCTCTTGTCTGATTTTGAAGTTTTGAAGGTTGGCTTAGTTTGGTTTTTAGTTTGTAGAGAATTTACAAGAAAGATTTGTAGCCGCGTTGAATAGCCGTGGCTACTAAAGATGCTGGGAAGGGTTTTGTATGCGTTTCAGTGTTTCTAATTGGCTCGTGTTCCTATTGTATATGTGTACTTCTTTGTGATCGGTTGCAGTGAATGTGGCGGCCATTTTATTAGTTTTCTTACAATATATACTCCTCTTTTCCTGCTTTTGATTTTGGAAACTATGAAACTAAAACCCACCATTTTGTCTACTTTCTGTGTTTTGACTGCAGAACTCACAATGTGCGGTTTCGTATTTCAAACACATTACTTTGCAGTTGTGCAGATTGGGTATTGATGGGATAGGAAGAGGTTGGGTCGAGGTGGCTGGAACAGAGTAAGCAATAGAAGTGGAAGAGTGATAGAGGTGTGGTTTTTTAACGTTCATGTATTACCTGCATGGAAAATCACACCATGTCCAGCACCTGATTCCACCAGTGGGACGCCACCAACGCTGAATGAACCCTTGACTTTGGCATTAGTGTCAACTCCACATGTTCCAATTTGACCAGCTCCCAATATCTAAGTTATGAGAGTCATCTGTGATCTATGCCACCAATGGCTAGCTGTGGGAGGTGCCGCAAGTAAGGATAGGGACGTGTTAATAGCTGAATACCTGATTAATTGTTGTCTTTAGTTTTTTTTTGTTGTGGCAATTATTTCCCCCATCTTCTTTAGAAAAACTAAAATATTGTGTACAGAAATGAAATACTTATGGCATTAGACATGTTATTTATAAGTTTGCTTATAAAAACTTTGAATTTCTTAACAAACATAGGCTGTGATTGCAGAAGTCACACTGCACACATGCTTACTCTGTTGATAACATCTATGGCTATTTTGGGTAAGAAGAAAGAAATTATCAGTAAATATTTACAGCTTTATTTTCACTGGAAACTGAGTGCATTTGTTATTTAGAGCATGTTTTATGATAAACTATGGTTTAACCTCTTACAGATTTCTATTTGCAGATTCAAGAAGATCTATATTGTTTACTTTTTTCTTTTCTACGTGTATTACTTTTCAATAAGAAAATGTAAAGAAATCAATTTACTCACAGGTTTATGGAATTGGGGTCTATTCAGTGTAAGTGTGTAATATATTGCACATCTGTGTTGCAGAAAATTATTATTTAACAATGTGCCCTGAGCTGGGGGGGCCTGAAGGGGGCATTACCACTTTGGGTAATGCCCCAGGCTCTTTTGGTCGGGCCTGTAACTATCTCAATTATTCCTCCAACCATTAAAGGTGCTGCCAGCAACAGGCAGAGGGCTTCATTAGAAGTTTGGCGGTCTAGAAAGAAGGGTGCCAGTAGCAACGTACCGGTACACTTCCGAACGGCCAACCTAAGAGTTTGCTAGTAGGGGCAAGGAACTTCGGCAGGCCTGATCTGCTGGGATTTCGGGCCCCTACCAACAGTGTTTTCACTGAAGCACCATGCTTCAGTGACTCCATGCCCTTACACAGGAATGAGGATTTACTGTTTCTGCCGCCTGCCATAATATCCCAGTGGCGCTGGGAAGTCGGGCGGTGGAAACAGTGTTACGGGGTTGCTGGTAATTCGCCACCTACCGGCAGGTTTTACTTACCACTCCATAATGAGGTGAAGAGTCTTGAAACAACTGCAGCACTGGAGAACTAAATTTGAAGAATCATCAGAAATGCCAGAGCGGTTCAGAGAGGAGGATTTTAATGAGTGTCTACATATGTGCTGCTCCCATCTCCTGCAAAAAGAAAGTTGTCCGCCATGGAATGGGATATGAAGTCCATCTACCCTTTCGATGGCGACTATTTAAAGCAGTAAAAAAATCTGAACAAAGATGGCCCCCATGGAATGCCATAAAGGACTACATATAGTCTCTTCTCCCTTTCCATGGCAGCCATTGAAAAGAAGCCGCTATGTGAAGGGAGTACATGTAGTCCCTTCTCTTTCTATTGCAGCCACTCGCAGAACAAACACCTAAGGTCATAGTAGTGACTGGTGCCTCGTCTGAATGCTAAGGACCTGGTGAGGGCCAATCTGATTGTAACAATCTGATTTTCCCTTGTTGGGTTCTCATTTTACTTTAAACTGTCTATTTGGATAACAGTCAAAAAATGAACAATCAAAATATAGTGGAGAAGCAAAACTGTTATATGATCAGATTACCTGTTAGAAACGGGTGCGAAGCAGCGTAGCTGGGTTAATGCAGCTTTCAAAGTGATTTACCCTTTCCTCGCTACGGCTACGTGTAGGCGAGTCTTCTTGTTAATTTAGGAGATTGGTCAATAATTTAATGCAACCACATCATGCACTTGGGCGTACCCAAGCGTACGTAAAACACATTCTGGTATGCTATATCACGTAACCTCTCCCAGGTACATCGCTCCTGTTTTTTGTCGTTGCTTTTTGTCTCATGGTGGGTGAACTTCTTTGTAAACCTTCAGGAACTTTGGGTGTATTCTTTGTACATAGTTAATGTGACACTTTAATAACTTTCTATTCATAAACAGTACAAATAAATGTGAGCACTTAAAAAAGTTAAGTAAATATGCAAACAAAGTTTAGGTTTATTTGGGGATATGTGGTTGCACAATTTCTTTTTATTTTAGAAATCTGCTTTGTTTCTGCTTTGTTGCTGCTTCTTGCCTGCCTCGCAGCGCGAACAGACCGGAGTCTGTTTTCATAATTTATTTTCGCCTACATAAGTGATCCAGCGGTAGTCCGGTGTTCGTGGTGGATTGTGTGTGTCATGATAATCCACACACGCGATAATGGAGAAAACCGCAAGCCGTCTGTTAGCAGTGAAAATGTGAGCACAGCTGCGGCGCTGCAACTCTGTTCCAGTGCAACCCACACTGACGGTGAGGAAGGAGTTTCATAACGTCGACCGTGTCCAAGTAAGTGTGGGAGAGGACTTGGGATTATACAGAACGAATGTGCAGAAAACACAAAATAGTGTAAAATCAAGATAGTTACAAAGGAGGTGCTGACAGGGAGGGAGGAGGAGTGCACCAGCAGGCTCAGTGAACTTGTGCCGGCGAAAGACCAGGGCTTGAAACCAAACACCCCCTCTCCCAGAGTGAATCTAACACGGGAGATGGAGGCGGAGATGGCAGAGCTGGCAGAACAGGAGGGGTGGGGGGGGAGGGGCGACCCCGCAAAGTACAGAGGAAGGCGCCAAAGAGGAGGCTTTGCTTGAGAAACCCGTCAAATTGGTGGACATGCGGGAACAAGGTAAAGGGGCAGCACATGGAAAAAGTGTCTGGAATCACATATCCCTGATGAACTTTCCTAGACTCAATAAGGCTCTTAGCCTGAAAATCGGAGCTTTGTGGCAAACCAAAAGTTTGACAGTGAGTGTTTCAACAGCAAAAAGACCAAAGCAGCTGAGAGTTTTGGCATGGAAGGCCCTGGAGGGATATGCCAGACGCAAAGAATTGAGAACGACAATGGAGGAAGAGACTGGAAGGAAAAAGAGTTGGATTGATGAGGTGGTAGCGGCACTGAATCACATCGAACCGAATGCGGTGAACAGGGGGGCAAGAGTGTCAGACCTAATGGCAAACCAATCATCACCCTGTCCGCAACAGGAGAAACAAGCACGTTCTGCACACCATGCAGGTTTGCCAAATGGAAATAGCATGGTGGGTTGGTGTCCGAATGATGAGGTAGTCTCCTATAACATATTGCAAGATGTGGGATGGAACCACCCAGAGGACTTTGAAAATAGCCAAAATGCACAACCGGGCTGACGAAACTCGATTGCCGTGGCTGACCGACTCATCAAAGACCTAATAGCACAAAATGCAAAAGTGAGCGGCGGCATGGCCAGAAGCAGCGCGGGTAACATTGCTGAGGGTGGCAATTTGAGGCCACTGAGCATGAAGGAGATGGACATATTAACAGAAAGATAGGGAAATGCACAAAAGCAGTATGAGCCCAACAAACAAAACCACCCAATAAAGCTAAGGCGGGTGGATTATAGTCCGCAGCTAGCTGTGCTGTGTTCGCAAAAAAGACAACCGGCAAAGAATTTCCAACAAAAGGAGAATTGCTCGATCCCGATGGAAACCATAGGGATGGGGAAGAAAACACTTCTCAATCAAAAAATTTGTCGGAGGAATCCTCATCAGACTCTTCGATCATACAAAGAGAATTTCCAAAAGTGAGTAGAGTGGTGGCCACTCGCAGGCTAAACATACCAAAACAGCAAGATGGTCAAGCACTAAGAGATAGCGGAAAAGGTGCTAAATGAACAAAGGCCTAATATGTCTGCCATGGCAATTGCAATAGCACCGTAAACAGATGTATGAGCAATTCTATGAAACTTATAGAGTCCAGAATACTTTGATGGCAATGATGAATTCTAAAATGACCAAAATAGAAATGGATATGGCTGTACGCAAACAGGAAGCGCTAAATGAAATATAGAAAAACGAGATGGCCAGCAAAATGATTAAAGAGCTATTGAAAAACAATGGGGAAGATAAAAGGCTGCTAGCCGGGGTAGCCATGGAAGCCTTGGACATTATGAAGCGCAAACAACGTTCAAAAAGTGCTGGCAGGGATGAGATGAGAGGACAACTAGACACTTCAAGAAAAAGTACCCTAGGAAAACAAGATGAATGGATCTGCTTGGAGAATTGGGAGGACATCCAGCTCACAGGATCAACGAGTGAGGCAGGGGCTTCTACGAGTGGAGGAGAAAACCAGAGCGAGGAACCAGAAACCCAGGTGCAGAGGGAACAACCCATGGGCAGTAAAGTGACGATAATCATTGAAGATAGTCAAGAAGAACTGCAGCCCTTCCCTCAACCTCAGCAAATGCAGAGGCAACAAATACGGATCCCAAATCGGAAGCAATGATGGTTGGGAACCAGACGGGAAAACACAACGAAACCTATGCAATCTTCGAAAAAGGAAGAAAAGGAATCTTGCATAGAGGGGAAGGAGCCATCATAAAGCAATGAAAATGCAACATAAAAAACCTAAAAACCTACCACGTAGTAAAAACACAATAGCAAAAGGGTCCTGCAAATTCTTAAAGAACCTAAAGTCCCTAAACGGGACTATACAGACACAAAGTAAAAGATAATGGAACCCCCAAAGCAATGCTTGATCAACGCTAACCAACAAAAAGAGGGATCGAAGAGTGAAGCCTCAAATAACAGACAGTAAGGAGGAGCTAGGAACAGAGGAGGCATTGTCAGAAGAACTACGTAATCTATCTACATATGAAACTGACGAGAAAGAGGTACCCAACAAATGCGACCGACCCCTATTGGGACGAACAGTGTGTTGTTCGGAGTCTGAAGAAGATGCTCTGACACCTTGCAGAGAGACTACCCCAAAACCACAAAAAGGATTATTAATCCGTGGATGTGAATTTGTAACTCCTACCAAGGAGGCTCCCGTTGGAGATAAGGGTGATGGGAGTAAGGACTCAGACCCTGAAAGATTCATGACAATTAAGGAGAGAAGAGAAAGGCCTCCGGATACAGCAGTCCAGCTTAGAAGTGCGTATACAACCAAAGCTTGCTTATAATAAACTACAGAAAAGGCAAGACAAGGAAGGAGGGGAGGGGAAGGTTGCAAACAATGCTGATAGATGGGAGACAGCGAAGATCGAAGAACTTGATAATGACTGGAGGACCGACAAGAGGAAAAGGGGAAATGAAGGGGAAAAAAATGGCGACAAAAGCACTAAGGCGGTGAAAGAAAACTGCCTCCTGTTGGAAAGAATCACGCCAAAAGATGTCTTGGTGCTAAATAGGCCCAACAAAATGCAAATATTACATCACATTGCATATCTGAAAACAATGTAATCTAGATACTTGAAGACTGTGGAGTTTATAGAGGAAAACATCATGGATAGATTATTACTCCACATATATTCAAAAACAATAATGGCCATTTTACTGGAAAGTCGTGAAGAGTTCAGCCTGCTAGGATTCGACCTGAGAGAGATCCAAGAATTAGGATTCGAAGATGAAAATATCAAGAAGAACGAGAAAAATAATGTACAAAATTTAAAACCAGGACAATCGAAATGGTTCCCTGTAAAGGAAAATGAAAAATCTAAAATACCTGGAAATAGAACAAGATCTAGGGAAGAGTCGGACGAGATAGCTGAAATTGCACACGAGAGCATGAAAAACTGATAAAATACCCTTTGCTTGTGATACAGAAAAAACAAGAGTCAAATACTCCCAGAGCTGAGACAGACGTTTAAAAAAAAGAGGAAGAAACTTGGTCATGGATGGTGAGAGTATTGATGTTATCTAAACATATTTAATACTTAGCTCCTCCTAGAGGCCATCTAAAATTGGGAACCTGGAATACGAGAGGTCATGCGCATCTGTTTAATAAATCCTCTGACTTTTTACAAGAATTGGACATAGTGTGTCTACAGGAAATGTGGCTGACAAAACCACCAGTGGTGGAAGGATATGAATTGGCATTCAATCCTGAAATTGAGAACAAAAAAGGACGTCAGATGTCTGGGCTAATAAAATTAAACGAAAAAGTGGGCTTCGGATAACAAAAACACCCAACCCATACATCCAAGTAACGGTTGTAAATCTACATGAAAAAAATCTTAAAGATGATAAAGATCTTTACCTCATTAACCTTTTATTGGCAGCATCTGGCAGTCAGGGAAGCAAACTTTGTAGATGAGCTATCCCACATACTGTATGAGATAATGAGGAACAACTCACAAACAAAGATAGTAATTTGTGGAGACTTGAATCTGGAAATAACAAAAGAAGAAAAAGATAGATTCAAAACGGAAAAAAGCCAGACATAAAAACTCTTTGGATGGAAGAAATGGATGTTAGATGCATGTGTCTGATGAATGGAAATATACAGGGTGACATCCCACCGAATGCAACATGGAAAAGAGGTGGACAAAGCTCCCTTCTGGATTATGTCTTTGCGTCTGAATCGGTGTCATTATGCACCAACAGCCTAGAAGTGTTGAAAACAAGCTAGAGCGACCACAATTTGGCGAAAATGAGTTTGAATGTTGGAAGACCTGCCATGGACCCAGCCTGGGAGCACCAGATACAGCTCGAACCAGGCAGACATAGGCTAAGACTGAACAACACTGAGGTCAAGAACATAACAAAAGAGCTGAAAGGGTTGTGTAATGTCAGTGGGTGCCTGGTGTATGATTTCATTCTGCAAAAATACACTGAGTGCTGTAAAAGAATAAAGGCAAGCTTAAAAAAACATGCATACGACCCAGCGATCGTATTGAAGAAGTGAGAGATATGACAAAAAAATGTGCCCTAGGAAAAATGCAGTCAATAGAAAAAAAGGAAAAAAACAAAATAAAGATGAAATATAATAATTGGCTACAGGGGCACAAACAAATAATGTAACAGCAAGACACAGTAGAAATGGCAGCTCTAAGAAATAAAAACACAAGAGATCTTTGGTCCATTATTAATGACTCAGAAGTATTGCGAGGAGCTACCTTGACGAATATGGTAAGGGAAGATCGATGGATCGAACATTATACAAAGCTATTTAGAAAACGAGGAACAAATAAAGAATGATCACTTCCCACTGTAAAGAACTGAAACTTTGAGATCTCGAACGAAGACATACTATCAACAATTAAGAAAATAAGTTTGTCTCTGGCACCCGGCCCGGACGGCATAACAAATAAAATGTTGAAAGACCATCCAAATGAATGGGCTGAGTTTAGTGAGATTCTGTTTAAGACGATCATGAAAAAAACTAAGGTCCCAACCTCGTGGAATGCAGCAATCATTGTGCCCATCTTTAAAAAGGGGCAAAGATCTAGCCCCCAAGAACTACAAGCCAATAGCACTTCTTGATGTGGTAGGTAAGTCTTTGCCACCCAAGTTTTGCAACACCTTTCATGGATTGCATCATCAAAAACGTTTGATTAGACAGACAGGCTTTGTAAGGGCAGTCGGATGTGGCCTGCACCTTTTCAAACTAAATTGTCTTAAGATGGAGGCCATAAAAAAAAGAACTACAGTATACTTGGCCTTCGTAGACTTAGCACACGCTTTTGATGGGGTTGATCGTGAGCATTTGTGGGCAAAGATGGTAAGGATGAAGTGCCTTCCAAGTTTGCTTATGGCGATCAAAGAGTTGCACTGAAACACACATGTAAAAATTCGTCTGGACCAAAGAGTGACCTTTCGCGCCCAATAAAAACATCATGTGGAGTGGAGAGCCCTCTGCGATCCACCCTATCTAATCTCTTCATCACTGATGCGGGAGAAGCGATGGATGAGGTGGTATCGTTCCCTCCAAAACTAAATGGCCGATGAACAAGGTGGATCATTTATGCTGTTGACATCGGACAAAACTGATAGGTCTTCAGTGAAAATTGACGGCCCTAAAAACATATACGGATAAAAATGGGAGAGGGACATTAAAATGGGTAACTAAGGCACCATACTTAGGACTCATAATTAATGCTAACATAACGGATGATCCAATGGCTCAGAAAATTACAACAAAATTCAAGGCCTTGGCAAATCAAGGGGCAGTGTTGCACAAGAAGTAAGGGAAAATGTTCCATAAAACCTGTGGTGAATTTCAATAAGGCAAAAGTTATACCGGCATTAATTCACGGGGCAGAGGCCATGTTGGGGTGCCCATACATACTGTGGTCACAATGTGAAAACATTTTTTTGGAAGAGGATTCTACAATTGTCACAAAGTACACCAATAGCATGTATACGCTATGAACTAGGGCTATCGTCCATCAATGTGTGAGTGATGTGGAATATCTTGACCCTCTATAGCAATTTGAAATTTTGAGCACACCTGACCCACTTAACTCAGCTGGAGTACTTGAGGAATGGAAAAAGAAACTGTGAAAAGATTCTATCACAATTTATGAGCAACAAAGACACACTAGTAAATAACCCAAATGAGGTGGAGAGAAAACTGTGGAAAATCTGGATTAAGACATCTGACCAGAGAAGCCAACATGCATGTATGAGATCACTTGCGAGTGAGACTAAAGCTTGTGATGAATTGCCAAAGTATCTGGAAAAATGTCCATGCAAAACACGCATGAAAAATCTTTCTACAATTTAGACTGAATCTGTTCCCGACAAAGGAAGTCACAAGTAGAAGGAAAAAAGGTGAGGTGAGAGATATCACGTGCTGTTATTGCCAAAAAAATGAGACCCCAAAACATCTGGTGACCCTATGCCCTGAACTAAAAGACCTGAGAACGATATATCTGGGAGAGGAATGTAAGAAATATGTCGCAATGACGGTGGAAGACTGGTGAAAAAGAACAGAAGCTAGTCTTTGCCTTAACCTTCTTGGAAGAGCTGAACAAGATGCTGGAAAAATAGTGAGGCTCAAGAGGAAACTTATTGACATAAACATAAATAAAAGAAGTGGTGTTCAGTTGTAGTGAGCACGAATGACCAGGACGAGTTAGACCCGAGTAATATGATGTATTTTAAGTACTGGTCGATAGATTAATTTGTGAATGATTTACTTGAATTCTTCCTTTGATTTGTGGCGCTGATTAATTGCTGTATATTTTTATTTTTTAAAAGTTTGTAATAAACTGTATTAAATATTTGAAAAAATTATGTAGATGTCGAGACGCGCCGGACATATTTTGCTGCTATCTGAAGGAGAGCAGATTTGCTGACAAGGTCGCACAATTTTAACGATCAGCTGAAAAGACGATCTGGAATCTAATGCCGGCATCAGAATTGAAGAAACTAGGATAACTTCAGACACAGCACCCAGAAACAGTGGGAGCAGGCAGGCTGCCAGAAGACCAGATACTACAGAGTGAGGCACAACTAGGTTGAAAATATCCAGGAAAAGTCTGCATGTCTGGGCAATCGGCCAGAGGTTTGAGATTAACTCCATGACGAACACAGAACAAGATGAATAATACTGATTGAAACAGCATATACAACCCTTGAAAGGGATCACATTGCAGAGTCCCAAGAAAAGATTGTGTACATAATGATCCATCCATGCTATAAAGTGCTGTTTCACTGTGGGGAGCATTTTGTTGTTTTGTTGTTTGTCTTGATGAAGGCCTAATCAAATTGTGGGGTGGGAGAGGGGGTCAAAACCACTGCATTAGAGGCCGGAATACACATTTGTTGACATTGTTCTGGTTTTTGTTAGATACAGTGCATTGACGCCATGAATGTGGGTCTGAGACGAAGCTTGTGACATTGCAATCCTGTTTTAACATTGTTGCTAGTTATAATTGGCCATAGGAAGTCACCAAAGGGTAATTTATCAATTTCAAATGGCATTAGGAAGAATCTAAATCGGAGGCTATTCGTCCAGATACATGACTGTGTCATAGAAAAGTGTTATGTATTTATAAACATTTTTTTGTGTATCACTTGAACATATTAGTCCCTTTTTTACTAACCCCAACACGTTCATTTGTGTCAAATGTATCCACCTAAAGTGGAGTTGAGATGATTCTGTGGTTTATTGAGATAATCCTCTTTAACTATTTTTGGATATAATTAAAACCAATCTTTGAAGCCCGGAACTTAGTGTTTCTTTTTCTGCAAGTCTAAGATACGGTGAGTAGAGTAAGAGGATGCATGCCTGAAGGATAAATGTAGACGGTTGGAATTACTTTAATTTGAAATGTCTCCAATAGGAGAGTTTTTATTATAGACTTTCATCACGGTAGAGGGAGACATTTAGTCTGGCCCCCACCTGTTAAAGGTACACATCTATGATACATCGTTTTTACTAGCCCAATTGTCTGTAGCATTAATGTCAATTGTTTGTGGATTAACACCACCCATGAAGTTCAAGGAAAAAACGTTGGTTGCAGGGATGTTGAGGTGAGAACTTAACGCAACAAAACACCTGAAATTCAGCTAAAGCCACCTTAACTTTGTGCCCCCTGTTGCGCAGCCTATGACCACAATGGTGACATCACAGATCACATCACTGGTGCCAACACTAATTACATTGTACATAACTGATAACATCAATAATGGAATTGGACATAACATCATTTATAAGTTACCTCATGAAAACCTTGATTACCATAACAATTTGGGCTGTGGACTTGGCCATGACAAAGGCTGGGGTCACTGTCCAGCATCAAAGGCCATAGCTAATGGTAATAAATACCAATGGTAAAAAGCCTTGCCTAGTAGCCCATCACTGTTTTAAAATATACAGTGGGCAACATTGAAAGCTGTAGTTGCTGGCCATAGCTAGAGCCCATTAATGTTAGAATATACAGTCTGTGAAGGGTCAAAGGCCGTGGCCACTGCCTAGTATTGTGTTGAAGACCATGGCTAGTGGCTGGTTAGTGTATATAATATACAGTGGGCACGGCCGAAGTCTATCGCTTATGGCATGTTAGCATTTTTAAATATACAGTGGACATGGTCAAAAGATGTACAAACTGCTCGTGGTCAAACGCCATGGCTAGTGGCCCATTTATATATTAGAATATATAGTGGGCACAGCCAAAGATTATGGCCCCTAACCAGTATTGTGCAAAAGCCCATGGCTAGTGGACGATTAGTGTATGTAAAATACAGTGGACACAGCTGAACGCTGTAGCCACTGGTGAAGGTCAAAGTATACAGTTGGTGGCCTGTTAGTATTTTAAAATATGTATAATTTATTAATATGTTTGTTAATTGAAACTTTTCACATTATAAGAAACATTATTGACAAATGATGTTAACATTTGCTAAACATTATGACTTGGTGTTTTAAAATATACAGTGTGCATGACTGAAGGCCATGATTAGTGCCCATTAATGTGTTACTATATTATTGGCCCACATAGAGGCCCCATCCATCTCCACGGTGCAGCCATTCGCATATATTCACGCACTGCATACACCCATTATAAATAGGCGGATATTATGGAGGACAGTAAACTAAAATGCCAATCTCCGTATTGAGCTGCAGTAAAGAGCAAGAACAAAATCTAAACTGCATGTGGAATGGTACAGATGTCTCCTGCCATGGGGCTGGCAATCGGATAAGAGCCAGGTTCACGTTCTCCTGTTGCTGGTGTAAGCATTAAGAGCTCAGGAATGCAGCTATGATAACACGTGGTGTGGGGGAGAGAGCCAAATGGGGAACAATTGGACTAGCATTTCCTCCCATGTATTCCTCATTTTTGTGATATCCTGCTTACAGCTTCCGAAAACCTTTTCACGGCAGAAGTCGCTGTGCATTGTGGACTTTTGGTCCCTCGGCGGCTTCCATCCTTCTCTCGGCCATGACGTTGACGCTGGTATAAGTAACCCGCAACACGCCCATTGCCTCAATACTGTTTTTCCACACAGAACGCTGCAAAAGGGGTTGTTTACTATCTTCTGCGTTTATCAAAATCTTTGAAGGTCTCCCTCGAAGACCGGGTTGAAGAGGTGTTCGTATTGTGGGTCAAAGATGTCCATCACGGATCCACACCAAATTTGCTTCTGGTGATTAGAAATAGGCCAGAAGGTCAACAATTGTGACTCGTGCCAGTTGATGACCGTTAAGACCTTGGAGAGTAGGGGAAACATTTGCCCTAGGTAGCCCCCTGTCCAAATCCCCTTTCACTACACCATCAAAAATGAGGTAGTCTGATGACAAGAGCTTGTGGGAGGTTTCACCTCACAAAGCAAAAATGTGCAGTAAACATGCTAAGCGAGATCCTGACACTCCTTCCCGTCGCATAAGCAGTCTAGGAAGCGAATCCATCCATCCCGATGGTCTTCCTCGGACTCCTCATCCGATGGGGGAAACTGCTACTTTTTCTGAGTAAGTTGGCTTCAAAGGCCAAACTGGAAACATTTTGCCTTAAAATTTTAGGTGTTCACGAAGGCAGCACCATCCACCCCTTCCAGTGAACCCGAAAAAGGCTTCCTACCCCATCCCGCCTAATGAGGCAGACTGGTCATTATCAAAATCTTCTGCTTGCGCACCTAAGATCCTGGGCAGTAAGTCCTCGAACCTTCCTCGAAGGGGTGGGGGTTCAAGTGATTCGGCTCCTCGATTCAAGTCCAAGCCATCATCTTACTCTTCTGCTCCGTCAAAGGAATCGGCAGCAAGTTCTTCAGCGCCGAAGCCATCGACGGCCTCGGCGGATTTGTCAAAGGTTTCTAAGCCCTTATCAAAAAAGGACTTTTTCAAATCAATACATTTATGAATGAGGTGTAGGACGAGGAAAGCCCTCTGTTTGGTTTGGAATGTGGCTCTCCAAATGCTTCAGAAGAGTTCATCTCGGAGGAGTCAGTGTTAAGGGACCTGTTGGACACCTTAAAGGGTGCCAGTGGCCTGGATAGTTCTCCAGATGTTGAGTTAGCCACGCTAGATGTAATGGGGCATGCTGATGCCTCATATAGGTCAGTCATGTCCAAGGTGACAGAATATTTAGGCTTGAGCAGGCCTGTTGCAGAATATGAGAAGGACGATATTGCGGACATCCTTGATAAGGGTCCTCCAGCTCCTATTCTACTTTTCCATATCTCACTGAGTAACAGTCTTCAACTGGAAAAAGCATGATATAAATAATGAATTGACTAAGAAGTACAGGCCCTCAGCTGTGGATCCAACATTTGTCTAGACATCTATCTCCAGAAAGTCTGGTTATTCAGGCAGCCACATCAACCTCAAAGGCGGCTGCTTGTACCGCAAGATAGGAATGACAAAATATTTGACGCCCTAGGAAAATGGGTCTTTTCTGCGGGTAGCATGGCGCTAAAAGCCATTAATGCTACTTATGCCCTAGCAAAGTATTAATACACTTTGCGGTAGGTTGTGGAAATGGCTGCACAATACGTTCCTGAGGGAGACAAAGGGAAAGCTTCCTTAACATTGTGCAGGATGGCAAAGATGCTATGTGCCTGTCTCTGCAAGCTGGTTTAGACACCTCAGATTGTTTTAGTTGTGCTATGGCAGTGAGTGCTGTAACCATAATGTTTGCGTGGGTGCGCAAGTCAGGATTTGCCCCGGACTATGAGGCGCGGCTGTTGTATGTGCCCTTTGATGGCTCACAGTTGTTCGTTTCAAAGGCCGACAAGAGTTTGTGAAAGCTGCAAACATCCAAAGCAGCTGCAAAATCGTTGGGAACAGCGATTTGGCAACCACAGCAATACCATTCAGCCTCAGAGTTGAAGTAGTCAGTCCTTTTGATTCTATTCTTTGGTTGGAAGATCGAGGGGACAATTCTATCAATGGGACAGATGAGACAACCTTGTGGTTCACGAGTACGTGGGGGTAGGACTGCCCACACAACCTGTGCCTCTCTGCCATCTGCGGCAGCCACAAAACCAAAAGCTCTTTGAGGCCTTAGTTCACAGGACTGTGTTGGGAGGCAGACTGAAACAGCATTTGGAAAAATTGCGAAGCATTACTTCAGATGCTTGGGCCCTGCAAACAGTAGCTCATTGTCACGGTCTCCCAATCTTGAAAAGACCTTTGAATTCTCCACCAAGTAGCCCCTCCTTGTAGTATCCAGATCCACTCCTCTTAAAGGAGGTTATCACCCTGTTGGATAAAGGTGCAATTGAATTGGTACCTGCAGTGGAAAGGAACCAAGGACGGTACACCCCTTACTTCCTATTTCCCAATGAGGACAGAGGACTGTGACCCATCTTGGACTTCAGACGCTTGGACAAGTTAGTTAGGAAGGTTAAGTTCAAGATGGTGACTATTTAACAGATCCTCGATGCCCATAAACTCGAGGATTGTCCCTCGATCTTCAGGATGCTTACTTCCATGTGCCCATACATCACAAGCACAGGAAGTATCTGAGGTTCGCCATTGTCTGTTCTCATTTTCAATTTCGGGTTTTCTCCATTCAGGTTTGCCTCCGCCCTGAGGGTCTTCTCCAAGTTGATGGCAGTTGTGGCGGCAAGTCTGCGACACCTACCCCTACCTGGATAATTGGCTGATCTGGGCTCGTTCTCCCGAACAGGTTCTGGATCATCTCAGCGCCACCTCTGCCACTCTCTCCACAAACTGGGTTTAGCCCTCAATTTCAAGAAGTCCCACATGATACCTTCTCAAAAGCTTCAATTTATTGGAGCAGTTCTGGAAACTTCCTCTGGGAAAGCTTTGCCACCCGAAGTGAGGGCTCATCAAATTCTGCAGATGGTCATAAAATCTCAGAATGTCCAACATCTCCCGGCCTTGGATTTTCTAAGGTTGCTCGACCACATAGCATCCTTCATTTTCCTGGTGCCAGAGGTCCATCTGAGAATAAGATCCCTTCAGTGTGCCCTCAGATCCCAATGGTCCCAATTCTCAGGCAGGATGACTGATCTTCTTCAGGTCCTGAATAAGGTCGCACAGCATCTCCTGTGGTGGGCCTGCAAGGAGAATGTGTAGAAGGGAGGACCTTTTTAGCAACCATGGCCAGAGATAACAGTAGTTAGGGACTTCTCCCTCACAGGTTGGGGAGCTCATGTAAACCATCTGACAATCTGCAGTTGCTGGTCTCAGTCGGAGTCCAGACTACACATAAACCTTTTAGAGCTGAGGGCAATCAGGCTAGCGCTGATGGCCTTTCTGCCCTCTGTATGGGGGAAGAACAACCTGATGACAGACAACACAGTGGTATGTATTACCTCAACAAGGGAGGTGGTTTAGGGTCACTACTAATGTGCAGAGACAATGCAGCACTGGTTTTGGGCTCCTCAAGAAGGAATTTCTCTATTGTCTGTTCACCTAGCCAGAGAAGAGAACATTGTGGCAGACACTCTGCGCAGGCAGAGCACTGTCTGCCACGAATGGGCGTTGGATCATGATGTCCTTTTAGAGATCTTCACCCTTAGGGGAACACCTAAGTGGATCTGTTCATGTCCAGTGTTAACAGGAAATACAACCTATTCGGCTCCAAGGAATTTCCTCAGAGGAGCTCCGCGTGCCCCATTCGTGGTGGACTGGGAATTTACGCTCCGTTCCCATCAGTGCCTGTCATTCCTCATGTCATCAGGAGGTTGAAGGTTTGGAAATCCATGATCCTGATCGCTTCGGATTGGGCCAAAAGGACGTGATAACTGGAACTTCTAGAAATGTCCATCTGCCTTCCGATTCGTCTTCCTCAAAGAGAAGACCTGCTCACTCAGGAGGGAGGTTGCGTTCTCCAACCCAGACATCAGAACTCTGAACCTTCACCTGGTTTCTGAAAGGATGAGATAGAGATTGGATCTCCCAGAAGACTTAATGGAGGCGTTTCTTTCGGCAAGGAGGCCAGTAACAAAAGCTCCATACCGCTGCCATTGGAACAAGTTTTGCAGCTGGTGTAGAGATATGAAAATCGACACTTTTGCTTAAGACACACCATTGGTGTTACCTTTCTTGTTGTATCTAGCCCATGGAGGGCTACAGGTTTCCACTGCAAAGGGCTATCTGCCTGGCAGCGCTCTCCATTTTCAAGCACTTGCCTGAACAAGGCTCTGGTTTTAAACTTCCTATTGTTATCCATTTCCTGAAGGGACGGACTGACTGACATCTTTCCAACTGTTATTTTTATTGTTCTGCTTTGGGATCTTAATTTGGTGTTAAGCTTCTTTGTAGAAGCTTCATTAGAGCCCCTTCATGTGTGTCCTCTTAGGATGCTCTTTGAAGACAGTCTTTCTGACAGGGATCACCTCGGCTCGCAGGGTGAGCAAACCTCAAGCTTTGTCTTCCAAACCACTGTTTACCACCTTCAAAAAAGGTGGTTTTTATAGTGCGTCCTTCATTTCTGCCTGAGGTGGTGACAGTTTCACCTGGCACAAAAAATTGTCTTGCCCTCTTTTTGTCCGCTTCTGCATCCTTCCAAGGATGAAGAGAAGCTTCATAGATTGGAACCCAAAAGAGCTCTGAGCTTTTACATTAGCAGGCTCGCTAAGGTTAGGCAATATGATTCTTTGTGGGCTATACAGGTCATAGTCTGGGACAGGCTGTTACTAAACAGACTTTGTCTTGGTGAATTGTTTTGTGTATTACAAAATGTTATACTCTGGCAGGCAAGGAGGTCCCTGATGGTCTGAGAGAGCATTCCACAAGAGGGGTAGCTGCCTCATCGGCTCTACAAAGAGGGGTGCTGGTGCAGGACATTTGCAGGTTATTGGATATGTCAAAGATGAGGAACACGTGAGGGGAACATTCAATAGAAAGAACTTTACCAGGGGGTAAGTAATGTGTGCAATAGAAGGGGGCGTAACACCAGCAGTGACCTGGAGAAGGGGAGGATCCAGTTCAACCATTGATTTTGTATTCTTTACCCCAGCCTTTTCAAGAACTGTGACAACTTTCAGGTCAAAGATGGGGGTGGGGCCGGAGAGCAGAGTAGTGACCACAGCCGTTTGGAGGCTACTGTGTCAGGGGAGCAATATGATAAAGTGCTGCAAAACTCCCAACTAGTGCTTGCCAACAATGGCAGGAATAGACTGGTAAAGTATGGAAGGGAGGGAACACGCCTAATGCTCAACTATGAAAAGTGTGAACACATCCTAATGAGTGACTGTAGTCCACTGAATTTTCAAGATTTTTCTGTGGACATTTGATTGCCCCGGCAGGATGGAGAATCTGGTTTGTTCCGCCCGCTACCATTTGTGCGATGAGACTTTGGTAAGGAAAAGAGAACACTGCAGAGCAGTGAGGGACCTGTGACGGTAGAGCCCTTGAAATTGAGGAGTATAAAACAAGAGTGGGCGATCTGATGAGGAACTATAGGAATTGGTGTCTGGGAAATAAAGCCCTTCACCTTCAAAAAGATTAGGAATTGATGCTGACTGCATTGAGAAAAAACAATTTGCATAATTTCTGGGCCCTTCTTAACCAGATGTTGTCCTCCCCAGGCTAGCCTCCAGGGGAACGTGCTGACCGAGGCAAAGAGGTGTAATGACTTTGGCCAACTCTATAAAAAAGGCCCCCACAAAGTCTCCGTCTACATACCTATCCCTGACATAACATGGAAGATGGATTGCTCAGAGCGCGCCATAGCAGAATTGATTCGCAGGTCTTGTTCCTCCAGGGCGGCCGGACCTAATGGTTTGACTTATCAGGTTCTTTCAGAAAATTACATGTGGTCAAGGCTGCTGGCTCTCTTTCGAGAGATCATGGAAGAAAGAACACTGTCCTGGAAAAACTCAATAGTGATACCAATCTTCAAGGGGGTAATCAGACTTAACCTGTGAACTATCATCTGATCTCCGTCCTGGACGTGGAAATTAAAATATTTGCAGGGGTATTGCTAAAAGAACTGGAACAGTGAGATAGGCAGCCCAATATTCTATCAAGGTTCCAGACAGGTTTTCGGAAACGTCTCTCAATGGGTTTGAATGAGACAGTGTTGGGAATCCTGAGTGAAAGCTCGTGGACAAAGGGCAGCCCTTTGCTCTATGGAGTTTAAATAGACCTTGCCAGAGCATTCAATACGGTCAATAGGGACTGGCTTTGGGCAAAGTTGGCAAACTGGGGGAATCCCCGGTCCCCTCTTGGCCATATTGTCTAGATAACACGAAGACATTACTCTGAGAGTGAGGGTTGGATACTGTGGGACATCTGTCTGAGGCGGTTAGGGTTCAGAGGGGAGTGAGAGAAGGATCTATGGTCAACCCCACTCTTCTTTAACCTATACTTGGCAGATCTGGGGGTGTCACTGGACTTGTCCACGTTGGCCAGCCCAAAGATGCGGGCCGTTGGGTGTCTGGCCTATGCTGATATTGTCATCTTGGATTGCACTGCTGTTGGCCTGCAACACCTTTTGAATTCAATGGGGATTTATGGAAAGGCAAATGACCTGCTGATCAACCCAGAGAAGCCAATGATAATGGTTTTCAAGAGGCCTGGAAGCTGTGTTGCAAACGTGGGCGTCGGGAGAGCACACACTTCCGGTCGTGACCGAGGTGGTATACCTGGGTTTCGTTTTGTATGCTCGCCTGGCCCCCTCGCTTACTGAGACTCAATCGGACTTCAGTGGGAAGATTGCATAACTAACAGCACAAAAGTCATGCCTACATTCTGCAAGTTCTCCGTACTGCCCCTCATGAGGTTTTATATCGGCAAAGTGATTACGATGATTCTTTATGGAGGTTAAGCTTGATCATGGGAAATTAACTGGTCGAGACTAGAGGGACAAATATGGAAAAGGGTGCTGGGCATCCCCCAAAGCTTGCCAATGGCAACCCTAAGATACGAACTAGGTTTCAGATCCCTACGGTCATATGCAGATTGGAGGCTGATCTCCCTTTTCACATTGATTCGGAATCCTCAGACCAACTCACTCTGAGGATATCAGTAGGCACTCAGAACAGTGCTCATCATTGTTCATCTCAAAATTAAAATTAAAGTCTGTCATAGTTGGCTACTAACAACTTGTGAAAGTGATGCTGAGACCCTATTGGCCAATCCAATGAAGGTGAAGGAAGCATTGAAACTTGAAGATTGGATTGGCACAATTGATACTATGCGTAGGTTGATCTTGGCTAAATCATTGTCGCTCTACCACAAAAAGTTGGGAATTGAATGTTTGGTTTTAAGAATGTTTCCTTATAAACTGATGTGTGATTGTAAAACTGTTTTGTTTCACACTTCGTTTTGTGTTTTTTTTTTTTTTCTTTTTTTTCATTCTGTGAATTGGAGAGGATATCTTTTTTCTTTTGGAATTGTGAAAAGTCGATCGGCTAAGTCTTGACAATAAAAGTGTTATTTCTCTGTCCAATTCCCCATGAAAAGGAACAGGCGGCCTTTGTGCAGAAAACATCCTTCCCCATTCGGCTCCCTCTCCCCTGCCATGTGTTATGATGGCTGCATTCCTGAGCTCTTAATGGTTACACCAGCAACAGGAGACCGGAACTTAGGCTCTTAAGTGATCACCAGCCCCACCCGTTGGCACAGAGAGACTTTTATCCGGATAAAGTACCAATTCTGCCTAGAGTTTTGTATGGATTACTGAGTTTGGCATTGCAGAACTGTTCATATATTTTAAAGTCGTCGTCCTAATTTATGAACCGTTTAGCTTTCACTATTTTACAAAACTGCTAAAAACGTCATCTTTATCCTGAATAAGATATTGCTGTAAACCTGTTAATCTTTTCCATACCAGCTTCATTCGGTTCAGTAGACTATCTTTGTTTCTGAATGTTATGTTTGTATTTTTGATGACGGCTGTTTTTAGTATTGTTTTTCATTGTACAGTGCTCCATTATTCATACCTCGGTTAAGGTTTGTGCTGCATACATGTCTTAAATGTACTCCAATTGGTAAATAAGGCATGGAAAATAACGCATTCTCCATCAATCGTTGGCCAGTAAACCCTCTCTTCTACTGTTCTACTAGGCCTGAAGCGTAACATCCTGTGGCTCAGTATCCAGCTTGCTGTACTGAGGTGAAGATGCTCTACAGCGCTCCCAGTGATGAGCCTAACATGAACCAATGCGCACTTCAATATTCTGTGAAATGAAGGCTCTCGTATACTCGTGCTGCATAGCTTTAGATAGAACTTGCCAGGTCTGCTACCTTTTGCAAGACCGTTCGTGCCCCCCAGATGTGTCTGGGCGCCAAAGGCCTCCGAGCTAAGGATCAGCGAGTGGAGTTAAGCAATGCGTTCATGATCCAAGCAGCTGCTCTTGCTCAGGAGTCTGATCAGCTATATTCCCTATTGCTTGGACATGTAAGAACGCCTTACACTATGCATATCCTAAGCCCTCCTCCTGTCTTGCTCACGCCCCCTAACTACCATGTCTCGGGAACTTTATGAAAATCCATCACCATCGCTGCTCCCAATCCCCGAGTACATCCTGATCATTGGGAAGCGATCAGTCATATGGGCTGTATGACAAAGTCTTGTTTGTTTAGGCACACGTGTGCATAATCTGTGTATGTAGATATTTAATTTTGTAATTGTGATGTGGTTCCCAATTTACAGTGGCCTGAAAACTGCGAGCCTCAATAATGAAGGCATATTTTGTTGAGAGTAGGCTTAATTAGTTGCAAATTACTGAAATATATATGTATTGTGTTTATCTCCGACATGTATTGTATTTTGGGGTGGCGGTCAGAAAGAAGGATGGTTTACAATGTGTGGTGGCTTTCAGAATCATTTCTTAAGTCCTTTAGTTTTCCTTCCTTCTCGTTCCATTTTTTTCTTCACGGAAAGGATCAAGCAAAGGTCCTACTCTGACACCTGCTGGCAGGCTGCAGTAATCGCGTTTTGCCCTGAGAAATGTTAGATTTCCAATGAGCAGTGAATTATCAGGTTATATGGATAGGAGTCCTCCACTAATCTGCCACTCAATCCTTTTGTACCCGCTACTCTACTGCACTGGTAAAGACGATATCAGTGCAAGTTGCGAATTTATTTCTTGTAATTTCCGCAATAACCATAAGGACTGCCTTTATTCTACTTGGGCAAATCGGAAGTTCAATGAGATGTAGGTGCCACAGAGCGCAGCAATCGGACTTTCTTTTACCTCTGAGCAGCCCTCCGGCATTGTTGCATACTGACCTTGTAGATGCAGCTTACTCTTATTGCACCAGGAGTCATGTCATCCTGGCTGTAGTGCAAGTAGTGACATTGTCTAGTGCAGGCTTGTCCAACCTTTTTGAATGTGGGGCCAAAGCATTAACTTTTTTTCACCCAGTGGGCCAGCGAGCCAAAAGTCAACAACCTCACCCAAAGCAGTATATTAAAAAGCAATATTGTGTGACCTTTGACACAATAATATTATATGATATGATAGGTTATTTATAACGTGCTTAATACCCAGAAGTTTCTAAGCGCGGACCCGAGGATCGAACCTGTGGTGCTCCGTGTTGTCTTGCTTCCAAGATGAGCACGTTGCCCCTGAGCTATCCTCCCGAGACAATCGCAGTCAGTGCTAGCCATGCAGTCCCAAAGATAGCTTTTGGTGACATGGGCAGTGATCAGAGGTTAGTTGTTTGTGATTTCTTTCAGTGTGTATGTGTTCATATTTATCAGAAATAGTGGGGTGACCGAGCGTAGCGAGTGAGCTATAAGGATCTAGGGAGGGTTTGGGGCCCCCCAAGAATTTTTATTTCAAAGATGGGGTTGAAATGGTGCTTTCAACACGTGGCCATGCATTGGCATCCTCATCCTGCTTGATCTCTCTTCTGCCTGTGAAACTGTCAACCATGCCATCGTGCTCAGCCGTCTCCGTGATAACCTCGGTATCACTGGTCAGGCTCTGGCATGGCTGACGTCTTTCCTTTCTGACCGACCCTCCCAGGTCTAACTTGGGTCCTTCCTCTCTATCTTTTTCTCTACCTGTGGTGTCCCCCAGGTGTCTAACCTCTCTCCTTGGCTGTTCAACCAAAACCTGGCACTCCTTGCCCACCATATCGAAGCTCTCTGTACCAACTTTCAATGCTATGTGGCTGACACCCATCTCATTATCAGGCTACCCTCGGCCTCCTCCTCTCATCTCTGACTGGCTGCTATCCAGGAGTGGTGTGCCGCCAATGACCTCTGCCTTAATGCCAGTAAGACTGAGATTCTCCTCATCGGCACACCTGTTCCCTCCTTTCCTGTAGCTCTCTGGGCGACCTATCTTGGTCCCCTGCCTGCTCCCACCTGCAAGGCTAAAAACCTCAGGATCATCTTCGACTCCACTCTCCTTCTCTCCCCACATCTCCAGCGTCTCTAAGAAGTCACACTACCAGCTGCACCTCCTCAGAGGTATTCATCCTTTCCTCTCCTTCCCCCAGAAGCTCACTGTCTCCAGAGCTCAGGTTCTCTCTAGTCTGGACTACTGCAACAGCCTCTTTCTAAATCTGCCTGCCTCTACTCTCCGCCCTCTGCAACTTAACCAGAACAGGACTGCGAGACTTGTCCTTGGCTTCAAGCCCAGGGATCGTATCTCTGCAGGACTAAAATCTCTGCACTGGCTTCCAGTGGCTGCGAGGATTAAGTTCAAAACCCTCTGCATCATCCACAAGGCCTTCTGGGGCCTTGGGCCTCAATACCTTCAACTCTCTCTTCCCAAA
Organism: Ambystoma mexicanum; assembly: GCF_040938575.1. Lineage (NCBI taxonomy): Eukaryota > Metazoa > Chordata > Amphibia > Caudata > Ambystomatidae > Ambystoma > Ambystoma mexicanum. Next base: position 545,752,897 of record NC_090927.1, read on the forward strand.
TATCTTCCTTCTCGAGCTCTTCGCTCATCCACCTCCAATTCCCTCAGGCTCAGTCGCTTCTCCGAGCAATGAGTTGGTGGTAGATCTTTATCTTCGGCTGTGGCCTCCCTCTGGAATAGCTTCCCTGCCTCCCTTAAACTTAAGGAGAACTTCTCCGGTTTGCTTCTGCTTTTTCTCCGCCTCTCCTCTGCTGACCTTCTGGCTGTAACCGGTACTGCACTGGCTACCTAGACACCATCTGATCGCGGGCCCAGGTCCCTTCCTTGCCAAGCGGCACACACCACTGCCAACCTGGCAACTCCCGCACTTGGGGCTGTTTCTGTATCCCTACAGTCCCTCTTCCAGCTCTTGACACCTGATATCTGCACTTACCCATGCACTTGCCACATGCTGGCACTGATTGTTATTATTCACTCCCTTGTATTCCACTGTCCCTGCCCCCCTCCCACGCACTTGCGCGATCTGAATGACACCTGGTCTAGTAGGATCGTTGTCCGTCATCCCTTGTTCCCCTCTCTTGCCTCGTCGCGCCTTTAAACACATGTGTATAGGCACGTTATAAATGCCATATCATAACATAAATGTCATATCGTAACAGCAATCTGAAATGCACGTTCAAATTTGAAAAAATGCCTCTTTCCACGCTCTGATTTCAAAAAATGTTCACGGGGCAGAACAGGTCCCAGAATAAAGAAATGTATGTGAAGATAAAGCCCCCTGGGCCTGTGCTATTGCGCTTCACCTTGTGGCTGAGTGTTTCTGCAGAGGAAGCCTTCAGATGCCGACTGTCATTCCAGTTATGTTTTTCCCCGGCCATGTGCCCATGCTCAGTGTCACAGAGCCTCTCTTCCTGCTGCCCACCCCTCCCTAACCAGCACCCCTGAGGCAAGTCTGGAGAGAAGGCAAGCGCTACCCTAGCAGACTGTATCATGTTTCAGTTTATTTATTCATGCAATGATTGTCGGATACCTGTTTCCGACAAACATTGCATAAATAAATAAATTAACCAGGTCGTGGTGTTTCAGTCCTCAACCACGACCCGGTTAAATTAACCGCATCATTGCTGAGGACTATAACTTCCTCTGATGACCCCATTTATGGGGTCATCAGAGGAAGTTAAAGTTCGCACGTAGGCACTTTTTCTTTCTTTTATTATCTTTACTCTTCAGCCTCGCGGGCTACATAAAACTGCTTGGTGGGATGCATTTTGGCCCACGGGCCGTAGGTTTGACAACCTTGGTCTAGTGCCTCTCACGACTGGGTAGTGAAGGGGGTTGCTTTGACCACTGCTCTGCTCACAGTGCATTGTCAAGGCATCCATTTAGTTTTCAAAAATTGAATAGCTGAGTTTGCTGATGAAAGTCTCTTAGCAATTTTGTACTCATATTTTTAATGTCACCAGAAGTTCTTTGTACGCGAACAATACAGTATTTTTATGTACATCTGCAATACGACATTTGTGAATGGACACAAATAAATGAACAGATATTATCAAAAGGCTCTGTAAACAGTTTACTGTGCAGCTGGATGTTGTTGGCGTTTCAGAGGGCAGCTCCTTGTACACTGTATGCTTGCCCCATTATTTGTGTAAAGAAAAATTCAGACGTTTCTTCACTGTTAAATGAAAGCCATAGCTGGACACTAAGTATGTAGTATGGTGTTGCAGGTAATAGTCCTCTTCAGATGGACAAAATAGCCCTTGACTGTCATTGTTCTTAACTGCTTTCAATATAGCTATAAGTGCCACTTTCGGGTCAGGGAAGGGCTGTTAACGGCCCTCCAGCCCGAGCCTGGTAGGCCCAAGTGTAATTGCGCGCCCATGAAAGCAGAATTATTGCTATTAGCACCCCAAGCTGCCATCTGGGGTGCTGACACTTTTTTGTTTGTTTTGAAGGGAACAAAGCTTTGTGCAATTCAGCCTTCCCTTAAAAAGAAATTACACATGTACACTATTGGAAATAACTATTTACAGGACCTGGAGGTGGGGAAGGAGATGTGCAGATGATTGAGAGATAGATGGGTATATATAATATATACGTGACAGAGAACGGCAGCCGAAGATGGAGGAAGAATCGAAGGCTTGTCTGCCCCAGTGTCAAGGGTTGAGGCAGCCAAGAAATTGGTTATCTATTTAAGGAGATACAATGAATGTGAGGTGCAATGGAAAAACACTGAGTGCCAAGTTTTATTCATTTAATAGTATAGAAGTCGAAGGAGCTACAACATAGTCTCATGTCACATGGGGTAGATGGAAATAGACTTTGGGCAAGCTACATCGAGACTGAAGATGAGAACGTGCTTGCACTCCCTTCTATTCTCAGCCGCAGTGATTCTTTGCAAGGCCGAGTTCAAAGACAATTCAAATGGCAGCTGCAGTCTTGATGATGGATGATTGGCAATTGGGTGAGAAGGCATGGTGGAGTCCACCCGCAAACACCTGGCGTACCAGCTTGTGTGCTGCTAGCGAGTGGAATATTCCAAAATAAGGCCATGCTCACACTCCCTTTTATTCCCAGAGACAAGAGGCTATTGCCATGCCAAGTTCAAAGACTTAATTGAATGGCAGACAGCAGGAGTGATGATGGATGTTGTGCTAATTGAGTGGGTAGGCATGACCAGGCCACCCCTCCAGCACCTGGGGTACCAGCTTGCATGCTGCTAGCAAGTGGAATATTCCAGAAGGGTACAAGCATGCCAACCAATCATAGAGTGCCATGTAGCAAAGAGCCCTATAGTTTAAGATCCAATGAAATGTTGTATATTTTGACAATGAAGATGACTTTTACTAGGGGTGGGCATTGTTGTCCACCTGACTATAGAGACCCAATCAGAATCCTGTCCCCCATAGAAAGTATACCTAATAGACCAACCACAATCCCAGTTAGGCTTTTCTTACTTTGCCACGTAGTATGATGTCAATGATGATGAATATTGACTATATTAATGTATTTTTTATGTAAAACGTTGAGATACTTGAGCGAATGTCCGTTGATGTCTTTTGTACTCCCTGTTTTAGACAATTGATAATAAAACAGCTAAGTTTTGCCAACTTCCTGAGTCAGTCTTATTATTGGTGTAAGAGAAAATCCTGCATCCCCATCCATCCAATAAAGCGTTACCTCGCTTAAAGGGCCTACAGGTTCATGTGGTAGCAGAGGATGGTTTAAAAGACCCATCGACTAGTAAGTTTCCAGTATTTCGGACGATCGGACATCCTCCACCATCTACCCGGAAGATCGTGAGGTTTCCTGTGGAGAGCGGCCGATAGAGTACTTGCAAGAAAATCGATATAGGTGGCACAGGGTCCCTCTTTGACAAAATCCCTCATGGTTTCCACAGGCGTTGAGCGGACGGGAGGTGAAAGTGGCCGATTGGAGGAGGGGAGACGATTCCAAAGGCCTAGAGTTGAAGAGCGAATGGTGAGTAGACTGAAGGGATGGCAAAATAAGGGGATGGATGGGATTGTGGTAATGTAGAAAAGTAACAGGTGGTTGTTTAAATTATAACTAATAGCGTTTAAAATATAACAGAGCGTTTTTGAGAGCCTGGTTTCCTACCTCAAGGCTGGTTTAGAAGGAGTCATTGCAAACCCCAATCGGGGTATAAATAGAGGTGGCACATAAACAGGTTTATGATAGGGAATGACTCCAACTCCAATCAGAGTATTTAGAGGTTAGGTGAAAAGCAGTACCATGGTATACATGTGAAAAGTCGACTAGTTTGTCTGTTTGTGTGTAGTGTATTTTGTAAATGAAGAGGTGTCGAAGAGCAACAAGAATAAGCTGTGTTGAAGTAGAGATTAAAAGTTCTTACCTATTTTAGGTCCTTGTCGGCGCCGACCGAAAAGTAGGTTCAGATAATTAAGAAATGGAGGCTTTGAGCGGCAAAGATTGGAGTGCACTCATATTTGTTGTTTTTCTGAAACACATCTGTGTAAACGTTGGTAAGTATTGACAGTCAATTAAGACTCGTCACAATGGGAGATATTACTCCACTGATGCACCTGTGTAAAACACTGCCAAAAGATGTGCCTAAGCTCAAGCAGTATAGTGTGGAATGGGTAAAGGGCACAGCAGACAACATTTTCTTGACATGAACGCAAGGGGGATCACTGTCGAGGCTGCAAGGGGGTTCGGGGAAATCCCTGTTGAAGGCAGTATTGCAACAGGACCACATACTTGCAAGCTGCATACACGGGGAAGAAATTGGAGAAGAGGTTAGCTATTTTAGAGCTCTGTAAAAAAATAATAATCAGGAGGAGCGGGAGGACCCACCACCCGAGTGCATGCTACTCAGGTCAGGGAAGAAGGTGTTAAGCCTTCTGCTACCCTTACCTCGCCAGAAGTCAATGATGGTAGTACAGAAGATGTAGGATTGTAACCGTTAAAGGAACGAAAAGCGGCGACAGTGTATAGTAATCTGATATATAAACCGCCTGCAGTGACGATAGTCCAGAAGAGACTAGAAGAAAGGAGGAGATCTTTAAGATATTACGGAACAAGGAGGAGAAAAGCAAACAATTTAATGTAACCGCAGACATAGAACGAGAGATGAAGAGATGGAAAGGAGAAAAGGATAAAGATGACGAGGTAACGTTCGTACAGAACAAATGGATGGGTGCACAAATATTGCTCAAACTTGATGGGAAAAGCATTGAGTAAGTCAGGCAAAGGGGAGATAAAGACAAGCAGGATAGAAAAGACAGGGAATGAGAAAAGAGACCGAAAGAGGACAAACATAAAAGAAATCTTAGGCAGAGGCGAGAACAGATGTATCGGGAAGAACAGCAAAAGGGCAGAGGAGCATAGAAAATGACAACAGGCAGAGAGCAATAAAAGAACGAGACAGGCAAGAAAGGAAGTGAGAAGAGGAAGAACAGAAATTAAGACAAAAGGAAGAAGAGCGTAGAGCAAATGAAAGAAGGGAAGAGAAAATACAAGAAGAGGAAATAGTTGGATGGGAAACGAGAAAGTGAAGAGTTAGACGAAGAAATGGATCGAAAAAGGGGGCAAGGGGAGCGCGATATTGATCGCATTCAGAAAGTTAATGGACCCAAGTCCAGTAATATCATGGGGCAATATAGAGGAGTTCCTCCCACTACAGGGAGCAACGTCGGGGCCGTCTAGAGTAGCCCTAGAGTAAAATGTTGACATATGGAGCATCGGAGATAGGATTGATAAAGCATATCAACACTTGAGGGAAGGTAGTAAATTGGAAAGCCAAGGAAAGGGGGGAGCGGTCACTGGTCTTCCAATCGCGAAGCAAAGAAAAAGACCTGTTCAGTCTCAAGCATAGACCCTTGTCCCAAGACAGGCCGACTTTAGATAAGGGTGAAGGGGATGAGAGCCACACTAGCTGGGGGCTAGATATGTCAGATGAAGAGAGAGAAACCTTCTGTGGGGAAGAGGGAGGAGGTACATGCAGTCCTGAGGGATGTTTACATACAGTTGAGGAAGTGAGATGTTCTCATTTAGAGCAGACTAAAGATAGGACACCAGATACCATAGCATATCCAGAGCGTTCTAAAGGACAATCGCATAACGAAAGGGAGATCATTGCCAGGTAGGAGGCCATCAGGAGCCATTGTCCCCACTATGGATAGGCAGACGATGGGAGCCGGTTGCGGATTTGGACTCACACAGTTCTCTTTATTGGAGAAAGGAGGGGCCAGCCTGCAGTATATTCCTTGGCCACAAATGGATAAGGATAATTTAAGGTGTAAACTTCCTAGTTTAACGGCAGGTGCGGAAAATTGATCTATGAACTAGAGAAAATGACAGGAGGAAATACCTTAGCCATAGGGGACATTAAGAGTCTCCTAGCAGCCAATCTTGGAGGAAGTGCTGATGACATTTGGACTAGAGCAGTATACTGACACGTTGGACATGCGTGCAATTATCTCACGTAAGATGAAAGAAGACTAAGATCGGCTTGCTTACAATCAAAGCATTCAGGAATGTGGACTCATGAAATGCGGGAACCGCAGAGAAAAACATTGTGAATATTTTACCACATTTTATGTCCAGGATTATCCGATCCAGTACAAAGGCAACTCAATCAATTAGTCGGAATGGAAGCAAAACCATGGTCAGAGATACAGTTGACCATAGTGCATCACTGTCGACTGTTGCAAGAGAAAAATAGGAAAAGGGAAGATGCCAGAAAACTTGAGTAAGCCAAGTTAGTTCAGAAGAAATTGTCAAAATATGCCATAGAAGGGGCAGTACGGACAAGCAGAGAAGGATTGGGATTGCAGCAAGCAGTGGGTACATCACAGGTGTAGAATCGTCGTCAAATGGATCAAGGAGGTAATGGATTTGTGCCACAAGGCAGAGGAATGGGCTATAGAGGAAGGGGTGGTTTTCAGAACAACCCAGGCGGTTTTTAGAATATGCAGAATGATCAAAATGTGCAAGGAGGATTTAACCAATGGGGACAAATCATTCCTCCTGTATGTTGGACATGTGGGATGATGGGGCACATTGCGCAAATGTGTGGAAGCCAAGTGTATGTACACCATGGGCAATTCTCAAGAGGGGGACAGCTTATCCTCCAGCATATACCTCACAAGCTAGGGGCGGGTTTGCCAAAGATCAGACAGTGTATCGAGCGCCAGCACCGCAAATACAACAAACATTGCAACCACAGCAAGCACCTTTGAATCCCCCACAAGGGCAGTCACAGCACGCACCCATGCAGGTACAAACAAATGAAAACACAGTGGGGCAATTATTGACACCAAGAGTAGGGGGTGTCACTGCGGTAGGAGGAAGCCCTTTTACAGGTATGGGAATAAGCATGTATCCACAATAGGACAGCTCACGTGGTGACTTGATGTGTTCAGTACTATCAGTGACACCAGACCCCCAAGAAGAACCAAGTGTTGATGTGACGATAGGAGGCAAATCTTTTTCTTTTTTAGTAGACACTGGGGCTACTCATTCATGTATACGAGAGGGAAAATGCCCAATGTCGGAAAAAGCCATGAATGCTCAAGGATTCTATGGAGCTACATGGTGAGTTCCTTTCACTGACGAATTACCAGTTTCTATAGGAGAGTGTGACATGTCTGTTCCATTATTGTATTCAATGCAGACACCATTCAACATTCTAGGGCGAGATTTAATGACAAAGCTTAACATGGCGATTTCTTTTACTGATGAAGGCATAGTGTTCTACTCCAGGGATACATTATATGAATGTGGGCAAATTTATATTGGCTTTTACAGGGCAAATGGCTCTGCGAGGAATGCCACTAGAGCCAGAAGTTTTTCTTTATGGGGTACACATTCTGTTGACATGACTACCCGGCTTAGTGGGTAGGATTATGACAATCGTGCAAGAAAAGTTGGATGAATTCATCCAACTAAGTCTGGCGCTCTACGTTAGAGCTCTTGTGGAGCTTGTTCGTTAGTTTTGGTATATATTTGTGCACAACTAGATCCAAGTTTTTGTCCAACTGGGAATCTCTGTGTAAAAGTGAAAGGTAGATGTCCAAAATTGAGTCCGAAAAATTTCACAAACAATTCTTGAGTCTCCAACTGATGTTTTCAAGCAAGAAGCAGACTTGTTTGGTTTTGCGTATGGTTATTTTAATGCCAATGCATTTCAGAGCGGGTCTCCTTCTTCAGGGCGTTAACCACAGTATTGAATTCAACTTATTCTTCAGTTGAAAACTGTCATTATGATGAATAAACAAATCAAAGGTTTCAACAAAGGATACATTAGTCCCATATGAGGGAAATCCTAAATCGAATAGGGTTAAAACAAAGATTTAGGACATTACATAAACCCATAGATTTTAAATGTCACCGTCCACCATTTTGAAGATAATAATTCAATACGTGATAAGTGAAAATGTACATACCCATTAATGGTAATTCCCAATAGTCAGAAGAAGGGGTTATGAGGATGGAAACAACAACATGGCATCCTCATTAGAAAAATATTCCTTAATGGTTGCGTAAACGGACAAACAGATTCACAGTGCTGTGTATGTCTGAAATAAAATCAAATTACCTTCGTAATTTCCTGTGGTGCCTAAAACCATTATAGAGTAGAAAACTCTGTACATTCAACGGTTCAACTGCAAGTGATCTAAACAAAAATAACAAATACTCAATAAAGTGCTACTAGTCATTAGAGAAAACTCGTACGTACTATCGTGTACCTTCAAGCAAGGATTCGAGGCTCACCCGTTTAAATATACTCATGTGTTCTCTGTCTGTGGCCGTTCTGTTAAGAAACAATGTATAAACCTTATTACTGTGCGAGCGTTATATCAACTCTCTGTACCTGATATTCAATAAACGGGCAGGTTGTGCTTACCCTGATGTTCTGTAGTTCTGCATCTCGGAGACTGTTCAGCGAGCAAGCATCGCGTAGAAAAACATTGATTAAAATTGTGTATGGGTTCCTATGGCAACCCCGTTCAGCGTACGCTATCACGTGGCGCGTAGCCTGCGTAGCAACACCTCGTGTCCCCATGGAAACGGGGAGACGGGACGGTCAGGGTGTCCATATATGTTAAGTTACGTGAGTTGAGAGAAACATTCTTCCTCTATTTGTTGTAAATACTTATGTACTCTTTGTTACAGTGTTTTGTCGGGGATATGCTTGAGAATGTCATAACACATGTTTATATTATTAAACTCACGTTTTTGGACGAATTCATCCCACTAAATATCATCTTCATCATGATATGTATACAAAAAAGGTAATAATGAGATAAGGCTCTCGTCAGAAAGGAAACTCGGTTTCCCTCTCTCGACAGACGCCCAGTTTCTGGTGTGCACTTGTGAATAGTTGAAAACCTTACCACAGCCAAAAGTAATGGCAGTGAATTGTTAATGCATATATACATAGAACAATAACCTTTTTTTTGTAAATTCTACGTAATGGCAGATATATTCCTTGTTGCACTACTACTTCACTTAGATATTACATTGCATCAAAGAAAATTAATTCAGAGAAAATGATCCCATGTTAGTGTTTCCCTCATAACCATGCGATCACGAGCATGCTTATAAAAAGCATGCCAAGTTGATCTCTTCATTCATTCCTTGTGGGGTTAGGCATCCCAAATTCTCAATCCAATAACATTCCCTCCTGTCTAATTTTGTTTATATGTTCTCATGAGGATCATTACTTTGAACTACTTCCAATACCATAAATCGAATTTGTGTTAAATTGTGTCTCTCTTTGAGCCAATGTCTTGTGATTGCAGAGTTCGAGTTCTTATTTCGTATACACGAGCGATGCTCGTTCCAGCGGAGCTTTGCTTTTCTCTGGGACTGACCCACATAGAATTGTCCACAGGGACACTCGATACCATAAATGATATTTGTTGTGTCACATGTGGCAAATGATTTTAGCATAATCTTTTTCCTGGTGTGTGGGTGGTTTATGGTCAATCCTTTCAGCACATAACTGCAGTTACTGCAGTGTAGACACGGAAAAGTTCCAACACGTTTGGTGTCTGGTTGTTTCTTTAGTTGTCTCGTTTGCACTAGGCTGTCTCGAAAGTTTATACTGCGTTGATCGGCAAATGTTGGTGGTTCTTTAAAGAGTTCCTCTGTTCTTTGGTCGCAGGATAACACTTGCCAGTGCTTCTTTATGATCGATTTAATACGACTACTTTGTGTTGAAATCTGGTGACAAATACCAATGGTGGTTCAGTTTTCACTTTTCTTGTAGCTGTTAGTTTGTTTCCTATTCTTTTGGTCCACCTTATGTTTTGCTTCTGCTATCTCTTCCTGTCTGTATCCACGTTTCAAGAACTTCTCACACATTTCGTGGAGTTCTTTGTCATAATCCCTCGGATCACTGATGATGCGTTTTACTCTAAGCATCTGGCTGTATGGCAGGTTTTTGATTAAGCTTGGTTCGTGGAAACTTAGTCTGTGAAGTAGATTGTTGCGATCTGTTGTTTTTGTATATACGTTGGTCTTGTATTCATGTTCCATAGATTGCACATTTACATCAAGAAAATGGATGTTGTTCTTGGAAGGTTCATGAGTGAACTGGATTCTTTCGTCGATTGTGTTCAGATATGCAAAAAATTCCATCAGGTTTATCTCTGTGCCTGTCCAAATACCAAATATGCCGTCTATAAATCGAATCCAAATGGCCAAATGTGGCTTCCATCTCTGAATACTTAGTACATGATCTTACTCAAATTTGTGCATGAATATGTTGGCATATGAGGGGGCCATCGTGGCTCCCATTGCAGTTCCTGTTATCTGCATGTAAAAGTGATTTCTGTATTTGAAATAAGAATTTATCGATATGAAGCGTAATAAGGTAATGATGAATTCCTTGTTCGCTTCTATGTCGCCTGTGTTAAAGAGTAACCATTCAATTGCTTCAATTCCTGAGTCATATGGAATTGATGTGTATAGGTTCCTTACGTCAACAGTGAATAAGATCTGTGACGGTGAGTGCAGTACTGTGGCTAGTAGCTGGAGGAAATGCGTTGTATCCTTAACATACGTCGAAGTTTTCTGGATAAGGGGTTGTAGGAAGTAGTCGATGTACTTTCCAATTTGCTGTAATATGCAGAGTTTCGCACTGAGTTGCAGTCTTCGGCAGTCCGCGGCAGGAAGCCAGCAGCAAGCCAGCTGCCAGGTAAGACCCTACGATCATGGACTCTCGTCCTCTGACTCGCTCAAAAGCAAAACAAACCTTCATGGGTGCTGGGGATGAAATGTCTGTGAACTTGATGTCTACTGAAGCAGATACAAGCCTCCAGAGTGTTGAAACAGGGGCTGGTAACAAGACTGGTGTTCTGGGAACGGGGGTTGTGGGGAATGAGACGGGATCATCAAGTTCCCTCCCACAGGAGTCGGTGGCGGTCGCTCCATCGACGCAAGTAAACTTTGAACCCCCCCCCTTTCCCCATCTTTACTTCAGCAGTAGGACGGTCCAAAACGGGGGTTAGCACTCATCTAGTAACCTCGAATGATGAGGATAGCTTAGCACCCGGTGCTATTGTAACTACGAGTAACACAGAGGTGAAGAGTTCCGTAAATGAGGAAAACGGGCATGAGAGAAATGCTCGTTTGAATACCCCCACAAAACCGAATTGTGCGAAAATTACCAACCAAACTCAACGCAAGAGCGAGAGCTCAACTCACAAAGCAAAGAACATGTTGACACTCAAAATGTAGTAAGCGCCGCCCTACTTGCCTGCAAAAAGAGTCCCGAATCCTCAAGAATAACTACACACATATGTGTTTTACCCAACGGGAACAACGAGGAAGGGGAAGATAACTCTCCCTTTGATGTGACAGATGCCGAGCTCTTGAGCGCAGAAGTAGCGCGGACTCATAAAAATATCAAAACACTAAGATTTCATTTCAGGAAACAGGCTCAAGAGCAATCTGTTACTCAAATTGAAGCTCCTCCTTCGACCCAGATAAGTCACCCAATGATTAATCAACTGGCGACCAACATATCATCGAAACTGGACACAATAAATATTGAGCAATTGGTGTCCAATGGAAAAGCGAAAAAATAAGTTGGCAATACACATTTGACTTCATCATCGAGATCCAACAACAACGAAATGGATCAAACAGGACGGGAGGCCAGACTCACCCTGAGACTACAGGCTGACTTCGAAGCAATGAAGGCGAAGCTAGAAAATAGCTACTCAAAGGACAATCTTGGATCAGGCCGTAGGAATTGAAAAACGTCATCTTCCGAGCAATTAAATGCTCCGGAAATAGGAATTACAAATTCACACTCAAAACTATTCCATCAAGAGCAAAAGGCGACCACGGCTGTCTGTTCGCCGAAATGGGAGGATGACACCTTCGGACTACATTCGTCCCATGATAATGGAGATGGTCGGGCTGAAAAGAGGATTGAGGAAGTACAGCGACTGAAACCTTCATTTAAAAAAGGTGGAAATAATGCTCCAAACTGCTCAATCCCTTTAAATACACATACAGCTGAATTTCCAGAGACCCGACGAGAGACTGCTCAACCCTCGCGACAATTCGAACAAGCCAAGAACAAGTGTCACTGTAAGGACAAGATGCTACATCCGACGGACTCAATATCGGAAGCTAAATCCAATTTATCTGTTGCTGCGGCAATTCAGATACACAACAACCTCCTAGCTGCTACATCACAGGCTTTAATCCCTTTCATAAAATTATATGAAAGTGTGAACGAAACGATGCATAACAACGGAGCCATAATTGGACACCTGGCTGAAAAAATATCAATGGAATTCAATCTACACTCAAATCAACAAAGAGTAAACGAACATAATGAGATCAATGAAGGCTTTAAAAAAATAATCCAGTTGGTTGATAAAAACTCAAATGAAGCCAGGATCTAAATGGATGAGCTGCTGCACTTTATGAAAAAGACTCTTTCGAACTTAAACCCAGTTTCTCCAAACTTAGCCAAATCAGGGAGTCTTAATTGTCTCGATTTAGGTCTAAGTAAAAAAAGCTCTACCACAAGGAACACAAACCGAAAATGATGTTTTCATAAGTGCAACAGCCAGTACATCTCTGCGGTCACACTTTGACGTGGGAATAAGAAATCTCACTCCAAAAATGATTGATAACGAGCAAAAAATTGATAATCAAGCGAACCCCCAGACAAACACAATGGAGGTTCAACAACCAATCGGAGAGAGGCAAACATGTAATGCTATAAAAGGATCAGTCCCCTCCATTGCCCGGGAGTCTTCATTGGTGGCATTGAGTAGCTCCAAACCTAAGGCGTCCTTCAGAATTTTTCACGGAGGGGCAAAAAACTTCCAACCTGAAAAGAATCCAGATCCAACTCATGACGGGCAAGGAGGTACAAGCTTACTGCAACACAAAAAAAGAAAAGAAAAGACAAAAAATATAGTTGTCAAGAAACATACCTCAAATTCGAGGAAATTTCTTAGAAATCTAACAACCCCTCCTAAACCTAAAGTCTTCGTCGATGGAAGGCTGTCAGGGAAAATGACGAACAAACAATTGTCAATGATCGTCTTTGGGTCAACAGTGGAGAATGAGATTGGAAAAGATAAACAAAAAAAAATAAACGACTCGTTTCTGGCTAACAACGATGTAAGACAGGTGTCTAAGAAAGATAGTAAAAATCCAAACAAGCGGAGGAGAGTCGATTCTGATTCTAGCTGTGTTTCAACAACTGATGATACTGAAGAACTTTGCAATCTATCTACTTACTCTTACGAGGAAAGTGAAGAAGATAGTAGTGCTCCATATGATATTTCGTTTAGTGCTCCATATGATATTTCGTTTGAAGGAACGACTCTTCAAGATGATCAAGTTCAGAGCCAGCAGAATTTACTGAAAACAAAACACTCATCTACGTTTTCCAACACAAAGAAGAGAAAATCGTACTGCAGTTCCTGTGGAGCACGATAAACAAAGAAACTGATATAAGTTGGAAAATCCTTGCAATAGCAAAGAAAAACTTGTCACAGTATTAAATCCAAAGCGAACAACTGCTCAAAAACAGAAAACTGGAGAATTAAAACTGAGGATATCCAGCTCTGGGCAACAAGCAAACTCATCAAAAAAAATAAAACTGGTGAATGTGTTGGCAGATGATACTGATGTGAATCTGAACCGTGGTAACGTAATGCGTTTATTGCACTCAGTACCTTTACTACGGACAATCACTTCCGATCTACAAGTTGTGGAATACATCTCGGAAGAACGAGTTGACTGTGTACTGTTACACATTAAGTCCAACACAGTAAGAAGGTTATTGATGAAGGCAAAGGATGACATCTTATGTCTCGGTTTTGAAATCTCAGAATATTTCGAGCCGCTAAAATCGACTGCTTTAGACGGCACAGACAGGCACGAGACAAAGAGTTCCCTGAGACAACGGCGTGACCAGATTCGAAAGTATCTGAACTCAAATTCGATATCTGGAAAGAATAAGATTGATGTGCAAGAGCGAAAAAAACACTAACTAGACAATCATGGATTGGACACTGTTAATTCCTTGATCTCGTGGAACACCAGAGGCTTTAGCCATTTATATAACAACTTCCCTGTGGATCTATCAGACAACTTCATAGTATGTTTGCAGGAAACTTGGATGCGCCATCCCCCTGTAAAGGATGGATACCAAATCTTGATAAACCCTGCAAGGAAAAACACAACAGGCCGTCCTTTTTCTGGCCTCCTGACGTTAATAAAAATAGGAACAAGTTGGGAAGTGGCAGAGTCAACAAATCCAAACGGATATGTGCAATCGACTTTGCTGATAAGAACAACCATAAGAGCTGGAAAAGTGGAACACCCACCTCAACATCTGCTGCTATTCAATGTATATTGGAATCCTGCAAAGATTTCGACTGGGACTTTATCCAATCAATAACTACAATAATTGACAAATAACTAAGACTTCTTCAAAATCTCTGGATAATTGTATGTGGTGACTTTAACATATCGTGGTTCAATGGAAATAAACAGAAAAATATTTGCTGCCGCGATGAGGATCAGAAATCTTCCTCCAGAAGAACACGATGGTCAGAGGTAATGGAATCCAGAGATTGTACCATGGTAAATGGAAATGTCTGGTGATTCCCCACCACAAATTACGTGGCAAAACATGGGGTTAAAAAAAACTCTGGATTACATCTGGGCATCGAATAACGTGATGCATAAAATAACCAACTTACAGATAACGCCATCGACCAATAGTGACCACTACCCATTGAAATTGTTGTGGCAACCACGGTGCAGATATCTGAGTGGCACAGCAAGTACTCAATTAGAAGTAAATTCTGGTCGAAACAGACTCAAGATGAACATAAAACAGATTCAGCAACTGACTTCTGGTTTTCAATATGAAAATAAAGTCTCCTCAGATTTCATAAATTATCCAGTTATTCTTCCTAAGCCGAATATAGCAAAGTCAAGAAACCCTCTGTTGGCATCAAATCACAAACATATGTGGAGCATGAGTCTGAACAATGAAAAGAAGAAACTGAGAAAAGACTTAAAGGATCTACGAACCAAATTCGGCACCAATAGTGCAGAAAAAATAATTAAACAACGAAAACAAAGGTACCGAAATTGGCTAAAGGCATTTGTGCACCAGCGAGATCAGGAACGTGGGGAGGTGATGCTCTCCTTGATCAGAACAAACAACACCAGAGATATTTGGAAAATTCTAAACCAAGGTTACTCAAATCAAGCAGCAACAATGGCAAATGGAGTACCTGAGGCGAAATGGGTGTGTCACTTTCAGGAAGTATTCTCATCCAATGTTCAGCCTAAGGAGGCGGAAATTGACTCTGTGGATGTAGCCTGGCACACAAAGGAGACGGTAGATAATATAGTAAGTGCCATAGCAAAGCTAAAAAATTCCCGAGCAGCCGGCCCGGATGGCATCTCCAATGTGATGCTAAAACAACATCCTTGTGAATGGGCCATTTTCATAGGTGAATTGTTTGAGATAATAGCGAAATCCAGGAAAATTCCATCATCCTGGTCTGAGGCAATAATTGTTCCGATCCACAAAAAGGGCAGCAGGGATGTCCCTGCAAATTATCGACCAATTGCCCTATTGGACACCATAGGAAAAGTGTTTGCAACCTTTCTACAAGAAAAGATCTCAACTTGGGCCCTCGAGTTTGAATTAAATGACAGCAGACAAACTGGATTCACGAAAGGAGTTGGAACCGAAAACAATTTAACCATACTGAATCTTTTGAAGTTGGAAACCTTGCGAGGAAAAGGAAAATTGTTCCTTGCATTTATCGACATGCAGCAGGCCTTTGATGGCATCAATCGGGAAAAACTCTGGGAGAAGTTGAAGAATTGGAATTGTCCAGCAAACATTCTGAATCCCATAAAAGCTCTACATGACCAAACGTCGATAAGAATAAGGTTAAATGAAAACGGAGACCTTTCTGCACCAATTGTAACGAATAAGGGAGTAAAGCAGGGCTGCCCTTAGGCAGCGATTCTTTTCAAACTATATATCGCTGATGTATCTGGAACACTAGCGAAAACTCATTGCTTTCCTCCCAAAATGAATGGCAATTTGGTATGTTGTCTTATTTATGCAGACGATCTAGTATTGATCGACAAAACACAAGTTGGTCTACAGGGGTTATTAAATACACTAAAAACATACATGGTGGAAAACGATCTGAAGATCAACGTAGAGAAAACAAAGATAATGAAACTTGGTCATGTTGAGTCACAAAGACAAGAACTTCAAATGGACAATAAATAATGCCCAGATTGAGGAAGTGAATGAGATCCGTTATCTGGGCATATTTTTCAGCACCTCGATAAGAGAATAGAACTGGGTGACTGAACTTGGAAAAAGAATTAAAACCTTGGCTCTCCAAGGATCCAGAATTCATTCACAGTATGGGAAATTCTCCTTGATCCCAGTACGAACCTTTTACATGCAAAAGGTGATTCCATCTATAACGTTTGGAGCCGAGACGGGCTGGAATATTGACCACAAGATCTGGGCAAAATTTGAAGGTCTGTTTTGGAGACGTGTACTAAGATTGCCCAAATATTTATCAATCATAGTCATACGCCATGAACTAGGGCTGGAGCCGGGGGGCGTGGCTTGGATGGCCACGTAGGAGGCTGTGTCTTCACGGAGCTCCGCAGTTCCGGCATCGATCCTGGGAAGAAGGGGCGCACGCAGTGACCAGCCGGCGCTGCAAACTCACACATCCGTGTATGAAGGTTGTGGTGACATTCGCCGAACGTTTGGTGCGTGGGGAGTGCTCCGGGCTCGAGTTATCCTCGCCGCACTGCGGCGGGTCCAGAACCGAAGACGCAGACAAAATGGCGGCCAGCACAAAGAAGACGACGCGAGCGGTGGTCTTGGGCCTGAAACCATTGAGACCCCATTAACGAACTTTTCGCTTGCCGCCCGAAGCGTGTTCGAAGAGCGGAGCGGGAGCGAACACTGTGGGGGCTGTGGACAAGACAGACTCCAGCGAGGGACAGCACGGTGAGACCGTGCCTAATTGTCGCGACAAGATGTCTGCCAAAGCGGGGAGACCCAGGGCCAAGCAGCCCACGATGGAGGCCTACACCAAGTCTCCCCCGAGCGCCCCTGCGGTTGCGGGGGACCCACCGGGCACAATCCAGGAGGTGCTGGCAGCAATCGCTGACTTGAAGGTGGCCTGGGAAACGAAGCTGGGCCTGGCCATGAAGGAGCTGCAGGTGGGCCTGGACCTCAAGATCGGAGCGGTCCAGGAAGAGGTGAACCTGCTGCGACAAGATGTGCGTACGATCGCAGAGCGCACGGGGGCACTGGAAAAGGAGCTGATCCCGAATGCGGAGGCGTGCGCTTCGCATGCTAAGGAGCTGCATGCCCTGATTCAGCGAGTCGGCAACTTGGAGGATAGAGCAGAACAGGCGGAAGGGCGCGCCAGACGCAGCAACATTCGTATAGTGGGTGTCCCAGAAGGAATCGAGGGCCCGAATCCCACGGAATACGTCGAAACAATGCTTTTGCAGGAGATAACTGGCGGGGTGCTGACCCAGGGGTTTGCGGTAGAAAGGGCGCATAGGGCCCTGACCAGGAGGCCGGCCCCGGGGCCCCCCCCCCCACGGCCGCTGATCGCGAAGATCTTGAATTATCGTGACCGTGAGAGGATTCTTGAATTTTCGGAAAGGAGGAACGATTGAAAGGGGGTCGGCGAATATAACGGCGTACCCGGATTATACGCTCCTGGTGCAGCAGAATCGAATGAACTTCGGAGCGGTAAAGAGGAGGCTCAGGGAAGCAGGCCTCCGCTACATGTTGCTTTACCCCGCCAGGCTGAAGGTATTTTACAAGAACAAATCCTTGTTCTTCGAGACTCCTACTGAGGCGATGGACTGGCTGGACCTGCAGGGCCAACCTCAAGAACTGGATGCCCAGACGGAAGAGGCTGAGGATAAGTAATACGTGACGAGAGCACCCTAAGTGCCATAGTTATGACATTGGGACTGGAATATAGGATGCTGTTGTGCTGGTGGGACGGAAGCCAAGGTATTTGCCGGCGGGTCCCGTCGGGCGCGCCTCTCCTGACATAGATGATAGGGCCCCTGTGAAGCGCTCTCTGACCCCAATAGTAGTTTGTTTAGTTAGGTCACCGTTAGATTGGTGACACCCTACAGGGTCCGGGTCCTCAAATACGGGACAGGTCCAGAAGTGGGTAGGCCTGAGATCCAGGGATGGAGCTGGGCAACTGTTGGGGGTTGGTAGGAAGGGGGGAGGGTGGGAGTTGTGTGCTGTGGGGTGGATGGTGGGGGTGGGATAAGGGGATACCGTTTGTAACTTTTTGGGAAAGAGCCGGAAAACTAATCAGTAACGGGAGCATCGGGAGTAGGGTTGGGATGGGAACGGCCAGAACGGATGGCGTCGGATAATCTCAAAGTTGTGACCTGGAACGTACGGGGCCTCAACAGCTACCTGAAACGGAATAAAGTAATGCTCTATTTAAAGAGAATGCGTATAGATATAGCCCTGCTGCAGGAGACACACCTCACTAGCGAGAAGCAGGAGATGGTTAAGAAGAAATGGAAGGGCACGGTGGTGGGGGCTGCGTACTCTGCATATGCTAGAGGGGTCATCACGTGGGTGGCGCCGCACGTGCCGTTCCGAGTGCTTAGCCATACGGCAGACTCTGAGGGCAGGATGGTGGTGGTGACGGGCCTCTTAGAGAACAGGGAAGTGCACATTGTAAACGTGTATGCCCCCAACAACGATACGGCAGCTTACTTTAGGACTCTTTATGGTACACTGGGGTCCCTGGCAGGGAGTACGGTAGTGTGGGGGGGGACTTCAATTGCACCCTGAATCCTAGGATGGATAGATCAATGGATAGGGCGGGAAAAACGTCACCGGCGGCCAGAGCGCTAGGAACATTATTGAGGGACCTAAACCTAGTGGATGTATGGAGGAGAACGCACCCAGAGGATAGGCAATATTCGCACTACGCAGCGCCACATAACTTGCACACCAGGCTTGACTACATATTTGTGACGGCCGAGATATTGGGGGATATAGTGGGGGCGGAATATAGGGCCCGAGTATTATCTGATCACTCGCCCCTGATAGTGGAATGGAAATACCAGCCCCCAAGACCGCGGATCCCGACATGGAGGCTTAGGACCGAGGCGCTACAGGACGAGGGGTTTCGGGAAGGCCTACGGGATTCCATTGAGGAATAGTTTGATATAAACACGGGCAGTGTACGCTCGATGGGCACTCTGTGGGAAGCGTTTAAGGTGGTGGTGCGCGGGGTGGCCATTTCAAAGGCTAAAGGGCTCCAGGGGGGTGTAGAAAAGGAACTCCAAGCAGCGGAAAGGGAGCTAGAAGACCTCACGCGGTGTGAAAACACCGCTCATGGCAATAGAACTAGGATAAAAGACTTGCAGACTACCTGCAGTGAACTCTGGGACAGGCTGTGCAGACTTAATCACAGGAGATACACGGAGAGGATACATGCAGGTGGCGACAAGCCAGGCAGACTGCTGGCCTGGCTATATAAGTGTGAGACTCCCCGCTCGGTGATTAGTGAGGTCAAGGGCGATGGAGGTTGCATGTGTAACACCCAAGTGGAGGTAAACAAGCAGTTCCACAAGTTCTATAGGCACCTGTACGAGGACACTGGGGAGGACATGGGACAAGTTATACGCGACACATTGGAGGACATAGAGTTGCCCACCCTGGATGACCTAGAGCGTGCAGAGTTAGACGCACCTACCACCTCTGATGAGCTGGAGGTGGTGATCCAGACTCTGCCCACATGTAAGGCGCCTGGCACAGACGGATTGCCTGGCGAGTTCTACAAAACATATAAGCAGGAGCTAATCCAATCACTGCTAGCTACTTTTAATGAGGCCTACGAGCAGGGCGAACTCCCGTCGTCCCTCCGCGAGGCCGTGATCATCCCACTCCTGAAACCAGGGAAGCCAGCCGACGAGTGCGGGTCTTATAGACCACTGTCCATGCTCAACCAGGACAGCAAAATACTCACAGCGGTGCTGGCCAACAGGTTGAAGAGGGTGATTGGGAAGCTGATACACCCAGACCAGACAGGTTACGTCCCGGGTAGAAACATTACAGAGAACCACAGAAGGCTACACCATGTTATTGATCAGACTGAAAGGGAATCGGGTGAGCTAACCATAGTGTCACTGGATGCAGTCAAGGCCTTTGACTCGGTAAGATGGCCCTGGCTGAAAGCGGTCTTGAAGGGATTCGGAATGGGACCGGGATACCTCAGGTGGGTCCAGCTGCTCTACAGCGCCCCGCTGGCGAGAGTTAAAACTGGGGCCATAATCTCTGACACCTGGCAACTTAGTAGAGGGACCAGACAGGGGTGCCCCTGGTCGCCTATGCTATACATACTAGCATTAGAACCGTTGGCGGTGTGTCTGCGTCACCAATACGGGGAGGTGGGCATAAGAACGAATAGCGGCACGCACCTGATATCACTATATGCGGACGACATGTTACTCTACTTGCGTTATCCAGAGGAAAACCTGCAGTACGTGTTAGAGGTAATGGAGCGATATGCCACCCTTTCTGGCATATCAGTGAATCTCGGAAAGTCCAGTCTCTTTCCTCTGGGCAGATACAGGAACGTCCCGTCGCAGAGGTTGCCTGTCATACTGATTCCATGGCAGACAGAAACGTTCAGGTACCTGGGTTTAAACATCTACCATAAAATAGAGGCAGAACATAAACACAATACGGAAAGAGCGCTGGAAGGGATTAAAAACAGCATGGTTTTCTGGGCCAAATTGCCCCTGACCATGATGGGGAGAGCGGCCTTGCTCAAGATGGTGGTCCTGCCTAGACTTTTGCACTTTTTTGTGAACATCCCGTTTCTGATACCAAAAAGCCTATTCGTTAAACTACATAGCATGTGCAGGGGTTTTCTATGGGGAAGCTCCAGGAATAGGGTGGCCCTGTGGAAGCTCCAGAACCCGTACGACAAAGGTGGCATAGGCCTGCCAAATTTTGAGCTCTACTACCTTGCGGGGCAGTTGTTGTATGTGGCTAGGTGGCTCTCAGTGGAAGACTCGGCAGAGGTGCGACTTCTGCATGGAGATTCGGCCCCGTACTTCCTGCAGGAGGTGGTGTGGTTGCGCAGGGATCAAATGGTGGGCAGGGGCGGCTGTTGAGACTGGGCTGGGAGATCTGGCAAAGGACTTGGAAGATGATGGGTGATTGAGAACCATACTCTCGGCAGGCCCCGCTGGTGGTCCTGTGCGGGGACGACCCTCAGCTATTCGAATCAGTTCGAAGATACTGGGAGCAGGTGGGCCTGGCCGCCCTCGGGGATATATGGCAGGGTGGTGAGGCGCTGGACTTCCAGAGGTTGCAGGAGGAGGCGGGGGTGCATGAAGGCCAATATATTACTTATGCCAGGCTTATTAATAAGACTAGAGAAAAATGGCCCGAGACAGTGCTTGCGAAGGACCCTGAGACCTCCCTAGAAACCATGTATGATGTGTCAGAGGGCGGGCACGAAATCTCGACAATATATGAACTCTTACGAGAGAGGGCGGGGAAGGAGTTGCCCCGACTAAGACAGGAATAGGAGGAGGAGGTGGGAGGACCTATGCTGGATGGGCAATGGGAATGGGCACAGAGATACCATAAAAAGGTGTCTCGCAATGCTAGATTTCAACAGCTTCAGCTGTATGTTACCCACAGGGCCTACCTGATTGCAAGGTTCGGGGGCCCAGCCACGCAGCAATGCCCTAGGTGTGGGGAGGTGGACGCGGGGCTGCTGCATATGTTCTGGGCCTGCCCGGAAGTGCGCAAGTTCTGGAACGAGGTCAAAACGAGGCTGGCTGGTGGTGGAGTGGCGCTGGATGTAGAATCGGCTTGGTCATGTATGCTAGGGCTCTTTCCCAGACCCAGGCACTCCAAACACATAAGTAAAATGAAGGACCTGGCCTATGTTCTGGCCAAGCGCAGGATCGCAATGTGCTGGAAGGCGGCCCGTCGACCCAGGGTGGAACTGTGGTGGGCAGACCTCTTAAAATGGGCGGAAGCCGAATCTGTTGTCTGGTTTGAGGCGGTCACCAGGGGGGGCGAAGAGGAAGTGGGGCCCCTGCTGGCCTGGCGGCAATTGGTGTCCTCCATAGCTAATTCCTGCCAGAGTAACGACGAAACAGAAGACTTGGGAAATGCCTTCTCAGACACTGCTCTGCCCGAGAACGCTCCAGCAGCTGACATGGAAGATTTGGCTCTAGTTGAAGGGGGGGGGGGGGTGAGTTGGGGAGTTCTAATGGACACTAAATGACACATGATGCTTTTTGTATATCGAAACAGTTGAAATGTATGTTTGGTTTTATTAAAAAATTTTTGAATAAAAATATTTAAAAAAAAAAAAAACTAGGGCTGGAGCCGATGCGTGGAACTGTTATTTGGAAATCGATGGCTCTGCTACGCAAGATGTCGTTGGAAAAGAGCGAACCTGCATTTAAATTATTCGGACCACAGGACAACTTGAAAACGGACAGTTTACAGAAATTGTGGTCAGAAAAAGTGAAGGCAAATATGCAGGTCGCCGATGTCTCCATGGAAAGTTTACAAGAACAGCCTCAATACGCAAAGAAAAAAAATGAGGCTATGGATTGAGAATTTGGAAAAATACCACGAACTAAAAACTGCCCTGGATTTGAGGCCGATGATGAACAAATTAGACAAACTGCCAAAATATTTGTGTAAATTTCCATCTCGACGTCATAGAGATGGCTTTTTACGTCTAAGAACAAATACATAAAAGACCAGGCAAATGTGTTTCATCCGGCATATTGATAATGTAAAGGATCCCTTATGTAGGTTCTGTGCCATTCTTCCAGAAACGCTAAAATACTTATTGATTGAATGTCAATTGCTTAAAGATTTAAGATCTGTACATCTACATAAATTTGCTCCCCTCACTGACAGCATGGACACATTGTGGTTACGAATCTTAGGTGGGAATTCAGTGCATCTGACATGTGCTATCATAAATTTTCTAGAGAAAGCACTAAATGAAAGCCTACTAAAACCTTGAGAAATGGCACCTCATAAGACGTGGAATATTGAAGAGACTAATCAGAAATGTTGATTTAAGAAAATTGTAATAAAAGTTTGTAAGAAACTAGAAATTACAAATGAAAAAAAAAATGCTGTTTACCCTGGCTACTATTGGTCTTCCAGGAGGGTTGGTAAGATCTTTGTGTATTTTGGGCAACATGTATAGATTTGGGATACGTGGATTGCCGTTAATCAGAAACTCATGTGTGTGGTGATTTATCCATGCGTTCTCTTCAGCTTCATCTAGTAGGGTCTCTAGGCTTTGTTTGATTCTCATTGTTGGATCACTGTCCAATTGTTTGTATGTGACAGTGTCTGCAAGCTGTCGTTTGCATTCTTTGTCATAATCCGCAGTATTTAGTATGGCCAATGCTCCCCCCTTGTCTGCAGGTATAATTGT
The DNA here is from genome assembly GCF_040938575.1 of Ambystoma mexicanum. NCBI lineage: Eukaryota > Metazoa > Chordata > Amphibia > Caudata > Ambystomatidae > Ambystoma > Ambystoma mexicanum. Next base: position 545,776,364 of record NC_090927.1, read on the forward strand.
TATTGAAGCATCACTATGTAGATCTTTCAGCAATCTGAACTGATGAGGTTTCAAATTCTTATGTTTAGTACTCTTGAAATTAATCTTCTTCAAATCTTTCAAGACTTGTTTTTCAAATACTTCCACTCCTGGTATATTTATTTGTGGTATAAATTTACTTTTTGATTTGAATTCCTTATAAGGTGACTCTTCTTGTGGGGTCTGTGGTATCTCTGTTTCATTGAAAAAAGCTTTGTTTCATTTTCCTGATTAGCTTGTACAGTTCTACTTTGGTTTCAAATAATGAGGTATCAAACGTGGGGACAAAGCTCAATCCTTTCTGAAGTGTCTGTCTCAGCAGCAGTAAGGACCCTGGACGATAAATTAATCACTAGGTTTTCTTCTGTTGTAGGCATGTCTGTGGTCCTCCTCGTCCTCTTTCTCTTGCCCTTGCGGGTTCTTTTCCTCTTCCTAAAAAAACGCTGGTTGATGGCCCCGGTCTTGTTTCTGATGGTTCAGGGTTTGCTGCTGGTGGATTTTCTTCTGTCGGTCGAGTCCCGCTTGTTTCTGAATATGAGCTAGTTGGAGTATTTGAGTTGTTCTGTCGTGGTCTTCTTCCTGTTGGAGCGTATTTATCCATCCAGGAATACACTTCGTCATTCACATAGTCGTAAGTGTCTCTTTTGAATTTCCTGATTTTTTTTATTTTTTATTTTCAAGCTTGGTTCTGTAATCTGTCAATTTCAAGTTTATGTCTACCAATATTTCTTCTATTTCTTCCTTTTTCAATTTGCCTGAATTGGAGAGTTATTTCTCAATCTCCTTGATCTCTACATCAATAGTGTGAAGATTTACAGTAAGTTCTTGAATAGTTAACAAAATTAAATCCAGTGAGCATCTATTCAGGATTGCCTCCCATCTTTTAACAAACTCGTTATTCTCTTTACATAGTGTTGGTCGGAGTTGTATTTGTGATCCTCTTGGTATCCATTGATTCTTATAATATCTTCCTAAGGTGACCGCGTGTAGCTTCCTGTTGATTTCCTTTTGTATCAGATATTCTGATTGTTTAATCCTTTTGGTAGGATCTAGATCTGTGGTGGTGGTATTTTTATTGAATACATTCTCACCAATCAGTTCCAAAATCTTATTTGCTTCTTCTGTAGTGAAACATAGCGTCTCTGCTCTTTTTGTTGTAAGTGATTCTATGTCTTCATATGACATCTTACCATGTGTGATTCTAGATGATTGATTTTAATGTCCTCTTATAACGTTAATGCAGGTATGCCTACGCCTAAGGGGTGTCAAAGAACGAGACTGTCGAAAGAAGGTAAAAAGAAAAGGCGGGCACCACCTGAATGTCATAGTTTACTTGTTCAATTATTGATTTGATCCTTTCATTTAGTGGAGCTGCCGGACTAATTAAGGGTCCTGTGACACCCCGTCCCTATGTCGATACACCATGCAAAAAAAGGTGGATGAATTCATCCAACTAAGTCTGGCGCTCTACGTGAGAGCTCTTGTGGAGCTTGTTCATTAGTTTTGGTATATATTTGTGCACAACTAGATCCAAGTTTTTGTCCAACTGGGAATCTGTGTGTAAAACTGAAAGGTAGATGTCCAAAATGGAGTCAGAAAAATTTCAGAAACAATTCTTGAGTCTCCAACTGATAAACCGCTAGGTATTTTCAAGCAAGAAGCAGACTTGTTTGGTTTTGCGTATGGTTATTTTAATGCCAATGCATTTCGGAGCGGGTTTCCTTCAGGGCGTTAACCACACTACTGAATTCAACTTATTCTTCAGTTGCAAACAGTCATTATGATGAATAAACAAATCAAAGGTTTCAACAAAGGATACATTAGTCCCATATGATGGAAATCATAAGTCGAATAGGGTTCAAAAAAAGATTTAGGACATTACATAAACCCATACATGTTAAATGTCACCGTCCACCATTTTGAAGAAGATAATTCAATACGTGATAAGTGAAAATGTACATACCCATTAATGGTAATTCCCAATAGTCAGAAGAAGGGGTTATGAGGAGGAAAACAACATGGCATCCTTATTAGAAAAATATTCCTTAATGGTTGTGTAAACGGACAAACCGATTCACAGTGCTGTGTATGTCTGAAATAAAATCAAATTACCTTCGTAATTTCCTGTGGTGCCTAACACCATTATAGAGTAGAAAACTCTGTACATTCAACGGTTCAACTGCAAGTGATCTAAACAAAAATAACAAATGCTCAATAAAATGCTACTAGTCATTAGAGAAAACTCGTACGTACTATTGTGTACCTTCAAGCAAGGATTCGAGGCTCACCCATTTAAATATACTCTCATGTGTTCTCTCAGTCTGTGGCCATTCTGGTAAACAATGTATAAACCTTATTACTGTGCGAGCGTTATATCAACTCTCTGTACCTGTTATTCAATAAACGGGCAGGTTGTGCTTACCCTGATGTTCTGTGGTTCTGCAGAGCGTAGACTGTTCAGCGAGCAAGCGTCGCATAGAAAAACATTGATTAAAATTGTGGATGGGTTCCTATGGCAACCCTGTTCAGCGTACGCGATCACATGGCATGTAGCCTGCGTAGCGACGCCTCGCGTCCTGCGTCCCCATGGAAACGGGGAGACGGGACGGTCAGGGTGTCCATATATTTTAAGTTACGTGAGTTGAGAGAAACATTCTTCCTCTATTTGTTGTAATTACTTATGTACTCTCATTGTTACAGCGTTTTGTTGGGGGTATGCTCGAATGTCATAACACATGTTTATATTATTAAACTCACGTTTTTGGACGAATTCATCCCACTAAATATCATCATCATCATGATATGTATAGAAAAAAAGGTGATAATGAGATTATGAGAATGCCTCATGAATTTTTGTTCAGGCCACAGATGCCTATGGACGAAGAGGGGGGGACAGATTATTCCTCTAGAATTAGATGCAGCCATAGTACGGGGGAAATGGCCATGCTCAAAGGGACAGATAACTAGAGCAGGCCATGGAGAACAGTGATTGCCATTGGGGCAGGGTATAGACTGACATCACAGACATGTTTAGGGATGATCCATCAGATGATGAAATCATTTTCGACATGAGTATTACATATTGGATCAGAATAGAGAAAAGATGGATCCGACCGCGAATGTTAATAGTGCAGCAGCGTCCATTTTTTGATGATTTGGAAAACGTACCAAACTCTTTATGGACTACAGGCCCTTATGATGTAGGCCTATTCAAGGGGGTAGAGGAGGTTAATATAAAGTTAAAACCAGGAGCAATTTTACCTTGAGCAAAGTCGTACGAGAGGCGGATGAGGGTATTTTTAAGACTGTTTCAGCCCTGATGGAACAAGGTATTTTAGTGACGGCAGAGTCACCGCGCAATACTGCGGTGTGTCTTGTGAAGAAATCAAAAGGAGGGTCATGGGGATTCATACAAGACATGAGACCAGTTAACCAGATTGGAGAGGCAGAGTTGCCTTTAGTTCCGAATCCAGTGACAATACTATGTAGTATCCCAGCATAAGCACAATATTTCACAGTGATTGACTTGAAAAATGCGTTTTTCTCAATCCCGCTGCATAATGACTCCCAAGACCTTACGTCATTTATGTTCTGCCAAACTAGACTGGAAAGCGCTTGTTTGCCCCAAGGGTACTGAGAGTCTCCATCGATCTTTAATAGGGTCCTCCAGATGGATTTAGGCGATATTGATTTGAAAAGCGTTGATACAATACATAGATGATATTTGGTTTGTAGCACGACAGAAGATGAGTGTGACAAGACTCTATTCAGTTAATGACTATCCTGGCAGACAAGGGATATAAGGTAGACAATGAGAAGCTGCAATATTGTCAAGAAGTGTTGTATATAGGCCAGTTGATCTCCCATGCGGGAAAGACGGTCACTCCTGAGAGCTGAGGCAATTATGAAAACGACAAAACCACACAAGGTAAAGCAGATGCAACAGTTTTTGGGATTATGTAAATATGTTAGAGCGTGGGGGTTTGATTATAGTTCATACACAAGACTCCTTTTGCAGGCTCTGAAGAAAGCACAAGTGAGTGAGGAAAAATAGAATAGACTGAGGAAATGGAGGAAGGGTTTGAAGAATTAAAGAAAGCAATATGTACAGCTGCGGTTTTAGGAATTCCCAATTATGACGAAGAGTGCTTATTATTTTTGCAAATGAATGGGACAGTCATGACAGCAATATTTGCACAGAGGACTACACTGGGGTACAAACCTCTGGCATTTTATTGTGGGATTCTAGATCCAGTTACAAGAGGGCACTTTCCTTGAGGACAGTCGCTGGCAGCAGCTGTGTCGCAATAGAGAATTCTATCAGTATTGTAATGGCATGTTCCATGACACTTTTTTGTAGAGCATGCTTTGTTTGCCATTTTGGAAAAACTTAAGGGTACATTGACATCTCAGAGAGCTTCTGCATATGAGGTAGTCCTATCGAATCCAGCCATTGAAATAGTCGGTGTAAAATAGTGAACCCTGTCACGTTTGTAGCTGAGCCTGTGGTAGAGGGTGAGCATGTGCATGATTGCGCTAATTACAAAGAATTCTACGATGACATCCCGTGCGCAAAGGAAAATGCGTTCGCACGGGGGGAGATTTTCTTTATTGATGGTTCTTCAAAAATTGACCAGACTAGTGGGGAAAGGCATTCTGGCTCATCTGTGGTCAGGCACAGAGCAAATGGTGAATTTGAGGTGGTAACAAGTGCAAGACTACCGTACCACTTTTCAGCGCAAGCAGCAGAGTTGGTGGCACTTATTGTTGTACTCGAGAAACACAAAGGGCAGCAAGTGGCGGTGTACAGTGAGTCCGCCTATGTGACGGGAACTGTACACGCAAGGCTAGAATGTTGAAAAAGGCGGGGCTACCACCCCAGCGGATGGCACTCCAGTGCAACATGCAACATTATTGGACAGGCTTATTAAGGCACCAAATCTCCCAGTAGCCATTGCAATAGTTAAATGCACTGCGCATACTAAGCAAACTGACTTTATCTATCACAGGAATGAAGCCGCAGATGAAGAGGCCAAAAGGGTTGCATATTTACCAGATATTTCAAGTTTTGATACTCCAGATGTAAAGGAAAAAGTAGTCACGATTATGACATTGAGTTAAGGGTTTAATCACTTATCTAGAACACAATTGATTGAAGTTCAAGGCAGTGTGCCACAGGTAGAGCTAGAATTCTGGAAACTGAGGGGGTGCTCCTTGTCCCCCTCTGAAGCATGGTGACAGGACAGCACTGGAAAGCCGGTGATGCCAGTAGCATTGTTAAAGGTAGCGCTTGAACAGCTGAACTATCCTGCGCATGTAACTAGGGAAAGCATTGCAGAAGCTATTGCAGAGGACTGGATTGTACCGAACCTGTTGGAACATGTTGCATTTTAAGTAGTGAATTGCATCGTATGTTTACAGCTGGGCATGTACTGCGGACAATCAGAGGAGTGATTCCTCAACAAAACTGACCTTTTCAGAATGTACATATCGATTATGTTGATATGCTTCAAGTATGTAGTGGATACAGGTATATGATAGTTGTGGTGTGTCCCTTTTCTAGGTGGATCGAAGCAGGTCCTTGTACATACCCTGATGCCACTTGTGCAGCAAAGTTTTAAGCAGACCTAATCAGTGACGAGGAAGGACGCTAAGATTTATTATAGATATTATAGCAAGAGTGCAAACGTATTTCTTGAGTCACAGAAATCCTTGAATTGGACTTTAGAAAGTGCTGATATACTAAATATGCCACACCTGGAGTTCTAATTCGATGACTGGGAACGTGAGAAGTTTCCACACTCATCTGTCAGTGAGTTTCTGTTTGATTGCAGATGCTGATGCCCACAGGCTCCTTCTCGCTGTTTTCGTTTTCATTCTTCGAGCTTATCCTGCTCTTGTTGGGCACAGTGTTGATATACGCACTTTCCTGCATGATCCTAAAAATGGCACTGCGATCAGGAGGCTGCTTGTGGCGATAGTTAAACAGATCCTGCAGTAACCTGAACATTTAACAGAGTTGCAGGATTAAAAAGGTTTTTTCCTTCCTTAAAGCAGTATACAGGCACAATGAGGAACGTCGAACATAGTACAGTTTTGGAAAGTGAGCAAGCCCAATGAAATTCAAAATGGCGTAAATGGCTGGGATTACCATGTTGGTTTGTGATATATATTTATGTGCCACCATACTTTGTGTCTTTCTGTTTCTCCTGTTTAGCCTTACTTATTATATTGATAGTCCTGTTGAGATAGAGACTATTGTTATTCTTCCCACTCCAGTGACTCTCACAGAAAAGACCAAGACCATTTGTGATTTTCCCGACACCAGTAGCTCATGTGAGGTTGCCTATTTCTATGACAAGTGTACCGATGATCACCCCCCACCCCCTGCAAGAAGGACCATTACTGATATACTTGAGTATTATGCAAGCACTCATTTTGCAAGAGGGAGATACAAGAGAAGCATAATGGAAGATGATTATGAATTAAATAATTATCTAGACCGCACAGCGCCCGGTGGGTAATAACGTGGTATCGGAACATGGAAAAAGGTTGGAGAGAGAACGTCCCAGGACAGTTGCTATGTTTGTACTCTTACCTTATGCTATGGGGAATTCTAGGATATTCATAGCTATAGAGATACCAGTGCTAAAAGCTAATTGCCTGACACACCTTGCACTCTGTCAGTTCCAGTGTCGAACAGCATCCTTGGTATGGGTGACCAAGGCGACAAATCAAAGAAAAGATAATTATGTGCCAGATTTAAATACAGAGAGGCCAGCAACAAAGAATCGAGTGCTAAGATATGAACAGCCTAGGATAAATGGAGCAGGAATCAGATGGCAAGAAAACAAAATACTCAATTGTCGAGGAAAGGATCCCGAAGAGATACAAATATGTTGGGGGGGGGGGAGGAAATTGCAAATCAAGGGTACAGTGTTGACCCCCTGTAAATGCAAGGATTTCCGAAAATTGTGAAATTGCTCACATGAGTTGACGACAAAGGAGGACCCTTGCAGATAGTACCCGTAGCAAGTGCAGAACTGTGCTTCAGAAAGCATGGTTCGAAAAAGGTTGGAATGAATCAGCATTGTGGATGTACCAGGAATGAAGGCTGGAACAGTAGTAATAATGGATCACTACTGGGCCTGTGGATCCAGAGCATATATGAAATTGCCCAATGACTGGGGAGGGCTGTGTTCCATAGTTCTTATTCACTTTCCAGCATTGGTGATTCCGAAGAGTGACCAGCACATTGGAGAGTTTCCACAAGCAGATGCTCACATGAGGAAGAGGAGATAAGTTGGATTTCTCAATCGAACAAAGGGGGAGAACTACTTTTCAGTCCATAGAAGCCTTTGATTCAATTCCGTATGAACACAGATTGTTCAGTCAGACTGCTGTAGTATTCATGACTACCTTTATGACAGGGATCCAGACGATGGTGAATGTGATGTGGTTGCAAATCACTCACTGGGAGCTCCTGCAGATGATCAACACTACCATAAAGGGAATCGTTGCTATCAAGCAATAATTGAGAGCCATAAGGCAGATGACCCTGCAGAACAGATATGTCCTGGACATGATTACAGCAATGGATGGAGGGGTTTGTGCCAGAATCGGAGAATCATGTTGCACATTCAAACCTTCTCATGATGACAAGAATGGGACCTTGACAGAGGCCATAACATTACTGACGAACTTGAACATCAAGATGGAAAATGAAACAGAAGATATTGCAGATGACAGCTGGTTTGCATCAATCTTCTCATGGGTTCCACAATGGATGGCAAAGTTTCTCGGGCACTATTGGTGATGATCATGTTTGGATTCAAGCAGTAGGTATGAAGATAATGATCATCAATGTTGAGTCTGGGTTTGGACCCAAAGAGTTGACAAATGAAGAAATCAGATAATATATAGAAGCAAGTATTCTAGCACCTGAGGGGACAAAGTTCCCTTATCTAAGGAATCACAAGAATTGTGTGGGAAGATGGATCTACTGCAGCCCAAATGGACAGAGTAGCCACATGACCTGGAGTGTTGATGAACAAGTAAAATCAGCAGGATCTCTAAAAGGCGTAGTGAAGGGATGGACTCCATAAAAGCACTTTTTCAGGAGAGGATGTCTGTGTAGAAACAGGTTAAAGAGTGGTCGAAGAATCAGCCGGACGGGGAGGGGGGATTGTAGAGGAGGAGCAAAATACCACTACCGGAAATCCTGCCCCTATTTTGCCTATATGTAGGAAGCTGGAAATTGCGACATGCACAACACCGGTAATCCTTGAAACAAGGTATCCATTAAGAAAGCCCTACATTATGTACACACAGAGAAATGACAGTCTCTTGAAGGAGGTTCCCTCAGAGGTGTGAAGCAATAAAGGCAAAAGACTGATGATGTCACATGAAGCAGAGATGACTTGCCAAGAAGAGATGCCAAGGAAGAAAGTATATAGACCTTATAGAATCTAATGACGGAGTGAAGAGTCGAGTAACATTTCATTTGCGGAATGAAGATTGCATGTGCGAAGAGCCCTGAAGAAAATACAAATCGTTTTTTATAAATGTACAGATGTTGTAACGCTAGTAGACTAGTAATCTTGAAGGCTGGCCATATGTAGTGAATATATGTATATAAAATCTGGATGTTCCATGTCGCATTTTAGTAAGCCAGGGCCCTATGATATATTTTATTTGTATCACGCTCGTACACAAGTGTTTCAGAGCGCGACAAGGCAAGGGAGGGGAAACGGGGGAGAACAAAACAACGATTTTACTAGGCCCAATGACATTGGGAACATGCATGGGAAAGGGGAAAAGTGCATGGAAGGGGGAGAGTGGAAAGTGTAGAGCAGAGGAGAACGGATGAATAATAAATACAAATAAATGGATAATGAGGCAATAACATGGGTAGTGCGGTCAGCAAGTGGCAAGAGCTGTTTACGGCAGCAGAACTGGGTAAGTCTAATAAGTGAAGTGCATAAAAGAAGAAAAAATGGGGTGCCCAAACCCTACTGCCCCATCCGTTGGGGGGGCCTGGCCGACGTTTTTGGCTTCTCCCCCCACCCCAAATGGAGTGTGGGGGACACCTCATGCAGCCCTCCCTGGGGGCAGATTTCTGCCCATAGGAAGGGGCAAATGTGTATAGACTGGGGGGTGAGGTTCAGTAAACCACCAGGGATGGCTTGCAAGGGGGGGCCATGGTTGGAAAGTATGAGTGTAGATTTGTTTTTGTTGGGGTGACCGTAGGTCACACATGGTTTTTTATTTTGTTTACAGCGTTTTCTACGTGAGCAGCTGTTATGAGTACTGTGTTTTTATTCTATGGTTAAGGCAGAACATTGGTGTTTCCCTGGGAGCGGATGTCTACCATGTGGGTTGTCTGTCTGTAAACCCAGGCTGCACCTCTGGCTGTGCTACGTTACAGATGACACCTCCAGGGAGTAATGGGGATCCTGCTGGGGCTCCCTGGAGCTGCCGCTGTGCTTAGGGGACGTAACACACACATGGTACATTGATGTCCAAGGCCGGGGACTTCGCCTCCAACCGTCCTGTAGTTGCGGCTGGGCTGCTTTACAGCTTTTCCCTTCGAGGAGGTATTGGCACACTGCCGGGACTCCCTGGTTGGGAGAAGCTGTAGCGCAGGCCAGCCAGAGCTCCAGCAAAGTCTGCAGTAATTTCCCTGGCCTTGGGCACCCTTCTCGCATGTGAGTCTTTGGCGGAGCTTGTGGGTAATACATTCTGGGGAGATTTGCACAAGTCAGACATATTTGGATTACCACCGGAGTCGTCTTTTCAGAAATGCATGCGGTTCGCTGTTTTCCTTGGTGGCTTGGACACCCTAGGCCCATATCTGTATGGTGTGCACCTCCGAAAAAATCCTGAAATTCAGCTGTCAGAAAAGACTTGGGGTTAGCTGTGTTTTAGGCCCAGTTAGGTGCACCCACACATGTGAGGTACAGTTTTCATCGGGACACGTGTGGGAACGCGGGAAGGTAGGCCATGTGGTGTTGGCAGCGTGTTTCGGTGAGTGAGCCGAGTGAACTTTCCGGGGTTTCTGAGTAATACATTCTGGGCCGATTTGGGCAAGTCAGACCTCTGCGGATTCCCACGTGTCTCCTTTTCATAATTGTATGGGGTTCCCTGTTTTCCTTGGTGGCTCGGACACCTTAGGCACATATCTGTATGGTGTGCGCTTGAACAGAATTCCACAAATTCTGCTGTCTGAAAAGACTTGAGTTGGCCGCGTTTTCGGCTTTCCCCTTGGCGTCCCGGTAGCTGCACCCACACGTGTGAGGTACCATTTTTGTCGTGACATCTGTGGGAAGGTCTGACGTTTGTTGTGTTTGCGTGGTTTTCAAAATGTTTCGACCCATTTGCCGGTGCCCTTTGTCACACAACCCTTTCATTTCCCAAATGTGCCCTACAGTTAGTCGCTGCTTTAAGCACCGTACACTTTTGTAACCTGCACAAGTCACCTACCCTTGAAAAGGTCTGCCTGTGCTCTTCAAAAAATGTATGCTTGCCCTTCCTCACCACATTGGTTTTCCTGATTTACACATGCTAAGTACATCTGTTCAGGCCGTAAGCATAAAACTCCTGTGTACCATAGCTCAGTTTTTGGCTTGTGGTATTGCTTTTTTTGTGAAACACTACAAAAAATGTGTGATTTCCCAACTGAAAGAGTCGGGGTGAATTTAGTGGAGCATTGATTTTCTCAAAATTCATAGAAGCCATTGCCGTACTAAGCCAACCCTGTCCACCACATACCTTTCTTTTCTTTTTTATCTAGGTCATTTTCCCACTTTTTCCCCAAACTATGGAATTTTCCCCTACCTAGTTGTTGCCTGACCTGCGCAAATCACCCCTTCCTAAACCTGGAATTTTGTCTACTTTTAAGAAATGTATGCCTTTCTGTCCTCCAATTTGACTTTCCTACCCTTTTCTTCCATTCTGTCCACGCATGTCCAATTGGCAAAAATGGCCAAAATCGCCTGCCTCTCACAAAACGGTTGATAACCACATGAAAATAAAATAAATTTCACTTCCACTCAATCTGTTCTTGAAAGCAAGGACATTGGGGTGTTCAGCACAGCAAACCATTTGTTCCTAGCTCTTAAAAGGAAAAACCCATAGGCTTCTTTGTGCATCATTTTATTGGAATTTTATTTAAAAATCCAACAATTTCGGCCTTTTGGGTTATTTTCTCTCATTCCCCTACAGCAACCTATGATTTGATGGGTGGCGTTACGACTGCCTACATGTGGGGAAAAAAAAAATTGAGTGTGAAGGCATGGTCAAATCCACCCACAAGTACCTGGGGTACCAGCTTGTGTGCTGCTAGCAAGTGGAATATTCCAGAAGGGTACAAGCGTGCCAGCCAATCATAAATGGCCACGTAGCAAAGAGCCCTATAGTTTAAGAGCCAATTAAACTTGTATTTTGTGATGATGGGGTGGGCATAGTTTTCCACCTGACTATAGAGACCCAATCAGAATCCTATCCCCCATAGAAAGTATACCTAAATGTTCCCCGTAGACCAACCTGTAGAGGAGACAAGTATCTGTACTGGAAGTCCTGCCCCCATTCTGCCTATATGTTGGCAACTTGAAATTGCGACATGCGCAAAGCTAGTAATGATGCCTATAATGCAAAGTCCTTGAAACAAGGTATTCGTTGAGAAAACCCTAAATATATATACGCGAAGAAATGACAGTCTTCTGAAGGAAGTTCCGGAAGAAGTCTGAAGATGAATGAAAGAGAAGACTGGTGACCTCACATGAAGCAGAAATGATGCACCAAGAAGAGATGCTGATGAAATAGGTGAACAGACGGCATAGAATCTGATGGCGAAGTAAAGAATTGTGCAACATTTTGGGCGCAAAATGAAGATTGCATGTGCAAAGAGCACTGAAGAAAATGCAAAAGACGTTTTATAATTGTACAAATGCAGTAACTGAAGTAGACCAAGTAATCATAAGGCTGGTTATACCTAGTGAATAGACTGCAGGCGATGCACCAATATAATATACATGCATTTATAGAATCTGGGTGTTCCACGACGCATTTTAGCAAATTGGACCCTGTGAATAGAAGGGCTGAAAGCGTGGCATAGTTGAATAAGCAGCTGACAGTGAAGGAAGATTTGAGAAGGCTTGGCTGGCCCAGTGTCAAGAGTCAGGCCGCAGCGAGCCTGGTTATCTACTCGAGGAGATACAATGAACGTGAGAAGCAAGTCGTGCTCCTGCTTGACGTGTAATGGAAAAACACTAGCAGTGCCAGGTTTTCTTCATTTAATAGTATTAAATGCAGCGAAGGAGCTAAAAACGTGTTCTTCAGTCAGATGGTTAGATGAAAATAGACTTTGGGTCGAGCTACACCGAGACCAGAAGATAAGGCCATGCTCATACTCCTTTTTATTCCCAGAGACAAGAGGCTATTGCAAGACCAAGTTCAAAAACTTGATTGAATGGCAGACCGCAGGAGTGATGGATGTTGGGCTAATTGGGTGGGGAGGCATGACCAGGCCAACCCTCCAGCACTTGGGATACCAGCTTGAGTGCTGCTAGCAAGTGAAATATTCCAGAAGGGTACAAGTGTGGCAACCAATTGTAGAGGGCCACGTAGCAAGGAGCCCTATAGTTTGAAAAGCCAATAGAACGTTGGTATTGTATGACACGGAAGATGACTTGCACTTGCGGTGGGCTTAGTTGTCCACCTGACCTTAGAGACCCAATCACAATCCACGCTCTTATAGAAAGTATACTTAGATGTTCCCATTGAGCCTATCACATCCCCTAGTAGGTGGTCTTATTTTGCCACGTAGTATGACCTGACTTATGACGAATTTATTGTATACAGTTTTTTCATTTAATGGTTCGAGAACTCGTTGAGCGAGCTGTGCGGCGTCCGTAGATGTCTGTTGTACTCCATGTTTTAAAGAATTGTTATCAAAACAGTTGATGTTTGCCAACTTCTGGAGTTGGCCTGATTATTGATGTATGAGTAAGATCTGCATCCCCATCAATCTCAGATAATGTTACCTCATCTTAAAGGACCCTTGTGGGTTCAAACCACAATCAGTTAGGTTTTTCTTACTTTGCCATGTAGTATGATATCAGTGATGACGAATTATGACTATATAAATGTATTTTTCATGTAAAATATTGAGAGACTTGAGCGAACGTCCGTTGATGCCTGTTCTACTCCCATTTTTAGACAAAAGATAATAAAACAGCTATGTTTTGCCAATTTACTGCATCAGTCTTATTATTGGTGTATGAGTAAATCCTGCATCCCCATCCATCCAATAAAGCATTACCTTCTTAAAGGGCCTACGGGTTCACCTGGAAGCAATGCAGTGTTTTACAGTACAAATACTGTAAGTATGCATTATGTAACAACTTAATTTTTTAGGAATGAACTTACAGGACTGTCTTTGAAAAAAGTAGTCAACATATTTTGGTCTTTGCCTAACGGAATATAGTTGGATTAGTAAAAGCATCATCCTGCTATTTACTTCTCGTTTGCAATTATTTGAAAAAGAACTACATTTTCTTGACTAGCTCTCCCACTTGTCTTTGCGATTTTATGCTGAGTGTGTTTATTTTTGTCTACAATCTGTGGGCTCTTAAATGAGTAATAATTGGCTCAAGCAAAATGGGGATAAAACCGAGGTATTGGTTGTCAGGCCTCCCTCGGCTGCCTCGTTCTAGATGCCGAATTTATGGCCCCCTGCGCTTGGCACTCTCCCCAAGCCTGTCTGTCTCGGTGGTTAAAACCTTGCATGCAAGATCTCCTCTTCTTGGTTAGCCGATGCTCAAGTAAGTGCAATTATTCACTTTAAACTTGCAGGTTCTTCCATTTTTTCCTATTCATCTTCGTATCCGTGATTACTGCAACTCTCTGCTTCTGGCACAACCAGCTTATTTAAATCGTCTCCAGGTTTTGCAAAACTCATCAGCTAGGGTGGCTACTCAAACTCCCTACCGAGTGTCCATTTTGCCAGTCCTTTGTTCGTTACACTGGCTTCCTGTCCCACAACGTATTGAGTTTAAGGCTCTCTGCATTGCCCACTGTGCCTTCTATGACACTGGTGCGAAATACCTCCATGCTAAATTTCTGCCTTATCTGGCAACTCGCTCTGTCCGACAAATCCTAATTTGGGGGACTCGCATCTCCTGAACACTGTCTGTGGCTCAGTAAATAAGCCCAACTTTTTGGATAAAGCTGACCCCACCTGAGAGCAGATTATATATTCTTTCTTCACAATCAATCAAAAAAAGTTGTAATTTCTTTCTCAATTATTTAGAGACAAAATGATAGATGGAAAAATCATTTCTTCAAATGAGGCTTTTTATTGCCCAACGCATTTTGAGATTGTAATTCTCTTCTTCAGGGGCTGTTATCTACAAAACATTTCAAAATGGTACTATTATAAAGTTGTCAAATGTTCATCAATTGTATTTGTATTTATTGTGTTTATATAGTGCTTTACTCCAATTGCACTTAGTTTTTTGTTTTTCATACAAATCCATTATATGCTCAGTATTACTACTCCGAATGAGCTAGTCTGTTATTTAGACATCATACAATTAAACTTCTGGTAGAAAGTTGAGTCCTTTTGTATTCTTCAGGTTCAGTGTGTAGAACAGGAAATCATATTATACCCTCTAGATCGTGTGTATGTATATATATATATATATATATATATATATGTGTGTGTATATATGTGTGTGTGTGTATATATATATATGTGTGTGTATATATATATATGTGTGTGTATATATATATATGTGTGTGTATGTATATATGTGTGTGTGTATGTATATATGTGTGTGTGTATATGTATATATGTGTGTGTGTCTATGTATATATGTGTGTGTGTGTCTATGTGTGTGTGTGTGTGTGTATATTAGCATTTTATCTTAACACCTTAGTATATTCATACAAAAACCAAAAAATCCTAATCGGAGATTTACATATAATAGAAGTCAGAAACTTTATTGATCTTTATATTGGGAGGTTTACTTTTGTACCTGCTAAAGCACATTGCAATTTACCTACAATGGGTTGGCTCAGTGGACTGTTAAATGACATTGCCACTCTATTAATAGCTGCTAACCTTTGCGTAATCCTAATCAGTGATTCATATACAACAAAGGTCAACAATTGGCTAATTGAAAACGGACATAAATTGAAAATGAGCATTTACTATAAATTACTACATAAATGCGGGACGTTCGCAAATATATTAGCATGGAAATTTTGTTTTTACAGTAATCTTGGTAAAACAGTTAAGTCTTAGATGCCACATTAGTTCGCCGTATATACAAAAATAAGTAATTACAGTCTGAGCAATGTGCATACTCTTTTCACTCTTTCTTCACTCTTTTTCCACTCTATGTTCAAAATGTAATGATTGGTAGAGGTAAATGCATTTTCAAATATGGCCGCCGTTTTTGACTGGAAGATCGTGTGTTATGTATTACCACTGTCTATCCTGAAACCATAGAGTGACTGTTAGACTTATAGTCCATTTTCTGTGTTCCTTACCCCTAACGTGAACAAGCGGTTTGTTGCCGCGAAACGCGTTGTTGTTTTCGTGTCTTTTTCTCTCTGGACATTATTATTATTAAAGCTATTTTGTGCCTGTAAACATCCTGACTTCCTGACTCTGGGTTTGGAAAGCCTAGGCCAAGTAACTCTGTGAGGAAATCGTTGCAAGGTCCTGACCTTAAATCTGTATAAGTCGCCATTTTATGTTTATCCGCCATTTTAGATTCTCTCTCTAAAGTCACCCTGTGTTCGAAGATGGTGGACAGTGTATTTCCGAATGCAACATGGTCGTCTTGAACTCTGTGTACAAGTTAATATGTAAACTGCCTGCAGGCCAAATGTTAGGGTCATGCACTGAGACCTTGTCCTTCGTTGACCTGTGTATAAAGGATTACCTGTACCAACAAGACTAATCCATGAAAGTATGTTGTGCACAATACTGTTCGAGCATCCAATGTGAACACTTGTTTGACTATATTGTTTAAGATAAATGTGAAGGCTCAACAAGAAATCCAAAGACACACTGTTGCTATTGAAACTCGTTGACAAATGTATGAAGGATAACCCCTAAGTGTATAGATGCATAAATTAAGATGCAAACTCGGCACAAACCCTAGATCCATGATGTATTAACTTGCAGGTAGGCTGGACATCATGTGTTGGACTGTATAAAGGGTGCGACTATTCTGATGTACAGTCCCACTTACTACGCACACCGAACAGGGCTGGTTCTCGCTGTGTCGTACTGGGGGGGCCTGATAGCTATCTGTTGCTTTGTCCTTTGAAACTGTTCAGTGATAGAATAAAGATCTTTGTATCTTTCTTTGTAACCCGTGTTTGGTGTATTTCCTTTTGGGGTACTCGGCCTCGATATCTTCTTTTTGCTTTCACAAGTGAACCTCATTAGTATATGCAATTCTATTGCTTTCACATCAATCTTATCCATATTGGTACATCTTACTATATTTCCAAAATGATATGCAGAGTGCAGTTATGATAAACTTATCTATTCATCCATACTTCAAATATGAGGAAATTATTGAATAAGCCTTATGAATTCGTAACCTTGCTTATGATTATCAAGGCTGCTATCCTTATATATGTAGCTGGGGTGCTACTGGCTTTCCCCAATGAGTTCCACAGATTCTCTCTATCCTATGGTCTTTAGTTCTGTATTGGCAACAGTATATTAAGGAGATTAGATTCTGATAATGCATCTGATTGTTAATGCTTTCGAATGATCTACACATAATGGTAACTTGCTTACCCTGTTTTCCTTCTTATTCTGTCCTGAGTTTTACCACTTTGCTGGTGTTATTAGGATTGAGTTTCTCAGAAAAGGTCTGTTGTGACAAAGAGGGGAAATTCGTTTGTTTAGAAGGTCTACCTTACTAGGCTCTACTTATGGTCTCAACTATTCCCTTTTTCTAACAGAACATGTACCCGAGTTTAAAGACTGATGTCCCACATTAGAAATCCGTTTTCTGGAGAGACCATGTCCCTCAAAATGGCTGCTATTTATCACAGCATCATCCCGTAGACATGGCGTCATCACGCATTGCGCCAATGGCACATATGTAAACAATGTAACGTCATTTGTTTTGAAGAAGTTTTAGGATTGGTAGCGGCCCTGTAGTTATGGTTAAGTTGCTCAACTCATAGGAAGTGCACTTTATGGGCGGTTTATGACTTCGCTCCCCCTGGACAAATCGTTACCAAACTTTGCAAGAAATGTATATGGCCCTGTCTGAATGGTTCTGGCAAGTTTGGTGAGGTTTCATTAAGGAGCGCAAAGTTATAGGGGGTCCCAAAATGTATTTCTTTTTTTTTTTCCATAAACGCAATGGAAAAAAAAATTGCTCACGCCTACAGCCCAAACCGCTGGACTGATTTTTCCAAATTTGCAGCAGGAGCGGTGGCTTGGTCCCAAAAGCGTCCATCATAAATGTGGTGTAAATCCGTCCAGTAGTTTTCTTTAAAACAGTCAAACAGTAGGTAACAAAAATTAGTGATATCTGGGTTCGGTCCGTGGACTCACTTACCTGTTAGGTCCGCGGACAGGCATCAGATTGGCCTAGAGGGTGACATGAGGTCTGCAGACATCGGACGCGCCCACTGATTGAATGGTGAAAAGCGTTAAGTGCGTTAGATTTTTGGAAACACCCACCATGTTGGATTTGCGTACAGCCGCGGGCATCCACAAACATCGCAGTAAAAACAAATTTAAAAAAACACAACATTTCTCTTGCCAAACTTATCAATCAATCTCTGAGGAGGTGAGGGGTGATGAGAATGTGATGGGATATGGCCATAATAAGCCAAAAAACAGGTGTTTTTCACCCCCGAAGTCCGCAAACAGTCCGGATGTACCCGTGCAGTCCTGTGATGATCAGAGACATCTATGCATATTTCTGCATTACAGGGTTGGTGAAAAGCAGTTTTGGATTGGTTATAACTTTGGCGCCGCTCAAAAAACTACATGAAATTTGGAAATTCTGTTCTAGACCTGATAAGTGTGGAGCGGTTTAGTCAAGAGGGAACAAAATTAGAGGGGGCATCCCAAAATATTGTATAGGCTTATAAATGTGGTGCCATTTGACGAATATACACAAGTTTGGTGGGATTTTGTCAAGAGGAGGCTAAATTGGAGGGGGCGTCGCAACATTTTTAGATGGCTTATAACTTTGTTGCCATTTGACGAATGTGGACAAAAGTTTTCAGAAAATTATAAACCCAACCTTGAATGTTTGTGTGAAGTCGGAATGGATTTTGTCAAGTGGGGGTTAAGTCATATGACTATTGTATGTACATATATTTTGACACTTTGAAAAAATAAAACCTGGGCGGATTTCCAGCAAACTCGTGTAAGGAGCATTGGCAAGGACCTTAAAGCATGGTTCTGCAAATGTGCCGGTTTTATTTTTTGACAAGTGTCATAATGTAGGTACAAAAAATAATGATACTTTTGGTGACTGAGGTATAGCCGGTGGCCATGGGCAGTGGCCAGAGTGTGCTTGTGGTAATATGGTCATAGGGTTCTCTCCATTTTCTGCAGGCTGCCATGGAAAGGGAAGAGGGGCTCTGCAAGGAGCCCTGCTTACCTATCCATGGTGGCCATTTTAGAAAAGGATTTTCTGTCCCATTGTAGGAAGAAAAATCCTTTCTTTTTTTTTTTTTAAACCCTGGATTCCCACTTTGGGAACCTGGGGTGCTAATGGCCTTCATCCCCCATTGCAGGGGCTGGAACGGGGGATAACTATATGGAGCCCTCATTATCCGCCTTTGCTTGGTTTGGGCCAATTACTTGGGCTGCTGGGACATTATCCCCCATTTCAGTACCTGGAACTGGAGACGAACGCCACGTTATTCCCATTAGCATAACACTGGAAATGTTGGAAAATCTTCTGAAATGTAAAGTAGATGGAGTCTATTAAAACATTTCTTTTGATGTATATTTCTTTTTTACAGGAGAGATTAGAAGGTAAGGTGGGGAGAGAAATGAAGGAAGAGGCACCAAGCACTAATAAGGAGGGGCGGGTGGACATGGGAAGATGTTGCACGTGTTAATTCTATGGTAGGGGGCAGTGTTTCTCATGCTCCTTGATAACCACTACAAAAGCACTTTGAAATTGCTTCCCCCTGCAGAGTGCCTTGGTGCAGTATATACAGAAGGCGGGGATAGGCTAGGCTAGGCTGGGCTGGGGTGTGGGTGGGAGGGTGCGGGTGGGGTTGGGAGGGTGCGGGTGGGGGTGGTGGGGCAAGGGGTTGCGGGGGGTGGCAATAGCTAATGCCATGTTTTAGATAAATAGCAGTTTTGCTAATATTCTTCCAAGTATGTGCTTTGTACTAGATTGTTAATGGATAATGAGTAAGTATAGCTGTAGGAGCTGTGCAAGGGTACATTTTGAGTTTGAGAGTTCCTAGGTCAATAAAAATTGCAGTTCCGAACTGTCCTCGAAGCACAGATCCAATCACTAAGTGCGGACACGTTCAAGAACAGGTCATCATGCCGCATGCCTGGTCACGTGGCACTGTACGGAAGGTCTGCGATGACGTCAACGGATGCAAAAAAAGTCGAAAGTTGCAAAAAGTGTATAGAAGTGTTAAATGCTAGAAGGTGGGAAATGGCATAGTTTTAAGGTGAAACATTTTGTAAATTGGACAAAAATGTTGCTATATTCGGGTAAGCATGATATAAAATAGCATGCACTGGTAAAAACCCATGAAATTCACTGAAAGAACGTTGGTAAAGGTATGTTATGGTTACAAGTAAAACCTCAAATTCGCCATTTATGGTATGCGAAGCAACCATAGATTGCGCCACCACCATGCACTGCTAAGACTAACACCCAGGAAAGATGACCTCAAATTTCTGGGCTACTTTTTTGTTCACTGACATATCTAGGCCAGGTGGTTTTGTTCACTTACAGTCAGAATATAAAAATTCAAAAAGTGCTATATATCTAGATGTTAACTTTGTCCTATGTTCTTAAAGTACTTTCCTTAGGATTTGGTCTCGGCTCATGGTGCACATACATGGGGCAATAAGCAGGCCTCAAACACACAATTCATTTGTATACATGAAGATAAACTTTGTTAACATTTTCTGATGATGCTCTTTCTTTCTTCCTTACTTTAGTTTCCCTGTATGTGCCTCTGATTTGTATGCATTGTGCGTCTTCATATGTATTATTTGTACTTGCACAAGTGTGTAGTATCTCTTGAATTGTTAGATAGTTACTACATGTTTAACTTTACTCAAAGCTCTAAGGTAGCATTCATTATTTTACCATCCAAAATTACAAAATTATCTAAATTGTACTTCTATGTTGCTTGCTGCATCCATTGCCGATGTTATGTATGATTAGGGTCCTGTATTTACAACACGCCAATACAATATTTAGATGAGTACATTCTTTAATAGATTAAGTAGTTCATGATAGGTCTCCCAATCACCCCTGACGTTTTTTGACCAACATAAACACAACCCATTGTACGGACTCCATCAAAAATCATTTCACATGTGATGTCATCAATGACATTTGTGATGTCATCTTTGATGTCCTGGGTGTTAGTCTTAGCAGCGCACAGTGGTCAATGTTTTTTCATCGAGTTTCATAGGTTTTTATTTGTGCAACTTTACCATAACGTCCCTTCAACAAAGTTTTTTTAAGTGATATATATATTCAGTGAAAAAACGTTGTTAAAGGGACGTTATGGTTAAGTTGCGCTACTAAAAACCTGTGAAATTCAGTGAAAAAACTCTGTTAAAGGGACGTTATGGTTCCAAGTAAAACCGGAAAACCCTTGAATTTCGCCAGTTGTGGTAAGCTAAGCAACCATAACTCGCGCCCCCACCGTGCACTGCTAAGACTAACACCCACGACATCAAAGATGACATTACAAATGTCATTGATGACATCACTCATGACATAACATGTGTATGTACTTTTCATGAAATATGTGTAAAAGGGTTTCTTATTATAATGTTGCGAAAAAAGTGTCAAGGATCATTGCAATAAATATCATACCCTAATTAGTTCATTGAACGATGCATTGATATAAATAGAATTCTATTATGGGGGTTCTATCTAGTTACTAAGCTACTCATGCAGAAACATAGCATTGTGTGCAGCGTACAAGATGAAGGTATAATATTTGTAATGTTAATATGTTGAATAATGAAATGATAATTGTTTTCTTAATAGATTTGTGTGTACTGTGAAATATGTAATAAGTAGCTAATAAAACCCATGTATTACATAATTGCATTACTATAGACAAAACACAAAGAGACCAGAACACATACCAATATGGGTATATACAGGGAAAGTGAAGTTAGCAAAAAAGCACTAGTAGTAGCAGAAACGATTCATAACCTAACTGATTATTTTCATGCAAATAAATGATTGCGGTTTCAAAGCTGCTATTTACCCTATGTATATGTATCACTTGATGTGATTGGACCCTAAGGAAAGTAGTGTGAGTAAAATGTATACAAATATGACCATATACAGGGAAAGTACAGCGGTAAAAAATCAACAGAACTATCAGAAAGTGCTGATAAGTCTATTGATTATCTTTATGCACAAAAAGGATTGCTGTCTTTCGAGCTTGTGTCTTCCCCTATGTATATGTTTCATATGATGTGACTGGACTCTAAGGGAATTACTGTAAGAACCTACTTGAAGGATACGTCTACAAATAAAATAAATGTTTTAGTTTCTGGCTGTTACTGAAGAAAACCATGTGGCCTAGATATGGCAGCAAAAGAAAAAAGAGTGAGCCAGACATGTGATGTCATCAGTGATGTCATCAATGACATTTGTGATGTCATCTTTGATGTCGTGGGTGTTCGTCTTAGCAATGCACGGTAGTGGCGCGAGTTATGGTTGCTTAGCTTAACATAACTGGCGAATTTCAAGTGTTTTCGGTTTTACTTGGAACCATAACGTCCTTTAACAGAGTTTTTTCACTGAATTTCATAGGTTTTTAGTAGGGCAACTTAACCATAACGTCCCTGTAACACGTTTTATTTTTTACTGCATTTCAGAGGTTTTTATTAGTGCAACATCACCTTAACATCCCTTTCAATAGATGAAGACCACTAGCATCTTAGGTCCTCAAAGTGGGAACCCCAGGTGGTAAAAAAAAGATTTTTCTTCCCAAACCGGGACGCCAGGAAGGAAAATCTTTTACCAAGATGGCCTCCATGGAAAGGGAAGGCGGGGTGTATAAAGGGAACACAGGGCATGAGCGGGGGTGGGGTGGAACAGGAGAGAGACACGGGGCATGAGCGGGGGGTGGGAGGAACACGAGGGAGACACGGGGCATGAGAGGGGGTGGGGGGTAACAGGAGAGAGACACGGGGCATGAGCGGGGGGTGGGGGGTAACAGGAGAGAGACACGGGGCATGAGCAGGGGGTGGGGGAAACAGCAGGAAGACACGAGGCATGAGAGGGGGTGGGGGTAACAGGAGAGAGACACGGGGCATGACAGGGGGGTGGGGGATAACAGGAGAGAGAAACGCGGTGCATGAGCAGGGGGTGGGGACAACAGCAGGGAGACACGGGGCATGAGCGGGGGTGGGGGGGCAACAGCAGGGAGACACGGGGCATGACCGGGGGTGAGGGGCAGCAGGAGAGAGACATGGGGCATGAGAGGGGGGTGGGGGATAACAGGAGAGAGACACAGGCCATGAGCAGGGGTGGGGGGCAACAGCAGGGAGACACGGGGCATGACCAGGGGTTGGGGGGGAACAGGAGAGAGACACGGGGCATAAGAGGGGGGTGGGGGCGTAATAGGAGAGAGACACTGGGCATATGAGCGGGGTGGGGGGCAACAGCAGGGAGACACGGGGCATGAGCGTGGGGTGGGGGGGGAACAGGGAAAACGGGGTATGAGCGGGGGTGGGGGAGAAAAGGCGGGAGACACGGCATGAGCGGGGGGTGGGGTGGAACAGGGGAGACACGGGGCATGTGCAGGGGTTGGGGGGCAACAGCAGGGAGACACGGGGCATGAGCGGGGGTGGGGGGAACACGAGGGAGACACGGGGCATGAGAGGGGGGGTAACAGGAGAGAGACACGGGGCATGAGAGGGGGGTAGGGATAACAGGAGAGACACACGTGGCATGACCGGGGGTGGGGGGAAACAGCAGGGAGACACGGGGCATGATCGGGGGGTGGGGGGCAACAGGAGAGACACGGGGCATGAGAGGGGGGGTGGGGGGGTTAACAGGAGAGACGGACACGGGGCATGAGAGGGGGGGTGGGGGGTAACCGGAGAGACAGACACGGGGCATGAGCGGGGGGGTGGGGGGTAACCGGAGAGACACACACGGGACATGAGCGGGGGGTGGGCAGGAGAGAGAGACACACACGGGGCATGAGCCGGGGGTGGGAGGGACAAACAAAAACACAGACATGCCGCACGGACATGAGTTTGTGTGGCAGATCCCGCTCCTCGGCCCTCCGCTGGCCACCGTGTGCGATGGCGTGAGCGGGGGGCTGGAGGAACAGGGGACACACGGAGCATGAGCGGGGTTGGGGGGGACAGGAAGGACACACGGGGCATGAGCGGGGGTGGCGGACAGAAAGGACACACGGGGCATGAGCGGGGGTGGGGCAGACACGGGGCATGAGCGGGGGTGGGAGGAACAGGAGACAGACACGCTCCTGCTGACCTGACAAAGCCTCTCATGCGGGAAAGAAAGATGGAGGGCATCTCTGAAGCCAGATGCACTGCACGCTTTCATCGCATCCAATGAGAGAGCAAGTCAGTTGTCCGCGGACATCACGCAAGCTGCTGGCCCAATCACCGTCCTGTCCGCGAAGCAAACCGGGAAGTCCGTCCGCGGACCGAACACAGATATCACTAATTTTTTTTGCCCTACTTTTTGGTCATTTTTAAAAAAACTACTGGATGGATTTTCACTAAATTTGCAAAAGCATGCTTTCGGGACCAAGCCACTGCTCCTGGTCCAAATTTGGTGAAAATCCGTCCAGCGGTTTGGGCTGTAGGCAGGAGCAACATTTTTTTCCCATTCAGTCTATGGGAAAAACAGAAATTTTGGGACCCCACCTATAACTCCCCCCCCCCCCCCCCCCCCCCTGCATGAATCCTCACCAAACTTTGCAAAAAAATTCAGAGTGGGCCATATACTTTTTTCCAAAGTTTGGTGAGGATTCGTCCAGGGGGAGCGAAGTTAGTTATAAGCTGCCCAAAAAGTGCTCTTCCTATGGAAACAGCAACTTAACCATAACTACACTGCCACTATCATGGCAGTGTAATATCTCTCACAAAACCAACATACGCTAGTACAGGAAGGCAGAATGCTCTCCTCAGAGCAGCTGCCTGAAACAATGGACATGCAGCAAAAAAGGAAACCTCCACGGACACATCAATAGAAAAATAAACTGAATGTGCAGTGGAAAATTAGAGAGTGCATGCAGTTAACACGTTTTGCGGCTATCCAGCCGCTTGGTCACAATGAGGCGTCTAAGAATCAGCAAAGTATTTCAAGCCGTAATCACATCTCTATGGTTCCATAAAACGGTAAACATAGAAAACGTCTTCAAGGTACTAACATATGTGAATCAAAGAAGTCGGACATCTTGAAACGTTAAGCATAAGAGCAAAATGAAATAAAATGCTCAAACATATATATGGAATATTTGCAGGCAAACTCAGATAATCACTGAATAAAATAGATACAAAAATGTTTTTTGCATATATCTACACACGTGACTGAGAAGATGTACGGTTTCAAAATATAAGTAAGAAAAGCACAAAATGTGTGATCATAACACAATTACTTGATCAGTCACCAAATTAGTCACAGAGGTTAAATGTTCGCTAAGCCGCACTTCATACAATATGCAGTCCCGCAAGTACAATAACACATATTAATGAAAAGCAAACATAAAAAAGATGTCTGGCTAAAATGTTAAAATAGTATTAACATAAGCCCCCAATGCAGTCCTTTGCATACAGTCAGTTGCCAAAGTGCAACATTTGCAAATAAAGTGCTCAGTGCCAATGTAATCCCATAATGCCTGCATGGATACGGAAGCTCAAATAGTAAGAGTTAATAAGATACAGATAACAATGTCAGCAATCGTAATACAGCATGTCTGTAAAGACACATACCCAAATTTACAGACGAAAAGCACAGTGCTAATCTGGTGAATTTGGTATTCTGTCCCCAAGCATTTTGCAGATATCAAAAATGGCTATACATAAACTGGCACCAAAGTTGGATTGACAAATGAATGATCAATGTCTGCATCTGAGAAAACCTATGAAAAATCAAAGTTGGGGGGCAGGGAAAAAAATGTGCAAAAAATGCAAGTAAACAACAATGCACAAAAGTGCATGTGCAAAAAACGCAATACAGTACAGTTCATACAAATAAAGTGCTAAGTGCTTTACCCATTATGGCAGACATCAGAGTACGGCTAATTGAATCTCAAAAGCTACAATAAGGTACATAATTGAAGACGTTAAGAGTTTACCAACCAGTCACATAATAAAACAGGAGAGGCCAAATGGCCTAAAACCAGAGATGGAATCACTATAAACATCCTCAATAAGAACAGACTTAATAGTAGGAGCAAAAATAAGAAAAGAAAAAGAATAGAAGAAGAAAAAGAGAGGAAAATATTCATCCAATACAAGTCATAAACGGGAATAAGAAATGAGGAAAAAGAATTAACTGGCTCAAATAAAAAAAACAGCAAGAAAAAACAAAAATCAGAAAATAGTCGCATGGTATAAAGAACTTATAACTGATAGATGATTTCATAGAGAATCTGAAAAAATCCTGAAAGACTGGAAGAATAACCAATGGAAGAACAAATTAGAATTATGTTATACCAAGCTCAGGTTCCCAAGAAAGTGTAAAGCTCTTGTTGTGGCCTCTAGGTTTTTTCGTCTCGACATCCAAAATACACCTAGTCTCTGTCTTCGAGTTCTCTGTTGCCACCTCTGGGTGGTTCCGGAATGGACTGTATCCCCAAAAAATCTAAAACCGTCAAGTTTGCCAGCATGAACAGTTTTTAAATGAATCGCCATGGGATATGTAGGGTCGACATTCTTGATGGCCCGAATGTTGTAAAATCCACAATTTTACCTTGTCTATTGTGCTACCTACATAACATTTCTTACCGGTGCAGGTAAGAATGTAAATCACATAGGCAGTGTCACAGGTAATTCTGGACATGATGGGGAATATCAGTAGCTAAAATAGGATGGCGAAAACTGTTCGTTAGCAGCATATTGACATGCCTTATATATAGTACACCTACGAAACCCAGAAGTTTTATTGTTGAGCCAAGATTCTGCCTGTGAACCAGTAATTGGACTCATGTAACTTGGCACAAGATTGTCTTTGAGTGGGGCAGATTTCCGTAACGTAATAACACTCTCGCCTAGTATTCCACTCAAATGTTCATCTAGTTTCAGCACATGCCAGTGTTTGGTGATAATACGCCGTATTGCACTCGAACCATTATCATAGGTTAAAATCAGTCATAATCGTGCTCAACAGATCCAATTTGTAAAGCTGGGTTAGATATTAGGAGTCATGCGCTGTCCTTCTCACGGGCCTTCATATAAGCTCTTTCTAAGATTTTCTTGGGATAGCCACGATTCTGAAATTTTTTAGCCATACTTGCACACTCAATATCAAAACTCTCAATTTTGGAACAGTTTCGCAGTATAGGAATAAATTCACTGTAAGTTATGCTCCACTTAAGGGCTATTGGATGGTTGCTTGTGGCATGGAGGGGTATGTTAGAACTGCTACGTTTTCTATACAGCACGGTGACCAGCTAGTCTTTGGTCATTATAACAAGAATTTCAAGAAACATGATGGCAGTCTTTCTGTCGCTCTGTGATTTGTAGATTAAGCTGGTTCACATTCAACATATTAACAAAGTCTTGCCATTCTGTAGCACTTCCATCACAAATGACAAACAAATCATCAATGTATCGTAGCCAAAGAGCAATCTTGTCAGTATATTTAGTATTTTTCGGATGGCACACCTCAAATTCCTCCCTCCATCCGATGGTGAGGTTAGCATACGAGGGAGCAAGTCGAGCCCATGGCTGTTCCCTGGAGCTGAATTAAATACTCTTTATTGAAAAGGAAAGTGTTATTAAGACACAAACCTATAATTTCCAGGATTATTTTGCTGTGTTCTAAATAGTTCATGTATCTGGTATGTAAACCTGTGTGTTTGATAGACGTCCAGTGTTGCAAGTAAGAAAGTCGATTTCCAGGCAATGCCATCTATTCTGTTTTTAAAAATCCTTGGTATCCCTCTAGGTAGGAACGCAGTGTAGTGACAAAGAGTTTCATCCACAAATTTAGAATTGTTTTCAAGGAGAGCTCCACATAGGGTGACAATTGGTCTGCCCAGGGGTCTTGTCAGATTTTTATGCAATTTGAGCAGAAAATAGATGGTTGGCATGACCGGAAATTTGGGATGCAAAAATGTGCACATATCCTCATCGAGTAGGCTTCTAGTTTGGCTTAACGGGCACTATCAGTAAGTTGTCTTGCTGCCTCTTTAATGTAGTCATGCCGATCCATAATCACAATATTCGTACCTTTATCAGAGGGTTTGATAATGCAATCGGAGAGCGTGCACAGCTTGGTAAGAATTTTGTATTCTTGAGGATTGAGGTTATATTTGTTGAAAGTTCTTTTCTTTCTTGTCTTCTTTAGATCATCAATTACTAAATCCTGAAATGTCCCAAAGTGGCCTCCAGGATTGAAAATGGGATTAAACCTGGATTTTAGTTTAAATTTACTTTTACCTGGCCAATTGGTGTGAATATCTGATAAATCCCACTCTGGATATACAGAACTTCCTGGATCAAGGCTTTCAGTTTCCAAAAGAATGAGATCAGTTAAAGTCTGTACATCAAGAATAGGCACAGATGTATGCCCCAATAAAGGTTCAGATGGATGTGATTTGGGAGGGTTCATTGCGAAAAACTTGAGTCTGACTTTCCGCATGTATTTATTGAAGTCAATTATTGGCTTGACATAATTGTATGAAGTAGTGGGAGAGAAGTTAAGCCCCAATTTAAGTATCTTATTTTCTTCAGAGGAAAATATATGTGAGGACAAATTCACAATGGACATATCTGATGAGTCGGTGCCTGTCATTAAGTTTTCTTTGCTCCAGAGCGTGTGAGCCTCTCAGTGATGTCATCAATGACATTTGTGATGTCATCTTTGATGTCCTGGGTGTTAGTGTTAGCAATGCACTGTGGCGCGAGTTATGGTTGCTTATCTTACCATAACTGCTGAATTTCAGGGGTTTTTCGGTTTTACTTTGAACCATAACGTCCCTTTAACAAAGTTTTTTTTTTACTGAATTTGATAGGTTTTTAGCAGCGCAACTTAACCATAATATCCCTGACTTTATATACATGTAACATAGAACATACTAAACCTTTAGCTAGTGATTTCGATGTCCGCGGACTACCGCCATGTCTGCGGACATATCGAAAATCTGAGCGTGGTGAATGTAAATTTAAATAGTGTGCCCCATTTCCCCTTTTAGGTTGGTTCTGAAAAGAGCCGTTTATTTGGGGGGTTTTTTGCAGATGCTTGACAGACACCTGTTATTTTGTATTTTTTTTAAAAAAATCTTCACATAACCTTCTCCAAAGCAACCCTTACATTCCAAAACAGAATGGCATTTCCCATAAAAGATAAGGAAATGCCTTCTTCTTTAAAATAAACAGCATTACTGGAATCAATATTCTCATTATTACAGAAGAACATACCAGCTCTAATCATGAAGGCACACATGCCTTGGTTGATTACACACCTAGCATTGTTTTGCTGAGGACAAAAAACTGAACTATTGTCCCATATTGCCCTAGGTACTAATCCAGAAAAAAATACTTTGGCATTTGGAAGGATAATCATTACTGCTTGAACCAAATGTTCCAAATCTGCCAACTAAGTAGGGGCACTGACATAGCCCAAATGGAAAGCACCATAGTGCAAAACTACCACATGGGGACTGTTGATCCTGCCCATATCTTCACAACTTGTACAATTCCCTGTACATTGCAATCGGGCACAGTGCTCCACACCACCTCCACTCCTTTAACATCAAAATTCTTTGCAACATGTCTGCATTGAGCATACTGTTGTAAACCATGCATAAACATATCTCCGAGCACCAACACCCTGACTTTCTCCACTTCTGCCATCTTCACTACACACAGTCTCTTTGAACACAAATCCACAACCTCAACATCTGGTAGGCTGATCCCTACAGTCTTCTTTCCATGCTGGATTTGCTGGAAAACCCCGGATGTAGCACACCCTGTCCGCAGACCGCATAACTCACAGCCCTTCTACCATTTCCAGTTCATTATCTGTGCCATTCCCTCATTGGATACAGCTAACCAGGCACACAATATGCAGAACGTCCTCAGAACAACCCCATTTTGTTTATTTTCGAACATTTCAGGACACCACGAGTGTTCTTAGAACACATTCAACTTGCCAGCGAACAATACGGACAATGTCCTCAGAATAACCCCCATTTTCTTTATGTACAAACATTTCAGGACACCGCGAGTGTTCTTAGAACACTTTCAGCTTGACAACGAACAATACAGACAACGTCTTCAGGACACCCCCTGCGAACATTCCAGGACCCCACGAGTCTTCTTAGAACACTTTCAACTTGATACCGAATCCATTCTGTTTATTTACGAACATTTCAGAACAGCCGTGTTGTCCGCAGAAAAATCGAACACAACAAAAGTGTCTAGCACATGAAAAAAACAGAACATTGAACCTATCTCAGACTCCCCCCACCCTCCCTAAAAACTCTTACACACCAACACACTCCACTAAATACAATTAGATTCACCGCGCTGTCCGCAAGATGCTGGGCGCCACAGAAAATCTGACGCGCTCCACGCACCACGGTGTCCAATCAGCGAACACGTCGGATGTCCGCAGACGACATGCAAGCCGCTCGGCCAATCAGGGCACTGTCCGCGGAGCGAACCGGGAAGTCCGTCCGCGGAGCGAACGGAGATATCACTAATTTTTTTGCCTTATATTTTGGTCATTTTAACAAAAACTACTGGACGGATTTACACCACATTTGCAAAAGCACGCTTTCGGGACCAAGCCCCCGCTCCTGCTGTAAATTTGGTGTAAATCCGCCAGCGGTTTGGGCTGTAGGCGTGCGCCAAGTTTTTTCCCATTATGTCTATGGGACCCCCCCTATAACTTTGCCCCCCCTGGGCCAAACTTTGCAAAAAAATTCAGAGTGGGCCATATACTTTTTTTGCAAAGTTTGGTGAGGATTCGTCCAGAGGGAGCGAAGTTATAAGCCACCCAAAAAATGCTCTTCCTATGGAAATACCAACTTAACCATAACTACATGGACGCTACCGCGTCCATGTAATATATGTATATGTATGTAAATATATATAATATATATGTATGTGTATGTGTATATATATATATATTTCTGAGGCTTGTGGAATCTGCTTAGATCACATGCTGTGCATAGGCCGACATCTAGTGGAAGCTGCGGAGTATTACAGTTTGTTTTTCGAAAGTCGAAAATGGGCGTCGACACAGGCGTGCCAGTAATACTATCCCTAGTGTGACGTCCACTGTACCCAAGATCCCTCACGCGTGTAGGATCCTCAGATTGTTTTTTTCCGCCATACTGGTCGGAAGCATCTTGCGGAGTTCCCTGGCCTTAGCCATACTTTTGCTGTTATTATAATTTTAATTCTTATTCATTCCCTTCCCCACCCCAACGTCGACCCTCAACCTCGACGACGGCTGGAGAAGTCATCGACCGTCGACTGCTGCACGACGGATCTGGGCCTCGGTAGGCCGCTGGCCTCGGCCCGGGCCTAGTAGGCCGCTGGCCTCGGCCCTTACAAGTAGGGAGAGTGGGGGGTGGTACATACTCTTCACTCTTGATATATAGTTACATTTATATATATTCCTACACTTAGCAGCCCGCTGCCTTAAGGTGCGTATGGAGGGTACCCCTTTTCAATTCTGCCCCAAGTGCAATCGCAAATACCCTTGGGTCGACAGGCACGCCACGTGCAATCTCTGCTTGCCGAGGGATCACCCCGAAGCGAACTGCAGAGCGTGTAGTAGGTTTAAACCTAAGACACTTAAGGACCGTTCGACAAAGCGTTGGGCCCACCACGCCAGGCAGGAGGCCATGGCAGCGGAGGGCGCCTTCAGCGATGGCAGCGACGCCGTACTTTCGGACGGCGAGGGCATTACGGCGTCGAAAGACAGCCGACGAGCGCAGGTCCCCGACCTCGGAAGGTCGTCCGGCAAGGCGGCTATGGGGAAGACCCCCGGCGACGCAAGCGCTACACACCTAACACACACTAAACACACTAAGACCAACCGGACCTCGACGACGTCGACTTCCCGGAAAGAGGCACAAAAAGAACGGTCCGACTCGGTGTCCTCTGGGCGCTCTCGATCGAGATCGCCTCACGACGCAAGGCAATCATCCACTCTTGCCAAGAGTGCCTCGCTACACACACTAACGGAAGTTCGATCGTCGGGAGACGAAGACGACTTCCACCCCCAGGCCGCGCTCCAAGATACCGAGACCGCGGTTAACATCAGTGAGGCCCCACGCCCGAAGCACACAGATACCTCTCCAGACCCTCGACGCCAGGCGTCGAAAGTCTCTGGGGCCCCCAAGGGACAGGGAAAACATTTTTCCACGCACGGAGAAGGGGGGAAACAGCGGAAAGCACAGCCTTCCACCCCTGTAAAGCCTAAGCAGACAAGCAAACACAAGTCTACCCTTGAAAATAAATCACCTGCTAAAGTAATACCCTGTTCCAGGGAATGGTCCAGTGAAGACATAGACAGGGTTATGTCTAGGATGTCTTCCTTGGCTGATTTTTATGATAAGAACCCAGAACACTTTCTTTCATATAACCCTCAAGGGGCCACACCCTCAGGCTCCTCCGATCCTATCCCGCTAAGTAAAGAGCCCCGGGTCGAAAGACCTGAACCCTTCAAGGTTCAGCCTTACTCCACTCCATATTCTACTCCACTCCCCAGTTATCAGGGACAAGTTTTCCCTGAAGAGGACCAGGAGTTTGCATTTATGGAAGAACAAACCGGGACAGATTACTATGCAGAGGATGAGGACCTGGAGGAGGGAGAAGATGAGCAGGAAATTTACAGAGTAGATTCCCCAGTACAAAGCGAAGCCCCAGTTACTGACTCTCCAGTTGATAACCAGCCCCTCCTTAACGAGGTTCTCGCTCGAGCAGCGGAACACTTCCACATCGACACCCACGGTGTACAGGAGGAAAGGGACTTCGCGGAGGAGTTTGTAGGAGAGAGAAGACCGGTCGCTCAGACCATCCCTATCCTCAAATCCATCCAACGAAGAATAGATCCTTCCCTGGTGAATCCTAACCTCACCAGAGCTGTCAACCCCAGAATTGAAAAGATTTTCCGGGCAGCCCAGTCTGACCCTCTGTATATAAAGGGACATCTTAAACCAGATTCCCTAGTGGTGACCAACACTAGAAAGAGGGCTGGCACGCCCTTATCTTCATCAGAAGCTCCTCCCGACAAGGAGAGCAAAAAACTTTACGGGTTTGGCAGAAAGGTAGCCTCAACGTCCGCCTACCAAGCAAGGATTGCGAATTCCACCACCCTGTTGGCTAGTTACAATTGCCATCAATGGGAAGAAGTCGCGGCGCTCATTGCCTCTGCTCCAGAACCGTTAAAGGGCCAGCTGGCTCGGATCTCGGCAGAGGGGAGAGCCGTGTCTGGTTGCATTTTAAAAGCAACTTTCGACGCCGCTGACAACGCAGGGAGATTGATAGCAGAAGGTACTGTTATCAAGAGACATGCGTGGTTACGGCAGTCGGGATTCAAGACAGAAACCCAGGCTTCTTTAATAGACAAGCCAGTGGAACCCGACCTATTGTTTGGGAAAGCGGTCGAAGACGCACTTAAAAATGCCAAAGATGAATATGAGACTCTCAAATCCCTTGGCCAGCTTACCAACAAACCCCCTAACCAGAGGGGGAACAATAATTTTCGTCGCCCACGCGGCCAAAATTCACAAAGAGGCAACTATGCCCAGGGACAAGGTACACAATGGAATAACAACCAGCAGTCTACCCAGAGTTACGGCAGGGGTAACAAGAGAGGTCGTGGAAGAGGCAGAGGCAGCCCCAACAAGGGCGGGGGCACGCCTCCACCAAAACAGTGACGCTCAGTTCAGGGTCCCTTGCCACGCAACCCCAGTAGGGGGACGCATTTCCACCTTCACCCAGGCTTGGGAAGGGATCACCTCAGACAGATGGGTGCTGTCAACAGTATCCGCAGGATATTGTATAGAACTACTGCAGCGTCCCCGGAATCATCCTCCACGACAAAGAGTGCACTCCCTAGAGCATCAAAGGATCCTTCTCGAGGAGATCGCCATTCTGCTAGAAAAGGACGCGATAGAACTCGTCCCAGGACACCAGGTAAACAAGGGTATCTATTCAACTTACTTCCTTGTGCCAAAGAAAGATTTGACAATGCGCCCAGTATTGGACTTACGGCCTGCCAACAAATATGTCAAGCCCCAAAAATTCCGTATGACCACGCTACAAGAGGTAATCCCCCTCCTAAAAAAGGGGGATTACATGGCAACCTTGGATATGAAAGATGCTTATTTTCATATTTCCATGCTCCCAGCGCACAAAAAGTACTTGCGCTTCAAGGTGGACAGTCGCCACTACCAATTCAAGGTACTGCCCTTCGGGATAGCTTCAGCACCAAGGGTATTCACCAAGGTACTGGCGGTGGCGGCTGCACACCTACGCAGGGAAGCAATCCCGGTGTACCCTTATCTGGACGACTGGCTCATAACGGGGGAAACCCCAGGAATTTGCAGGTCAAACATTCAGAGGACTATCGACCTCCTCCACGAATTAGGCTTCTCCATCAACGAGAAAAAGTCAAGTCTAGTGCCAAGCACCTCAAAACAGTTTCTAGGAGCTATCCTAGATACTCAGAAAGGATTGACCTTCCCTTCGGAAGAGAGAATTCGGAATATACTTCTGCAAATTCCGCATTATCAGTCAGGTCAACAGATAACAGTACGCAAAGCTATGCGGTTACTGGGCATGATGGCGTCATGCATTTACCTGGTCCCCCACGCGCGTCTGCGCATGCGTCCCATGCAGGAATGGTTGGCGAAACAGTGGTCTCAGGCAAGTGGTCATTGGGACGATCTAGTGGTCGTTTCGCCAACACTCGTACAGAGCCTACACTGGTGGACAAGAGAGAATCTCGCAAAGGGGAAACCCTTTTACGATCCCGAAGTACAAGCCGTGGTGACTACAGATGCATGCCTGACTGGGTGGGGAGCTCACCATCTCCACCACACAGCTCAGGGTCTCTGGTCTCACTCAGTAGCCAAGAACCACATCAATCTGCTAGAGCTTCTGGCAGTATTCCGAGCGCTAAGGGCGTTCGAGCCCCATCTACTGAACTTGTCGGTGCAGATCAGGACGGACAGCACGACAGCCATGTTCTATCTGAACAAGCAAGGGGGGACTCGTTCGCCAAATCTGTCCAAGCTTGCCCAGAAAATATGGATATGGGCACTCAGACGGAACATCTTCCTGTCATCGCAACATGTTCCAGGGGAGCTCAATTCCCTAGCGGATGCTCTAAGCAGAAACTCCCTCCCAGAAGAACACGAATGGGTCCTTCACAGAGACGTAGTAGAAGATCTCTTCTCTCAGTGGGGTTTCCCCACTATAGACCTATTCGCCACAAGCGAAAACAAACAATGCCCAGGATTTGCATCCAGGTTCCCCCAGCCGGACTCCCAAGGGAATGCCCTGTGGATGAACTGGTCAGGGATGTTTGCGTACGCTTTTCCACCAACTCCTCTCATCAGGAAGGTGGTGTACAAGATGAACAAGGAATCTATGACGCTCATCCTAGTTGCTCCCATGTGGGCGAGACAACCATGGTTTCCACACCTACGCAGGATGGCGGTGTGCGAACCCATCAGACTCCCAGCCTGGTACAACCTACTGTCCCAGCAACAGGGTCAAACAGTGCATCAGGAACCCAACTCTATGAACCTAGCAGCATGGCTCCTGAAGTCATAGAGTTTGGACATCTCAAATTACCACAGAGGTGTATGGACATTCTAAAGGAGTCCAGGAAACCAAATACAAGGCACTGTTACTTTGATAAGTGGAAAAGATTCGTTATCTGGTGCCAGAATAAACAAATCAACCCGGTTGATTGCACTCCTTCCAACGTTGTGACATACATGCTCCACCTGCTGGATGCAGGGTTGGTTTTTAACTCGCTGAAAGTACACCTGGCAGCCCTCTCGGCTTACACCACATCCCATAACAAGGTCTCGTGGTGGAAAGTACCAGTGGTTAAAGCCTTCATGGAAGGAGTAAAGAGACTTCACCCTCCTATTTCGAACCCACCGCCAGGATGGGACCTCAACGTGGTGCTAGCTAAGCTCATGGGACCCCCATTCGAACCCATGCATAAAAGTAGTCTCAAACACCTGACTTATAAAACGGCCTTCTTAGTAGCCATTACCTCCATAAGAAGGGTCAGTGAAATTCAGGCTCTGTCAGTGCAGGATCCTTTCTTTACTATCCACAAGAACAAACTGGTTTTACGCACACACCCTAGGTTCTCACCTAAATTCATATCCAAGTTCCATGTAAACCAGTCCATCGAGCTTCCGGCTTTCTTCCAGAACCCGCAAAGCTCGGCTGAGGTGAAACTACACACCCTAGATGTGCGTAGGGCGGTCCTATACTATGTAAATAAAACCAGACCGCTAAGGAAAACAGATCAACTGTTTGTCTCCGTAGCTACAGGCAGAGAGGGGGATCGCGTCTCTAAGGGCGCTATCTCGAAGTGGATTATCAACTGTATACAGCTGTGTTACTCTCTTTCTGACAAGACTCTGCCTTTTACGCCAAGGGCCCACTCTACTAGAGGCATTGGTGCCACTCTGGCTTTCATTGCAAATGTTCCCCTCGACACCATTTGCAAAGCGGCTACTTGGAGCTCTATTCACACTTTTACTCAGCATTACTGCATTGACACTCATTCCAAGACAGATACACAAGTGGGACAAGCGGTTCTAAGACACCTGTTTGCTCATGACCCTTCTCACATCCCACCTCCTTCTTCTGGTACTGCTCGCTAATCTATGCACAGCATGTGATCTAAGCAGATTCCACAAGCCTCAGAAGGGATACATTACTCACCGTAATCGTATTTCTGATGCTTGTATCTGCTTAGATTCACATGCGACCCACCCTTCCTCCCCTCCGAGAGAAGGCGCATGATTGCTTGTAGTCTTACCTTTTCTGTCTATCTGCTTGGATTATCTGTACTCACGCTACTCCTCATGCTTCCTCATGTCAGAAAAAATACAATCTGAGGATCCTACACGCGTGAGGGATCTTGGGTACAGTGGACGTCACACTAGGGATAGTATTACTGGCACGCCTGTGTCGACGCCCATTTTCGACTTTCGAAAAACAAACTGTAATACTCCGCAGCTTCCACTAGATGTCGGCCTATGCACAGCATGTGAATCTAAGCAGATACAAGCATCAGAAATACGATTACGGTGAGTAATGTATCCCATATATATATATATATGTGTATGTGTATATATATAATCAACAGCTGAATGAAGTGGAACCCCCGCCCCCACTTAAACCTAACCAGAGAAATTCAAAGGGATTTATGTGGTGTTGAATTATGTGAAAATTGGTTTATGATGTTGCAACATACTAGCATTCAAAGGCATTGTGTTTATAAAGTCGAAAATGGCATTACCATGTTACAGTATGGTGGCAAAGCACAGAATGAACAATGAGATATTCTATATGCAGACAGAAAATTACCTGGGCTAAATGCCTTTAACAAAAATGCATGTACTTAAATTGTAACTAAAGATGAAGAACTGAGTAGTGCTCAAAGTCTACAAAAATGAGCTCATTTTAAAAGTTGAGACTTTCAGGGACATAAGCCTTCAGAAACTTGATTAAGAAGCAGAAACCAGACAGGCCTGGTCGAAACTCGTATCTGAAAAGTCCAGCTGCACAATTATAAGTTGAACCGAGCACCGAGACAGAGTGAGGAATGCATGGTAGAACGTAATTCATTGTTGAAGGGTTTAGTCCAATTAAAATTAATTGGACAATGAGCTAATGTAACAATGTAGTTGCTTAAGACTGTGCAGGGAGAGGTGGGGGCATTCTGCTCCCTCCCATTTTGCTATAAATGTCTGTGTAATGCTGGGAGGCAAGTTCTCTTGGAGGCAGGGAACTTGGGCACAGTTGTTAGGGCTGCACTGTCAGCTATGATGTAATAAACCCTTATGAACTTAACAGTCTCTGTGCTGATCCATTTGAGTGGTCCATATTGAATTGTGGTGGAGTATTTGAATGCTTCACCCCAACCTCCTCAAGGTGCAGCTACTTTGTCTTAAGTTATTCGAGGGCCAGCCCTGATCCCACGGGCCCGTCAGAGTTCAGTAGGTCCTCATTTACATTTGGTAGCAAGAGGAAGGTTTCTGACCATCGATTGATTAAAAAAATGTCACATAATGGCCATTGACAAAGTAACTTTAGGTCTTCGGCAATATCACAAGTAATTTGCCATTTCGAGCCGAGTGGACTGTGAAGTTCCCCATAGACAATGACTGCAGGTGGGACCTGAAGGGACCCGGCACATCTCGGCGGACCAGCAGACCAGACGGTAACCTGAAGAAGGCGGTGATCGAGAGGGGGGAGAACAGAAGGTGAGTGAAAAACTGCCATAGCCAAAAGAGACAGGTAATGGCAGCCAAGATATGGGAACAAAACAAATATGTTAAATGCATTTAAAAATTAAAATATTAATGAGGGACATGCATGCAAGTGTTCAGGGTTTGTGTACATGTGACGCTATGTATGTGTCTAAATTTGTATGTTGAGGTATGTGGCTCGCTTTGTGGCATAACTATTTGCATGCACAGTTAAAACAGTGGAACTAGTATAAAAATGATATTTTAAGCCGAATAAAAAATTGGCGTCAAGCCAAGGTTTTGAAATTGCATCAAAAGTACTGGTCAAGATATTTTATTTTAAAAGCACTCAAATTTGTGGCGATTGCAGCCCAAAAAGAGGTAAAACAACCTGTCAAAAGTGAAAAATGCTGGTACACTTTTAGTGAACACATTGTGTTTCAAACCAGCAGCTATGGAGTTAAAGTTGTATTTACTTGTAGCAGGCAAGATAATTGATAGATCGTGCTAAGAACCATACGTTTGCACATTGAAATAGCTGAGGGATGGTGATTTATGGAAGTACTGTTCTCGTGCATTAAGCGCATTGCGCGGTAAAGGAATGCAACATGTGGCAATGTTTTAACTCTAAGGTGTAGGGGAGGTACGGCTAAGAACCAGGAATTGCCAGCCTGAAATGTGTACAAATATAAAAAATGCTTAAAGCAAAAACAGAGCTCTGGTTTTGTTAGAATGTCTGCATGAAGTTGCAAGTGGGGATTAAACATAGTGGGGTTGTTTTCTTGGTGTTTTTACATCAGAGCAGACAAGAGAAATGAATCAAGGCCCCTCCACTAAGAGCCTACGAGAGAGAACGCGGTGATCAAGCCAGAAAGGAATGTGCAAATTAGCAGCCCTTACAGATGAGCACAGAGAACGCTCTCCAGGTGCGACTTGCGAGACGGTCTAAATCACACAGAATCTTATAAAAGACAGGCAGCCAAATATTTACGTGGGATGGCTGGTAAACGCAGGGCTCAGATCTGGCTGGGTCATCACATGTTTTCATTTTTGACTCGTGGTGGGCATGCTAGCAGCCGATGTATTTGTGAGGCTATTTCAGTGAGCTATAAAATGTTTGAGTGCATGTGTGTTAGAGATTGCATTTAGTTTCAAAAGACAGAGTGCATTGCATGTAGAATGAATGTGTTTTATGATAGAGCAGCCCTGCAATTGTAGAAAAAGGGCTTGATTACATATTAATGCATCTGGCCTGTTGTGGAAAACATTGCAAGATTCTTTAATTTTAGTACTGGTAAGCGGACATCCCAGCTCTTAAAAGCCGGATGATTCAAGCTAGCATTATGATAAGGATGAATGAGCGCGGTCGAGAAAACATCTGTTGCGCGCTGCCAATGAGGTTAACAAGACATGCATTCTTACTAATAACCTGTGCGCTTCTCTCATGAGAGGCATCTATATGGGAATATTCAGTATTACCTAGAGACCGTACTCTCTATGAGACATACTATGCTGCTGTTCAGCATTCAAGTTAAGCATGTTTTCGCCCTTTTGAGGCCACTACCCTCTCCATTCTTGCGCTATTCAGAATGAGAAACAAGAAACATTTGAAGGCCAACATTAGTAAATTTGCAAAGAGGTTACTTCACTTCTAGTATAGAACCAAGATACCGTTCGCATCTGCAAAAGTATGCAACCCGCACTTCCAAACCTGACAACTTATAAAAACCAAAATATCACAGAAGGGGGTTACACAACGTGGGAATGATGTTAGCATCAGTTCTCCATTATTAAAGGGATTTCCCGCATGAGTGTAAAAACCTCGCAGAAAACAGCACAGTAATGCAAGGGATCCTATATGTTTTGACCAGGATCACTGTACCGTCTGCTGGCATAACAAGGATGCAAGCATGAACACATTTGCTGCACAGTCTCGAATTTGCACACTGGGTTGCCGCTGGGACGGATATTCTATGCACATCTTTTTAGGGAGTGCTCAGGTTTTAAAAATGCCCAGCTGAGCA
This sequence comes from Ambystoma mexicanum, assembly GCF_040938575.1. Taxonomy (NCBI): domain Eukaryota; kingdom Metazoa; phylum Chordata; class Amphibia; order Caudata; family Ambystomatidae; genus Ambystoma; species Ambystoma mexicanum. The sequence continues at coordinate 545,816,317 of NC_090927.1, forward strand.
AGCCAATTTTAACCCCTATATGGTGCAGGAACAGTGCTGCAAACCCAAGTAATTGTGCAGGTATATTTGTGAGCTTCAGATTTAAAACCGGTTCAGCCCGCCTCACTGGGATGTGCCCTTCTGATCCTTCACATGAACACATATCCCTACAATAAGTGCTTAACACACTGAGACAACTTCTGAACCCCCGCAGATGAATACGGATTTTAACTTTGGCAATTGCGCACGATCAGCAATGTTCCCAAAAGGGAAAGTAACGCTACACAAATCGTGTTACCCAAACTATGTATTCCACAATGAAAACAAAAGGCAGAATGTACTTGTCAAAACCGACAGGCAATGTGTTTGAAGCCTCAGTAGGATGCAATCAAATTTTCCTGGAATGAGCTATTCAAGCCCAATGTAAACTGGAATCTTGCTTTAGATCAAGCAGCATTGTGGGGGCCCTGGACAGCCACCCCATGAGCCCTCCAATAAAAACGTCTCTGGGGTCTACTATCGTGTGGCAAGGAATGAGCGATTCCTAGTAGCACGGAGCATGCAGAAGCCCATAGGCATTGTGGTGCTAGTGAAAAGAAGGGGCTTGCAGATTACAGTAAAGGGCATACACTATGGGCAGCGTGATTGTGGTTATTATGAATGGGCTGCATGTTGGGCTCACACTGGGTGGAGTATGTTGTGTAAGGGCACAGCATAGTGGTTAGGTTAGTGAAAGGGGAATGAGTGCAGAAAACTGCTGGGAGAAAAGATGGAGGTAGATAGCCAAGGCGGGGTTGACAATTGTGCGAGAAATCCACTAGAAAAAGCATTCCATGATTTGGGGACGAGACGGGGGAGCTTAGCCCTGTGGCATTAGTCCTTTTGGTGAATGGGGACAGCAGTGGGTAACAAGGAGTCCATGAGCAAGAGCACTGGGGAGCATCGCAGGATTCAAGAAATGCTTGCTTCTCGCATTACATGTCGAAAAAGCTTCTCACCTAGGTAGGCCCTGCAGTGACACGTGTGTGTTTATGTATGGTTAAGTGCTGTATGGAAATAGAATGCTAGCGGTAGTGGTGATTTTTAACTTTTATGTTGCAGAGTGAGCACGCATAAATGAATTGTTAAATGAGAATTTATGTCCTTGTATAGGAAGGGGGAATTCAAAGCTGCGTGACCATCCTGCGCACCTAATGGGGAAACCAATGATGACAATGAAACAGGTCTTGGCCCCATTTCGATTCCTTTACATTGTGGGGTGGCAAGCAGCCTAGTGCAGGTAGCCAATCTGGCCCTGGCCGAGCATCACAGAAAATATTGGCTGGGTCATTGCGCCAGCAGTCACAGTGATACATACATACAGGACTGCCAGCAACTTAGGCAAATGGAATATGGCAGTATATGAATGTCGCTTTCTATAGCATGCATGGCTCTGAAGGAGCCAGCGAATGGAGGTCATAGCTTAATTTAGCTGTCTCCTCGTGCTCAACCCCTTTCAGGGCTAGCAGAGATTCTGTAAAGGGCAGAGTCTGTGCATATCTGTGAATGCCACCAGCCACATACATGTCACTCAATGGGGTGCTGTTGTAAAAACAAGGAAAAGATTTTGAGACTGATTACCCCAAAAGGAAATACACCAAACGCAGGTTACAGTGGAACATACAAAGATCTTTATATTACACTGAAAAGTTTCAAAGGACAATGTAACCGATAAGCTATCAGGCCCTCAGTACAACACCGCAAACTCCAGCATGGTTCAGTGTGCTCAGTGAGTGGCACTGTACATTAAAATAGTCTCGCTTTATATACCTTTGAAAACGGGATGTTTAACCCTACTGCGAGTTATTATTGGTTAATGTATTACAGATCTAGGGTTCACGCCGAGTTCACGTGTCTGTACATTTAGGGTTTGCCTTTAATACATTCGCCAACAAGCCTCAATGACAATAGTGTATTTTCTCGCAGAGCCTTCACAAACAGTTTTTATACAATGTAGTCAAACAAGTGTCCACAGTTCAGTATTTGGATACATTGTATTTGACATATGCTCGCAGATTAGCTTAATTGACATAGATAATCCTCTGCACGCAGGTCAGTCAAGGACAAGGTCTCAGTTCATGACCCCCACATGTGGCTTGCGGGCAAGTTACACATTAGAGTGTACACGGAGGTCAAGACGGCCATGTTACATTCGGAATGACACTGTCCATCATTTTAGACACCGGGTGACTGTACAGAGAGAACCTAAAATGGCGGATAGACCTAAAATGGCAGTTTACATTAACTCTGAGGTCAAGACCTTGCGACGCAGATTTCCTTGCAAATGGCTTAAAAGCAACTTGGCGTAGGCCAATACACGTATATTCATCAAATCGGAGGCACAATATAATTTCCTGTTCGACACTGTTCGGACATGTGGCCTTTATACCCTTTGGTTGCAGACACTTTTGGCTCAAGATATGGCTGTAAATCTGATATGTGGACCTTTAGTTAAGTTTATTGTGTGTGTGTGTGCATTGTATGGCAGAGGCGCAGTGTCCCCAGTTTCTGTGAACTGCCTTTGGGGTTGTTGATAGGGGTTTTATTTTGGAAAATTATATTGTTGTGCATTATTTGTTAATGCTCTCACATTAGTCCAGACCAGGTGTCCGCAAGCGGGGAAACACCATTGCAGACATTTCAGTGGATTCCAGGCTGTTTAAGACTCCTAATTAGACCAGGATTTGTGATGTCATATGTCTGTGGGCTTGTACAGTAAATGGCACATCTTGGAAGCCATTTTTTCCAAAATGCCTTGCAGAAGGAGAAGCCACCGGTGCACTGAGTGGTATGAGGTAGCCTAGCTCACTCCCTAATTCCCGCCAAGATATGTACGCCCGCCAACTTCCAAGTCACCAGCCGCCACTGGGCTGAACTGACCCTAGCAGCATCATCAATTAAATGAACCAGTGCTGTGTAAAACTTACATTTGTAACTTTAAAAGAGTAGCCTTTCCTCCATGTTTGGCCATTGAGCAGCTCATCTGGCACAAAGTCATGTGTATTCTTTCAAAGAATGCTGAGAGTTGCAAACTGCAGCACTCTGCACTTTAAGACCTCTGAGGATTTTGTCAGATACCCACAAGGATGGCGATGGAGTAATACAATTTAACACCGATAATGACGAGAATTGAATGAGCAGGTGGGGTAAGCATGGCGGGGAAGGAAAGGGCCGGAGGCATTAGCAAGGTAGTGAAAGGGAAGTAATGACACAGGGACGTCACTCCACCAGAATGATAGAGATAGTGGAAGCGACATCTCAGTGACCCCTGGCCTCTGATGATACCACTATAGGAAAAGTTTTAAACATTTTTTATTCTTGGGATAGCAAAGGGGACCGCGTGGCAACAAGGGTTTCCTCTGGGGGTGCAGCCATGACCCCTGGCGACCCCCAAATGACGTCCCTGAATTGGCAATCCAACGATAAAGTGCAACAAACAGAGTGTAGCATGTAACCAGGCATGCATGATATGAGCAAGGGTTATTTTAAAGCTACAATAGTAGTGTTAGAATTAAAAAGAGATGGTGATAAACTTCATGAGATGAGCGAGTGATTTTACATGGGGTTTTAAAATCAACGTGCAGACAGGGGCAGGCACTGCCCTATAGCTGAATGGTCTATTGCCATTCATGAGTTCTATCATTTTTTTTATTAGAATGCCCCCTGAAATTAAAGGTTACTGGATCACCTACGACCTGCTTTTGGGAAATTTGGGGATAGCACACATGTAGTTAAGAGGGTTTTCGGGGTGCTCCTAAAGACTCTTTCGAGGAGCTCCACCGTGATTGGTAGGACAGTCTGCATGGACCAGGTTTGGTAGTTTACAATTTTGAGGCCTTGTCAGCCGGAGTGGAGAACATTTTTATTAAATAGGGAAAAACTTCCAGTTTGAGACGGGCGGTTGAGATTCTGGAACCATAGGAATTAGATGAATGAAGAAAGACTTGAATGACAAAGCGTGAAAGCCTGATGACAGTGTTGTGGTTACCAAGGAAAGCATGATTATTTGGGGCCTGCTTTAGCTGAACACAATCAATTGTGAAGGCATGAACGCGGCAGAAGGCCAATGAGATTGGGTGAGTGAGAAGTAAAAGAATTCTATTATTTTTGCAAATTAACATAGCCAGCGGTATGACCTGGCAAAGAAATAATGACATATTTTGGAAATTCAGGCGCAGGCTGCGAGTTATAAACAGGAGGTAGAAACAGTTGGCCTCCAGGAAAATGAAGGCGGCCATAAAATAGGGGATTATGACAAATAAATAAGAGCGAGCAGGATGAAATAAGAATCATGAAGCATAGTAGTGGTTAACGTAAGGATACCGGGAGGGCACCCGAGAGAAAAACGGTAAGATACCGGGAGGGCACCCGAGAGAAAAACGGTAAGATACCGGGAGGGCACCCGAAAGAAAAACGGTAAGGATACTGGGAGGGCACCCGAGAGAAAAACGGTAGGATACCGGGAGGGCACCCGAGAGAAAAACGGTAGGATACCGAGAGAAAAACGGTAGTATACCGGGAGGGCACCCGGGAGAAAAAGTAAGGATACCGGCAGGGCACCCGAGAGAAAAAGTAAGGATACCGGGAGGACACCCGAGAGAAAAAGTAAGGATACCGGGAGGACACCCGAGAGAAAAAGTAAGGATACCGGGAGGACACCGGAGAGAAAAAGTAAGGATACCGGGAGGACACCCGAGAGAAAAAGTAAGGATACCGGGAGGACACTCGAGAGAAAAAGTAAGGATACCGGGAGGACACTCGAGAGAAAAAGTAAGGATTACCAGGGGGAAACCTGAGACAAAAACGTAAGGAATACCGGGGGGGGGGGGCACCCGAGAGAAAACAGTAAGGATTCACCTTGTTCCTGCGCTTTAAAGAGCGGTCAGAAGAAACGTGAACCCAGAGCCCAAATAATTGGGGACAATAGGCTACGGTGACGATTAAAGACGGCACAAATGGGGTTCGTTTAAAACCCATGTCGGGGTATTCATTAGAAGGCAGGTATATGTGTGTCCAGCTGGTGTTTGTTTAGTCTGTCAAGTGTCTGTTATATATATCCTGTTGTATGTCAATTGTAAGGAATTTTGTCTCCTTGTTGGTTGAAAGCAAAAAGTGAATGCGATTCTACAGTTGAGAAGGAATCGCACATAGATTGATGATCTCAAGTAAATTCGGGGAAGAAAAAAATAATAATAATAAATTGCGGGAAGGGGCTGGATTGAAGCTCGCTGCATTTGATGCTCGCTCATAGTAATGGGAGGTTTGGACTCACATAAGGATATCAATAAAATCAGAGATAAGCCTGGGAAACATACTCCAATTGGAGAAGTGGGTTAAAGGTACCGCCCACAAGATGTTATGCCGCGGCCACAAATTGAGCCTTAACCTAAAGCCATTTTACCACGCATGGCAACTTACTTACATGCCACATATACAAACAAAAATTTAGAAAAATGCTATGCTGCTCTCGAATTGTAAAAATATAAGAGCAAGGAAAGGAGGTAGCGCCTCCAGCAGCTTGGTTGAAATATGCACTGAGGAGGTGGGGGGTTAAGACACCTGCAGCAATGCCTGCCCCGCCTGAAACGGGAGCCGAGGGAAGTAAGCCTAGGGGACTTTGCCCATTAAAGAGAGCTAAAAGCAACCACAGGTTATAGTAACCCCGCTTATGAGTCACGATCATACAGTAGTAGCAAAAAGCAAGAGAAGGTTAAGGACAAGAATCTCACATCCCTAGCCAAGGGACAAGGGGAGACACGAAGATGCGTTAATGAAGGAGGGGGGTCAAGCACTGACAAGGGCATCTCTCAACAAGGGAGAGAGGGGAGGAAGAGGAAAGAAAGTGAAGATAGAACTGATGAGGTAGCATTTACAAAGGACGAATGGATGGGGGGACAAATCCCATTGAAACTCGATGGGAGACTTAAAGAGAAGTTAGATGAGGCACAGAGGAAGAAGAACGAAAAGGAGTTAAGGGACGGAAGGTTAAGAAGGAAAGTTATGCTAGGGCGAGAACAGCTTTATCGCAAAGAGCAAGGAAAACAGCTTGATCGCAAACCAAAGAGCAGCCTATGAACGTGACAGACAGAAACCGCAAAGCAAGAGGTGGGGGCATTCTGCTCCCTCCCATTTTGCTATAAATGTGTCTGTGTAATGCTGGGAGGCAAGTTCTCCTGGAGGCAGGGAACTTGGGCACAGTTGTTAGGGCTGCTTTGTCAGCTATGATGTAATAAACCCTTATGAACTTAACAGTCTCTGTGCTGATCCATTTGAGTGGTCCTTATTGAATTGTGGTGGAGTATATGAATGCTGCACCCCAACCTCCTCGAGGTGCAGCTACTTTGTCTTAAGGTATTTGAGGGCCAGCCCTGATCCCATGGGCCCGTCAGAGGTCACTAGGTCCTCGTTTACACGTCCACAGTACAATAATCCCCCCGGGGGTGGTGCACCGAGGGAGGATCACATGGGGAAGGAAGGAAGCCCCCTATGAGATTGGGGATGACTATTCTCAGGAAATGCAGTATGCCTCTGCTTCACTACCACTAACTCCTTCACCCCCCACTTGCCAGAGCCAATGATCTCTATTGTCAAGTTAGTCAAACTAAAATGCTTGACAAGACTGAAATGCCAAACAAGTATTTTGCATCTAGTTTTAAAACGAGCACTGAGAAGAAGATGACAGTTGGAGGATTACTGTGGAGAACCAGCCTGAGCGGTCTACCTTCTCACAGGATGTCCTAGCTCAAACGAAAGCAACAAACAAGCGCTGGAGTTAAAAATGAGCCCAGCTGGGATGCAAAAGAAAAACAATCCTCTGAGGGGGAACTGCGGGAGCCGTCCACCAGGCCAGGTGACTAGAGCCGAAAGGGAGGCTGTGAACGGAGGAAACAGAAAACACTGGCCTGGTCCAAGCTGGAAGGACCACTCGTGCCGCTGCCGAGACGAGCCTCCGGATGCCGCAGACCCTGATGAAGCGCCTGCGAGGAAGGACACAACCCCGCGCAGAGTCAGATGTAGGCAGAGCTGTTGCAGATCCCGCTGCTTACTTGATCACTGCCGGAGCCTCGAGAAGCAACACAGCTACTTGGGGGAAACAGTACCTAAAACGAAGATTACAGGTATGCGGGTTACCCGAGAGGAGTTGGAGGTCCGGGGAAGCACTGGGATGAACAGTGAAACTGAATTAAGAGGATCTGGGACCCTGAATGGACATTGCAAGTCTAGGACCCACCTCCACATGGAACTGAAAGTATAAGAGGGTCTGGGACCCCGAGAATAATGAGATGGGAATCATATGTTTGGCAGGGGAGTGAACCAAATAGATAAGACACTGAAGTGCAAGTCTGAGACCCACACCCATATGAGAAGCCAAGAATAAGACAGTCTGGGATTGATTGAAAAAGGAACAAATGGGGGCGGTGGCTGATGAAAGTATGAGCCTGCTAGATCTAGCAGCCCTAAGCCAAGAAAACGACAAACAGCCCCTATTTGGCACCATTTTGAAGCTGGATACCAAGCGCTTCACAGGGGAACATGCTGAGAATGTGAAGGTGCAGTTTGGTGGTGATCTGTGTTGGAGGAGCCTCGTGAGGAGGAGGGGCCCACAGCCCCCGTTACCTGCCTCCAGCGAGACGCGGAAAATGGCGTCCGGGCCAAAAGGTGAATGTGAAGAACGATTGCGGCCGCAGCCGTGGGAGTGCCAGGGAAGAGGACCCAGCTGCGCTCATGAGGCGGCTGCAACTTAGAGTGGCTGGAAAGAGGAGGAACCGGTGTAGGAGCCCCTCTGGGTGAAGGTGAGTGAGGATTTTCCCATCTGCGGCACCTTTGAAGCGGCCCAGATCGAAGCTGCTGGAGCCCGCGGCTTGCTCGTTCCCAGTCAGGGAAGTAGTGGGCTGTCCCCGGACGCCAGCACCTGCAACGGGAGTCAGCAGGGAGGCGACTTCCTCCCCAACCCCCACCGTCACCCCCTCAGCAACTGTGAAGCCTGCTGTCACCCTCCAGCCAAAGGCTTCTGGCAGGTGGGGGGTGAGAGAGGAAGCGTTCAGCTGGGGCGCTGCGCCCAGCAGCCCCAGCAGCAACGGGAGAGGCGAGGACTCTGCTTGGCCCGCCGACAGCCTGAAAATGGTGCGGGCATGAAGGAATCAACAGAGGCACATCACAGCCAGAGGGGGTGAGCGCTGGCAGGCATATGCAGTGCCCAGCGAGAGCAGTGGGAAGGTGGGAGCACGGGAAGGTCTAGAGCACGAACGGACTAAGCTGCAGTCTACAGAGTATGCAGGGCTCCATATGAAGAAGTTCCCATGGGATTTACAATGGGAATGAAGGGCTCCAATGGACGAGGCGAGCTCACCAGCAAGTATGGGCAGAGATAAAGCATTGCCCAGCAGCAGTGAAGGGGTCAGAGCCCACAGCACACCCCAATAGTGGACAGAACTCCTAGCGGGTGGATCCATCCAAGGGTCTCCAGAGAAGAGGGGGCCTTACCTTCATAGTAGGAGAAAAGATGCACCCCAACAGGCCGTTGTTGCAGTGACGGGCTGAGCTGGCGAGTCAGCACAAGGGGAGCGGAGGAGAACTGGAGTCTGAGTCTAGTAGAGAAGTCGAGGGGTGCTGATCCACGTCTTTAAGAGCAGTGAAGCCCCCTCTCGCCACACTTCTGCCCCCATTGCAATCATGCCAAGGAGATGAAGTCGGGAAAGATGAAGGACAAGCCGGCTCCATCTATTAAAGAAATGCTCCAGCAGGCTAAGCCGGCAAAAGGTCCCCCCCCCCCTCCCCAGGCTTCATAAGATGACTCAACCCGCCACGAGAGGTGATCAAGCGTTTCAGTCTATACAGAAGGAAATGGTGACCACAATGCAAGAGCTGAAAGACTCCTTTCAAGACTTATCCCGCAATGTGGTGCAGAACAAAACTAAACTGGGGGAGCTGGTGATGGCCTTTTGTGACCAGGTGAATGCCCAGGATTAATTTGAGCAGAGTGTGGCAGCGCTAGAGAGTGAGAAAACAATATATGGGTCAGAGGAGTGCCTAGGGAGATCAAGGATCAGGAGCTAGAAGATTACATCAAAGGGCTATTCCGAGAGGTACTAGGGGTGGGAGTGATGAGGAAGCCAACCTCACATTAGACCGCACGCACAGAGTGTACTCCAATTTCCAAACTCGGCAGAATCTCCTTCCGGACATCCTAACGAAAGTCCACTTTTTCAAAACCAAGAAACTGATCTTTCAGAAATCCAGAGAACAGTGCAGCATAGAGTACGAAGGGGCATCCCTCCAACTGTTCCAGGATCTTTCGCAAGGGACTATCCTTATGCTTCCCCTGATCAACTGGCTAGGGGACAAGGTGGTCTGATACAGGTGGGGGTACCCCTCCTGCATCATGTTTCAGCTAGATGGCACTCAACATCAGTTTACCTCCCTACGCGCTGCGGTTGAGACTCTTAAAATACGAGAAGTGGAGTTACACTTACCAGAAGACAGCTCCCAGGGCCCGCTTCATCCGCCTGGACCCAGTCAAGGAAACACAGGAGGAAGGATCGCCGTCGGCCCTGTATGGATAGGCGAGAAAGGAGTCTGGACATGGGAACCCTGACCTGACTCACCACCCTAGCTGAAGGAGCGTCCTAATCAATTGAAAGATAGAGAGAGACTTGGGTAAGAGGGAACAGAGCCAGCCACAGAAGGTGCACAGGTTGTACTTAGTCGATGCTGAAATGTTTCTTAGGCGACTATACGGGCACTGGGAGTGCACGCCCTCTTTCAGGCAATGTGCCTGATGCTTACCCCACACGGGGTAGTTATGGTTCAGAAGTGTTTCTTTATTTTTATATTTGGTTGTGGTGCAGCTCAGCAGAAGACTACCCAATGGACAGTTCAGGTTACAATGACAGGCCGACTATGTTGAGAGACGATCAGAACAATTGGGGAAATGCAAGGAAAAGGGGGGCAAGAGCGTGGAGGGAGTCGGGGGTGGGTATCGTAGGCCTTGAATTTAAGGTTATATGGGGATGGCAGATGTGAAGTTGTCCCTAAATGTTCAGGAGCTAAATTCACCGTGGAAACGGAAGAGTGTACTATCCAAGCTAGTTGACCTAAAGGCAGACATAGCCCTGGTCCAGGAGACTCACCTGTTGCAACGAGATTGGCCATGGTTGCGATGTCGGTGGTTCCCCCACCAGTACTTAGCATCTTTCAACCAGAATTCTGCAATTCTTAGACCGGGTTCCCTTCACTTTGAGCGGGGTAAGATCCTGAAAGATCCTTTGGGCAGATATATTGAGGTGACATTACGAGTAGCGGGCAGAGATCTCACCCTTATATCCATATACGGCCCTAACCAGCACCAAGACCAGTTTTGCACCCACCTATTCCAGCAAATGGGGAAATTCCAAAAGGGGGAACTGGTGATGGGGAGAGGGGGGGACTTTAATGTGGTTCTGGAGGGAATGGAAGACAGAACTGGTCCAGTATCCCCCACAGAAGTGGCCAAAGCTCCTACTCTTAAAGCAATTGGGGATATGGGGTTATTAGATGTATGGAGACGCCTACACCCTCCGCAACAAAACTACACGCACGTCTCATATATTAATTGTAGCTACTCTAGGATCAACTTTTTCTTGGTGTGTATCCCCCTTCTCCCTGGAAGAACCTCTGCCACTATAGAAGCAGCTTTGGTCTTAGATCATTCTCCTATAACCTTGATGTAAGATGGATATGGGATGGGGGGCGGGGGCTGAATGACTCCCTGTTGGCTGATCAGGCATTTTGTACTACAAACACAGGGAGCATAACTCAATATTTTCAGGAGAATCTCACAGGGATGTAACCCTCTCCGGCGTGTGGGAGGGGATGAAACCTACGCTGAGGGGGGGCAAATGATTAGCTTGGCTTCAGCCCGGAAGAGAGTCCTCACGGCCCAGCGAGTACAGTCAGAAGGCCTAGTCAAAGATTGGGAAACTCTGTATAAGTTAGATGGGACATGGAGGACATATAGGCAGTTGCAGTTGGCAAGGGCAGAATTAAAAGCCCTATGGGCAGACGATATATCTCTCTCATAAGCTACTCAGGACGAACCATTTTCATAATAGCACCCCGAACAAGGTGTCCCGAGTACTAGCATATCAGCTACAGTCCCAGAGGAATAGTACAACAATAGGTGGGTTAAGAGATGCCCAAGGCCAACTGCATGACGGGGAAACAGCTAAAATTGACATGATGACCCAATTTTGCACCGAATTGTACGCCGCAGAATCCCTCCAGGCCTGATGCAGGACACGTTTTTGACTGAGTCTTCCCTCCCCCAAATATCTGACGCACACAAGCAGGCCTTGGAATCACCCATAATAGAGGTCACGCAAGCAATTAGGGGCCTCCCTAGAAATAAAGCCCTGGGTACCGATGGGTTCACAGCCCTATTTTATAAACCAATTTATGTATCCCTTGTCCTTCACATGGCCGAGATGTTCAATTCCTTTTTTCGAGAGTGGATCGATCACCTCTCAATGGGAGAATCAATGCTCACATTGCTTCCTAAGCCAGGGAAAGATCCCACGTTGTGCTCCTCATACTGGCCTATAGCAGTTCTAAATTACGATGCCTGCATATTTTCAAAAATATTATCCACACGTTTAGAGGGCGTGCTCCTGGTGGTAGAAGCAACAGATCAGACGGGCTTTGTCCCCGGCCGACAGACATTTGACAGCATCCGTTGTACAGTAGAACTCAGGGTATGGGCGCGGAAACATAAACAATCACGATCCCTTCTTTCAATTGACGCTGAAAAAACGTTCGACCGAGTGGACTGGGGATATCTATTTAGGTTCCTCACAGGGGTCGGGTTTGGCCCACAGTTTAGTAAACTGGTATTAGCCAACTTTTGTTCTCGCATCAAGGTGAACAGGGTCTTGACAGGGCCGGTGGACCTGCGCAGGGGTACTCGTCAGGGGTGGCCATTATCCCCCTTCTGTTCACCTTGGCGATGGAGCCATTGGCTTGCCTAGTGCGTGCCTCAAGGGATATTAAGGGGATGGAAGCAGCGGGATACCAACATAAGCTGGTGCTCTACGCCGACGACCTATTGTTTGCTCGACAGGTTCCGGGAGGTATCAGGTTTCAAGATCAACTATTCAAAATCCACGATCCTCAATGTTACAGAAACAAGGGAAACAGTGTAGCGACAGAAGTCTAGTTTTGAATTCTCCTGGGCATCACACTCAATTAAATATCTAGGGGTACACCTCACAGCCAGATATACCGACCTATATGCAGCAAATATCCCGCCCTTACTGTGGCGAGCCAGACAGGACTTGGAGCGCTGGGGAACATCCGAGATCTCATGGCTGGGTAGAATAGCAGCCATCAAGATGACCTTACTGCCAAGATTGCTATACATGTTTCAGGCGCTTCTACTGTGAGTTGCCAGGGCGGTGCTGAAGGAACTACAAGCAAAGGCTTTCAAATTCATCTGGTCTAAAAAAGTTCCCTAGGGTAGCCAGGAGCACACTTCTGACAGCAACAGCAGGGGGATTAGCGGTGCCAGACATTGAGAGCTACCTCTTTGCAGCCCAAATCGCACCAGTACTAGAGAGTGAAGCAGCAGGGGACAATCCAAAGCATTGCGTCACGATTGAGAAGGAAGCCTTAGGATCCCCTATTCATCAGTGGTGCTAGATCTCCCCAAGGAGTAGAAAATTGGGTAGGAGAAGTCTCCTAACAACAAATGCTACCCTGGAGTACTGGGACACGGCCTTACGGCACTATGCCACCACCACTTTCCCTCACCGTTGACAGGTGTATGGGGTAACAGTGATTTCCTCCTGGGTATGAGCAAAGGGAAATTCCTTTGCTGGTCTGAAGGCGGGTTGAGTAGGCTGGGGCAATTGTTTCAGGATAACCTCCCCCTCACAATCGAACAGTGCAAGCAATCATTTCAGGTTGCGGACGCAGCTAGGTATGGCTACATTCAATTGAGGCATTGGGTGTCCCGGCTAACGTGGCAACCCAGGGGAAACGGGCCACAACCACCTTCGAGGACTTATTTATAGGGGACCCACCAACAGCAAAACTGGCAGCTTTATACAGGGTACTGACCTCCAAGAGGTTTAAGGCCTCACACGGGTATATGTCTAAGTGGGAAGAGGATGTGGGCAGACCCATAGATTTATCCTGGTACAACATCTGGACAAGGGTGGGTAAAGCGTCTCAGGCGGTACACCTTAAGGAAAATGGCATTACTACATCTGTGCAGGTGGTATCTGACCCCAGAACTGCTGCATAAAATGAATCCTCAGCTTTCCCCCTAATGCTGGCACTTTGGTTCCTCCCCTGGTTCCTTTATTCACATATTCACATGTGGTTGTGGTAACCCCATATACAGGGGTTCTGGTGGAAGGTGTTCGCCCAAATTAAGGAGATCTGTGGGTTCACCCTGGAATTTGACCCGTTGGTGATGCTACTGGGCAACGAAGATACGCAGGGCCACTATAAGCCTGGGGTCAAAGGATCATGGTTGGTTACCCATTTCTTGGTTGCGGCAAGACTGGTTATAGCAAATCACTGAGCAAGGAAGAGACAGACATTAGGGAATGGTGGGCGCAGGTTTGGCATGTAGCTGCCATGAGCAAATTTGACGGGTCAATGCAGATGTGGATGCCGCAGTACCTTGCAGATTGGTGTCCACTAATCACATATGTCAGTGGGCACAATAACCACAACATCCATCACAAGCCCCACGACATGTCATTTTCGCTGATATAGTCCATGCTATGAGACTCCAAGCGTGGGTAAAGGTCATCTGATTTCAACAAACACTGCACTTGATTATATCCCAGACGTATGTGGAAATAGCAAAGGTTGGCTGCACCACATTGCAAATCGCAGAAAGCATATTTCGGTTCCAATATATCTGTTGATATTGGCTTGCTTTTCTCTTTAGTTGTTTTACATTTTGGTTGCTTTGCGCACAGATTTAATGAAGAATGCACTGCAATGTTTTCTGGTACATATTGGCGGGAACTCGTCAGGTGTAGCATCTGACTATCGAAAAGAAAATGTGCCAGCCGTTATTGAGTTGTGCAAAGGTATCAAAAGATGGGAAGACCCTGCTTTTTTTAATGGGGCAGAAAACCTTCAACGTTCAAACACGTGTAAGAGCGGAACAGAAGGTAAAAAAAATTCTTGCATGCTAGTGCACCGGCAAAGGACTTGCAGGGTATCCCAAAATAAATTAGATGGGACAACACAGAAGTTAAATAACTTAACCAAAAACATACAAACATATATTTTATGTCTAAAAGCTGCATTGACAGAGTTTGATAAATGTTATATCTCTGCTACTACCCTACTTTTTGATCGTGCAATTTGTTGTGCACATACAAAAAGACACGTACTAACTCCACTTTTTTGCTGAATTGCATCACATTTGCTCTGTTTATCTGTTGTACATTGTTTTTTCTCCCAGAAACTCTAATTGGGTATTTTTAATTCTAGTTTTTAATGATTTTGAAATAAATTCAAATATATTTTTTTATGTTTTTGGGTAGGTTATTTAACTTTTGTGTTGTCCCATCTAATTTATTTTGGGGATACCCTGCAAGTCCTTTGCCGGTGCACTAGCCTGTAAGAATTTGAATTTGAGAAATGGGGTAATTACCTTCTGTGCCGCTCTTACACATGTTTTGCAAAGGTGCAATGTATTGGTTAATGGTGTATGATGAAAATATACTTAATACAGTTTAAATTGTAAAAGAAAAAGTAACAAATAAAGGAATGTTGTATGCTTGGCAGGGGAGTAAACCAAGCAGGTACAAGCCTACATTGCGAGCCTGGTAAGTGCACCCATGTGAAAGGCAGAGGCCGGAAGTAATGAGAAACCAGAGGGTCTGGGGGCCCTATAAGAGAAATGGAGACAGTCCATGAGCAGACAATGGTTTGGCAGGTGATTAAACCAAGCTGTAGATAATTGAATGTCTGGGACCCACATAAGAAGTTGAGAACAAGAGTTAAGCACCCTGGATGTGAAAAGGACATAATGCTATGCTTGGTATAGAAGTGTGCCAAGTTTGTGAGATAAAAGTACAGTGAATCTGAGAAGCATATCCTACTGAATTGCCCAGTGACATTTACCTAAAAGGTAACAGTGCTCAGAAGCTCAAAAGAAAGGAAAGTAGAATTAGTAGTCTAGGGGAAAGGAGGACAACCCTAGCCTTGGAATCCTATATTTGTGAACATTGTTTATTTCACCAGTTTTGATTACCTGAGAGACTTTTTGAAGCCACCACAAACAATTTACTTTGGGAAGAGATCATCCTTTCACAGTTGGTTTAAGCTATTTGTCTTCGGGACAGACATAGGCGTTTGAGACACAACAGTGACGAACGTCTTGGTTTTGGGCATCCTGACAATTTCACTTGTTTTTTTTGAGGCAGGGAAACCCCTTTTAGCTTTAGCGATGGAGGCCTTTTTCCAATCCTTTCTTGATTAATGAAAGTATGTACTCAAAAATATTCCACCACCATTGTGCCAGAGCCTTACGTGTCCACCCTTACACATTGTAAATTAAATTCATTCTCTTATAAAATATATGTGCTCTTGGGCTTTGCAACAGGAATGCGTTGAGTTAAGCCGCTCCCAGGTTTCCCAATGCACTGAATTCAAGGGGTGTGTGGGGGGGAGCTCCTGAGCAGCAACAAGCATGGTCGCTTGAGACAGCAGCGCCGCGTCTCATGTTATCTCGTATCTCGGCACAGCGGTGTACGGCGACCCGCCCACCCGAACGCTGGGTACAGCTGGATTAATCGGTTGAAGTTTTGGGGTGAAATCTGCCCTTGTGGAGGTGATCTCAGCTGTGGCAGAGGAGACCACATATAATCCTGCTCCAGCCGTGTGGTGGCTGGAGGACGGCAGAGAGCAAGGGCAGAGTTGCGGTGATGAGTGGCAGCTGGAGGTGACAGAGGTCAACATTCATCTGCTGGGAACTCAAGCGGTGCCTTGTCATCTGCCTGGCTGAAGTGCTGCAATATTGCCACAGACCGTGGCAGTTTCTGTGCCGCTGCCATTTTGACTGCAGTGCCACAACAGGAGCCCAAGAGCGCACATGTCTGGTGCTGCAGTGGAGGGAAGTGTTGTGATCCTGCCCCTACACCCACTACTTACAAGGCCCTGGTTCTTCTTCCTCATATATTATATATTTGGGGGGCAGACCAGCCAATAGTTCAGCCCACACTGACCGAGTGCTGCATTCACTGAAATGTATCAGTAACACCACACATTTTGATGCCCTGCCACCTGAGCCCCGTCTGCTCTGCCGGCCGGGGGTGAGACAAATCCATTTCCCCTCATATTTCTGGGCTTACACTGCTGGGGACTGTTGACATTGTGCCGTATTGAGCTCCCATTTCATATGGACCCCATTGATCCTTTGGCTTGCTGAGCTGTGAGCTTGTTACATTAGTGAACCTTGGGTTGGGATGGTCCCTCTTCCCTGCATCACCTCTTGGTCAGGATGACTCGAGGCAATGGGAAAGGCAGGAAGGGCCCTATGGACTCACACATGGATGCCATAACATGCAATGCCCCAGTGGAGTGTACTGAGGTAGGCCTCCCCAAGGCCCTGTCCCCCGTGCACTCCAAACATGGATCCATATGTCAGCGATGCAGGCTGGCTTTGCGTCCGTGAATTTAAAACTTGCCAACATTGCGTCCACCATTAACACCATTAACGAAACTTGATAAGGAGAGCAATAGTATCACATCGGTGGAGACGCAGGTCAGTGATCTGGAGGACACGGTTGGGAGGCATGATCAGGATCTTAAAGAAGGAGCTCCTGGTGGTACGTCTGAAATGTGAAGATTTAGAGTCACGCTCCCGCCGGAACATTACAATAAGGGGATGTTCCTGAGAAGGCTGTCAGTGGCCCTATGGAGCCATTTGTTGAAGTCATCCTGCAGTCTATTTTTGTCGAGGTGCAGTTCTTGGTGGAGAGGGCACACCGATCGCTGGCCCTGGCCCCAAAGCCCAGGGCTCCTCCACGTACATTCATTGCAAGGCTTATAAACTATTACGACCAAGACCTTATCCTTAAACTGTCGATGGAGAGGGGAACGCTCCAATTCGACTCTGTGAGGGTCCACATTTACCCGGATTTCTCTGCGGGAGTCCAAGCGGCGGGGATATCCTTCTACCATGTAAAACACCTCCTTCGTGGTAGACTGGTCCAGTATGCCAAGATGTACCTTGCCAAATTGTGCATACAGCACAGGGAAGAGCACACATGTTTTAAACGCTGGATGAGGCTGCAGCATATTGTCATGATGCCTACCCCCAGGGACCCAGACCAGGTCCAGCAACCCCGGAAGCAGGCATAAAGTTATTTTGAGAAAGCCCAAAAAACCCTGCTAGGGGCTGTTTGGGTGCGGTCCTGGCGCCTATGGCGCCACGCTGATATCGAGAGTCAGTCCTGGCGCCATAGGCGCCAGGCTCATAGAGTAGAACTTACCTGATGCAGACCATGCTGCACGCTTACCTGATGCAGACCATGCTGCAAGAGCTCCAAGCCAAATGAGGCTTGGAAGGGACTATTTTACCTAGGGACTATTTTTTTACTCGGGCGGGGCTGGGGAGGAATACTTACATGGGACTACTTTGGTGGCTATTTAAACCACGCCCGAAGAGCAGCACATGCTTCGTGTTATTCTGCATCCAGCAGCGTAACGCTCACCGTGCCTGCAAGTCTGCATCCAGTCTCCTGCCACGCCCGCCTCGAGTTTGGAGCTCCTAGAAAAAGGGAGAAAGAAGGAGAAAAGGTTAGAACAAGAGCAATACCTTTGATCCTTACCTGAATTCCCGATCCATTGCGCCTTCGGGCTGGAAGAAAGAAGTTATTTTATGCGCGTCGCCTCGCCTACTGCAGCGCCGCGCTGAACTCACCGGCCTTCACAGCATCTTCACATTCCACCGCATCCTCCTGCATGTTCCCGCCGCATTCCGGCACCTAAGGAGAAGACAAGAACAGCAAGGTGAGCCAAGGGAATACACAGAGGAATATTAGTTACCCCCCCCATATACTTACCTGATTTTACCACCGGGGTACTATTCCTCTTCACAGGTCGGCGCAGCTTCTACTGCATCTTCGCCGAACCCCAGACCCTAAGGGGAAACGAAAGGACCACAAGGTGAAATAAAGGGACTATCAAGGGGAGCCCTCCTCACCACAATAGACTTACCTGATTTTACCGCCGGAGGTGTTATTCCCCGAGACTTCATACTTTATCTCAGCGCCTGAATAAGGGAGAAAGCAACAGGTTACATATTGACATTATTTATCGAACTGTGTTGGAAATACAAATCCTTACCAGAATAATACCGGTTGCCACGAGGAACTCTTCACTAGGGTCAAGCTGCAATCTGCAAGGAATCGGACAAGAGTGAAAGTCAGGCATTTGAACTCTTACGAACTACATACTTTTCGGAGTCAATATTGTTCTGGAACTCAGCAATTCCTTCGAGCCAGTGAAGCAACTGGTTATCAACGCGCCCCTGCGCTCAATGCAGGATGGAGAGCTCATCTTTTCAAACCATCAGGTGAGACTATAAGAGGGGACATCAAAGGTGATCTGTGGGGAGAACAGCGGGGGTAGGGGGATTTACACTCCACTCCACGGGTGGTTAATTCCCTTTCTCCATTTGCAGAAGAATATTCCTACGGGCCAAGCAAACAAAGCTAGGTGGGCCAGTCCAGTCCGTCATCTCGGCCCTACGCGTCACATTGGTGGAGACCGCAGCTGTCCAGTTCAGATCGACGCCTCTGTGGGAGCCAGGTGAGCGTAACACCTATATCAAGAGGGCCATACCTGTCCTGTTGGGCCGGGGTCCTAACTTTGGTCAGAAGGATCAGGCCTCCACAACAGTGCAGCCTGTGTCGGATGATTGATTTTTTTTTTTTTGTTTAAAACGTATCTTTATTATTTTTCCTTAGTGAACAGCATATAGTCAACTTGTATTAACATTTCACTGAGTTGGATGTTATGTAAGTCTCAAATGGGGTTAGGGTTCTCGTTGCCGCCTTTACGACTTCGGGGGATTTTAGCCAGTGCTTAAGTTGTTCATACCTATATCTGTTCCCTGTGGTTCTATTTGGGAGTGTGAGGCATGATTCGAATGGTCTAATGTCTTTGTTGTGGAACATTTCCCCGATTCTCGTTATGCCCACCTCCTCCCAATCGTCTGATGTACCCTGCTCCGTCCCTGGCGGGAATTGCGGATTCCTCCATATGGGGGTGAATGGGCCTAGCGTGGTGGAAATTGCGCCTTTACGTGTTTGGATGTCCCAGGCCTTCATTGTCGTGCTCAGCATTTCGCTGATCCCTATGTTGGGATATCTATGCTGTTTCTGTTTCCAGAGTAGTTCCCCCTAGAGGGGTTCTAGCCACCGCCCTATCTTGAGCCGCCCATATCTGTTCTGGGTCTTCTCCCAGCCATTCCCGAAGCACCTTTAGTTGGGCCGCTTGGTAATATTTTTGGAAATGTGGAAGCGCCATCCCTCCCTCCCTTGTTGTCGATGTTAAGACAGCCCTGGACAGTCTTGGAGTTTTCCCCTTCCACACAAAGGTCGAGATCACCCTCAGGAGTGCCCTGAAAAAAGAGCGGGGAATCCCTACCGGTAGGGCCTGGAAGTAGTAAAGGAGCCTTGGGAGAATGGTCATCTTTACCGCCTGTATCATACCCCACCAAGAGATCAGCATGGGATTCCATTTACCTATGTCACTTCTGACGTTTGACAGTAGCTGTGGGTGGTTTTTGCCGTATAGTTGTTCCACCTTGTGTGTTAGGGTGATTCCTAGGTACTTAATACCCCCTTCTGCTAATTTGAGGTTGAGTGCCCTTGCTTCTTTTTTAATCTCTTCCCCGTCACCTGCTAGTATTAGTATTTCTGATTTGTTTCTGTTGATTTTTAGCCCCGAGATGGCCCCGAATGTTTCTAGCTCTCCCACTGCTGCGGCCAACGTGCGGTCCGGCTCTTCTAAGATCAGCAGCATATCGTCCGCATATGCGGTTACCTTATGTTGCATGCCTGCCATCTCTATCCCCTTTATTTGCGTGGTTTCCCTGATTTTCATCAGTAGGGGCTCTAGGAAAATGGCGTATAAAAGTGGAGATAGTGGGCACCCCTGTTTTGTTCCTCGGGATATGTTTACCCTTTCGGTTACCTCCCCATTGATGGCCACTCTGCAGGTTGGGGTGTTGTAGTTCGCTCTGATTCTAGCAATAAAGTGTTCCCCAAATCCCATACATTGTAGTGTCTTAAATAACATGGACCATTCAACCCGGTCGAATGCTTTTTCGGCATCTATTGCCAGAAGGATTGCTGGGGATTGTTTTACTCCTATCTTTTCCACTAGGTGGATGATCCTTCTAAGGTTGTCATGAGTTTGTCTTCCTGGGATGAAGCCTGATTGATCTAAATGAATTAACTTTGGGAGAAGCGGGGATAGCCTAGCTGCTAATATCTTCGTATATATTTTGGCGTCTAAATTAATCAGTGAGATTGGTCTATATGAGGCTGGGCATGATGGATCCTTCCCTGGTTTATGGAAAACCAGGACCTTTGCTTCGTTCATTGTGGGGGTCACATTGCTGCTTTCCTTGAAGGAGTTTGAGTCTGGTAAGAACCGGGGTTAGCTGATCCGCATATTTTTTATAAAATGGGGCTGTGAAGCCGTCCGGGCCTGGGGCCTTATTCGTTGGGAGTTCAATTATTGCTTTTCTAACCTCTTCTTCCCTTATGGGGTCTTCTAAGGATTGCCTGTCGGCCGTTGTGATTTGTTGGAATGTGAGGGATGCCAGATATGTGTCTTGTGCGTCTGATTCCGGGTGGTCCGAGTTATACAGTTTTTGGTAATATTCTCTGAAGACTTCCCCAATGTCTTGTGTACGTGTCAGGTGTTCCCCTTTTGTGTCTGTGATGTTTTTGATTGTTATGTCTTTCTGTTTGGCTCGGAGTTGTCTCGCTAGTAGCCTATCTGCTTTATTTGCTTTTATGTAATATCTTTGTCTTAGGTACAGGAGGCTCCTTTCCGCTCCCTTTGTGCGTAGCATCTCCAGTTGGCCCTGAGTGTGTTTGAGAGTCCTCCTAAGTTCCTTTGTGGGTTGTGATAGAATTTTCCCTTGCAGCTCCGATATCGATCTTTACAATTCTTTTTCCCACGCATACCTCTGTTTCTCCCTTGTTATTTTCAGTGCCATTAGTTTCCCTCGGATCACTGCTTTAAACGCCTCCCAGACTGTGGAAATTGAAATTTCCCCTGTGTCATTTTCGGTGAAGTATTCTTCTATCGTTTCTCTTATGGTCCCCCCCCATTACCTTGTCCTGGATTATGTCTTCCGGCAATCTCCACCTCCACAAGCCTCTAGTTTTCCCCTGCAGCTTCAGGTCTAGCCACACGGGTGCGTGATCCGAGAGTGCAATTGTCCCCTTTTCTACCTCCTGGATTTTGCCCATGAGGCTAACAGAAGCCCACAAGTAGTCAATTCGTGACATAGAGCTGTGCACATGTGAGAAGTATGTGAACCCGCTCAGGTCCCCCCTGAGTTCCCTCCATACATTGCCCAGGGCCAATCGGTCCATTTGTTGCTTTAGCCGTTTAGAAGGTGCCCCATGGCTGTATGTCCCTCCAGCGCTTCTGTCCTTCTGTGGGTCCCAAGCTATATTCAGATCTCCACCCAAGATCACCTCCCCCCTTGCAAAGGATTCTAGTTTGTCCAGGGCGTCCCTTAAAAAGCCGTCCTGTCCCACATTGGGCGCATATACTGACGCTAGGGTGATTCTCTGTCCCTCCAGCACCGCATTGACAAAAGCATACCTACCCTCCTTATCTGTGATGGAGTCCTCCAGAATGGCGTCCCTTCTGGTCTTCATTACAATGAGGACCCCAGCCCTTTTTTCCGTGGCATTTGCTTGGGCCCAAATTGTATATCCCTTTACCCTTGCCTTTAGTTTATCTTTTTTCCTGATGTGCGTCTCTTGGAGGAGGAGGAGGTCCACCTCTTCCCTTTTAAGTAATTTCTCCAGTTTCACCCTTTTAGTTGGATGGTTCATCCCCCTTATGTTGTAGGTCACTATACGTATCTTACCCATTTAATAAGGCACAAGTTCAAAGTACGGTTGATCCCTTCCTTCGGTATTGTCCTCTGGCCGTGATCCCGGTCCCTCCTTGCCCACCCTCTGAACTCCCCTCCCCCCCCAACAGGTAACAATAACAGAACCAAACTTGTTGCCCCCGAGTAGGGCGAGGGTTCCTACTGATGCTTGGGTGTTGCGCCCGAAGCTCCCTGCCCTCCTTCCTCTCGGGGGAGATGTGCGTGGGGAATCCTAAACCCCACATTACTGTCTTATCCGATTCCAAGCCGGATGATCCATCCCGGGCCACCTGCTCCGTTTCTAGCGTGACTGTTTGTGTTCTCTTTCGCCCCCTCTCCGGAGCCAGCACGATGTTGCATGGTTGACCTCCTTTCTCTCTGTGTGTTATCCTCCTTCCATATTTGCTTCCTGCGGCCTTCTCTTCCCAGGGCCGGCCTTTTTTGCTTGATCTTTTCCCATCCGTTCGGACTTCTTCGTTGTTCTCCGCTGGGTGCTGTTTGATCCCCCTCCTCCGTATCACCTTGAAGGCCCAATATGCTGAGGCCCTCTTCCCAAGTGGTTGCTCTCGTCTGTTTACCTTCCCATGCAAACGTGAGCCCAAATGGGAAGGTCCATTTGTATCGGATTTCTTTCGCCAGTAGGGCCTTGACTAGTGGGGCCATCGCTCTTCTCTTTTGTAATGTAGTTAGTGCCAGATCTTGGTACAATTGAATTTCCTGCCCATTCATTCTTATGTGGACCATTTCTCTGGCTTTCCTCAGAATTTGTTCTTTTTGCGGGTAGGATGAGAGCGCCACCAGAACGTCCCTTGGCCTCTCCCCAGGTGCCCCCGATCTTTTAGGGCCGACCCGGTGGACTCTGTCGACTCCGATTGTGTCTGGCTCTGCTGCGCCCAGGATGTCTCTAAACACCTCCTTAACTGCCGACATCAAATCTCTGTCCGGTACCGTTTCCACCATATTTTTGATGCGGATGTTGGAGCGTCTGGAACGATTCTCCAAATCCTCACACTGTATCTCGAGGTTGTGGGCGAGTCTCACCAGATGTTCCTGGGTTTCGCTAACTTGCTGCGTTTCTTCGTCAATCCCTTGGAGTGTTCTTTCCAATGTGTCGGTTCTTTCCTCCAGTTTCGCCACATCGACCCGCAGGTCTTGGACCGCCTGTTTCATGTCGTTTTTCATCGTCATGAACTCTTCCTGTACTGTGGACATGAATTTCTCCTGGAGGTCGTGGAACCATGTTTGCATGCCCTCCTTAGAGGGTATACTATGGGGGTTCGCCTGTGCCATTCCCTCCGCTTGTTGGTTGTCCTGAGTCTTCCCTTTGGTTTGTTAAGCAGCTTCCGTGGACCACAGTTGAAGGATGTTTGCTTCTTGCCTCATGGGTTGTGGGGTCTGTTGGGCTACGGTGTTTTTGTTTTTAGCTCTTGACATGGTGTGGTTGTGTCCTGGAGTTCACAGGGGCCGCTGGGTTTCCCTCTTGAGGTTTGTGCTTTGTCCCCCTAGCGTTCGTGGCGGGTCTCCTGTGGGGTCTACTTGGTGTAAATTGGGATTATCCCCCTTTCCCGGACGGACTTTCTTGTCTATGGCTTTGTTGGGGGGGGCACCCTCCAGACCGGCCCTCCTGACGGTCCCTCTGTATTTATGTCCGTAGCCTTGTCTCAATGTGCCCGGTTGGGCGTCTCGTTGCCGTCTTCACAGACGTGTCCCTTGCTCTCGGCTCAGCCCTTCTTCCTTTGGAAGCGCTTCCCTTCCGGCGGCTTATGGGGGGGGGTCGCCGGTTGTGTTCCCCCAATTGTTTGGGCTTTTTCCCCGCGCCCCCCACGACGCTCTCCCCGTTGTTGGTGGGTCCGGTGCCGCAACCGCCACTGCGGGGGGGGGCAAACGGGGCTGGGGGCGTGGGCGACCCCGGTCTCTGCCGTGTGCGAGTCTCTGCTTGTGGGGGGGGGAGGTCGCCTCACCTTTCCGTCGCCGGGGCTCCACCCCGGCCGCCGCCCCCGCTCCCGCTCCGGGTCCGAGGCGGGAATCCCTCGGTGGGGGAGGGGCGGTCGCCGCAGAGCGGCGTACCCTGCTTTATCCGGCGCTCCTCCGCCGCACACCCAGTGCCTCTGATCTACGGGTGTCTCCGGGGGGTGTATCTGGTCTCTGTCGCTCTGGTTCTGCTTCAATTTGTGCTTTTATGCGGCGGCCCGGGACGAGCGCGGCTTAGTCGCGTCCCGTCTCCGCGGCGGCCATCTTGGATCACATGGATGGATGATTGATTTTTGGCTTGACATATCTGATGCTAACCCATATCGCTCCTCGTTATTACTTGCTTCTGTGCTGCATTGGACGCTATGCTGAAAATGTCTAACATTTGAGGTTTTAGTTGGTGCTTGCAATGCACTCTGAGATGCACTATCCAGTTGGGGTGGATGGTGTGGGTGGAGGATGGTGGGAAGTCAAATTCTTTGACATTCATTTGGGGGGCAGCAGGAGGCGGGTTATCGCTGCAGGTCTTGCGAGCTTTTGTACCAGAATCTGTAAATTGCATGTGGTGGGGAGGACAGGGGAGGGCTCCCACATTCTTTTTTTTACCATAGAATATATGGGGGTTTAATAACCCTGTTAAGGCCCGAAAAACCCTGTCGTATATGGAATAGCATCATCCTAAAATGATCATGTTGCAGGAAACGCATGTACTTGGGAGTGTCCATGTACATTAATGCATCACTGCCTGGGATTCAGTGTCTCCAGAAGTACTCTAGACCCACTGGGCTGATATGTTGTAGTCTGGGGGAACACTGGCGGAACATCTGGTCATACTGGTCAATATGGGCAAAATATCGATGATCCTGAGTTTTACCAACAAGTGTTTAACGTTTTGACTTTTGAAGGGGCAATGATACCCTGCGGTGAGGACTTTAATACAATACTAGATGTCCACTTGGACAGAACATCAGATGTTCCTGGTGTTATAACCAAGGCTGCTCAGGCATTGCAATAGTTGATGTTGTACTTGCCACTGGCTGATGCATGGTGAAAAATGCACCCACATGAAAGAGAATGCACATACTACTCTGTCCATGACTCCAGATCACGTATAGATTTTTCACTGTTAACCCCTGAATTGTTGTCTATGGTTTAAGGATGCAGCGTTTACCCCCGAACATGCCCCAGTGGTTCTGTCGTTGATAATTGTGGATTTTCCCAGACCACACCCACTCTGGCGAATGGCACCAGCTATGTTACAACACTCAAGTATTGCTGAAATACTACTCACTGATATTACCAAATTCTTTGCTTTAAACGAGGGCTCTGTCCAGTTTCCCACTACACTATGGGAAGCATTCAAGGTTTGGATGGCAGGGGTGCTCCTGTCCACATCCATGGGAGCTCTTAGGACTATTCGAAGGGAGCTGAGTGAGGTTGAGAACCAGCTAAGAACACTAGAGAATATGCATCGGAGAACACAAACTAGGTCCACATTAGGGCAGATCCAAGAACTTCTGTTGAGGTTTCACACACTGGCCGATCGAGAAATCATACAAGTTGCGAGAGCCTAGAGATATGGGGAGGGTGATAAATCGGGCAGGTTGTGAGCTAGGATGTCCAGGGGGAAGAGTTTTTGACAGCCCATTTTGAGTATACAGGGGTTTGATGGTGCAGGTGCGGTGCATGAGAGTGACAGTAAAGACACCTGAGTTTGATTCTTTATTATAGTCTTAATTGTGACGGAGGATGCGATTTTTACTGGTACCTGACTGGCATTCGTTTGCCATCACTAATGGCAGAGGCTGTCCTGACCTTGAAACAGCCTGTAACGACTGAATCAATAGTGGTGGCAGTGAAATCACTGGCCTCTGGTAAAGCTCCATTTGCCGACTGGTTAGGGATAGAACTTTATAAACCATTACACCCGGAGTTGGCTTCTAGGCTGTTGCAGGTGTGGAAAGAATCCCTTCTGAGTGGAGAGCTCCCTCAGTCCATGCATGAAGCGGTTACAACTGTACTATTGAAGCCCTGTAGACCATCTCCTGACGTGGCCTCTTACTGACCGCTGGCGTTAATTAATACTGATGCTAAGATTTTTGCCAGTGTTTTGGCCACACATCTGCTTCCATTTATGCCACAGCTAGTGCACCAAGACCAATTTGGCTTTATTCCCACTAGGTTCATGGCTCTAAATCTGCAGCGCCTGTTTTGTGTGCAGGCGCAGAAAAATCTCCACGCTAAGCCGGTGGCGCTTTCCCTTTACGCAGAGAAAGCCTTTGATTCTGTCTCTTGGCACTACCTCCTTCAGGTTCTCTGCCGATTTGGAGTGGGCCCGTACTTTTCGCAATCTGTCAAGTTGCTATACTCAAACCCACTGGCTAGAGTTCACACCAACCATACCCTTTCTGCCCCATTCCCTAGAGATGGGGCACTAGACCGGGCTGCGCACTCCCCCTTGTTGTTTGCACTCACGATTGAGCCACTGGCGTTATTGATTCAGGGCACACAGACAGAGGGATACAAATATGGGGACCACCCCATGTAATTTCGCTGTATGCAGGTAATGCTTTTTGGCTAGGACCCCAATCAAAACCTAGACCCTATTATGCAAGACATGATTTGCACAATACTCTGGGTATAAGATCAATAACGCTAAATCAGGTTCCCTTTAACACCTTCCACCGAACAGCTAGCTGATCTTGGGGGATTTTGTTGGGTCCCCTTGAGGTTTCGTTACTTGGGGGTTGTGGTTTCCAAGAATCAAACACTAAAAATCACAAGCTATACTTGTAGCAAGTGGCTGCAAAACGGACTCTGTGGGCTGGTCCTCCAGATATCCCTATATGGGAGGGTATAATTACTGAAGGTGGTGATTCTCACCAAGTTGCTTTATTTCTTCTGCAATGTTCCCATTTGGCCGGCCCAAACTTTCTTTACTAAAGTACAGATGCTGGCTTCACGATTTATTTGGGGGGCAGGGTTTCCAGGATCCGCTGGGAAAAGATAACCGAACCAGATGAGCATGGCAGCCTTGCAGCAGTGGACTGAGCTTTAACATCTAGGATCCCAAGCCCATTTAGCTGGATACTGGTATGCCACGGATACAGCATGGTACATCTACCATTGAACGCTACGGTGCATCCTCCACTGACCTGATATATTCAGCGACCGATATATAGATTCTTGTACTTATGACCTGGTTAGAACTACGGTCAATGCTTGGTCAATGATATTCCATACACTGCAGATTCAAACACCCTACCATACTGTGGTCCCGCTTTGGGACTTTCTGGGCATTGCTCCCATGTTTGATAGGGAACTTTAAAAAGCTTGGGATCCAGCAGGGCAACTGACTCTGGGGGACAGGTTCCCTGAGGGGCAATTTGTATCATTGGGCGTCATGTCAGCAGTTGTGTAGTGGTCCCCTCTGTTTGCTGCAGTATTATCGAATGCAGACCATGTTTTGTGGTAGGTGGCCCTCTTTACCAGGTGAACCAGAGACACATGAGTGTATAAGCTCAATAGTATCTGTGGATGGGGCACATCGTGGGGAATCCATACAATGTGGTCTGTGTCAAACGCACGTACAGTCAAAAAAATAGTATGGGGTGGTGTGGTACTGTGACTTGGGTGTTACGCTGAGGGGAGAGAAATGGCTAAGATGCTGTCAGCTGACTAGGACTGTCCCCTTGCATGCTGGCCCCCAACTGATACGGTTCAGTGTACTGAATCATTTTCATTATACTCCGGCTAGAATGGCCATATTCTCCCCAGGCATCAGTGCCGACCGTATAAAATGTGGAAGTGTGCAGGCTGACTCCTAACATATGTATTGGGCCCACCCCCCAATTCTCGAGTTCTGGAGCTGGGTTGCAGCGATACTGGATGCTATGCTAGATATTCCACCATCCCTCTCGCTGATTATCCGCTGGGGAACTTGGGGAAAACGGCTGTAACCTCTCTGCATCCGTTTCATGTGGCATGCACACTTGCTAAGAGA